>NW_006408554.1:20073344-20074851 GCF_000296735.1 Chrysochloris asiatica | reverse complement strand
TTAGTTTAAGAGTGTGGAAGGAAAGAAAAAGTCCCCACTGAATAGCTATCATCTTGTTTAGATGGGTCTGGTGAAAGAGATGGGGATAAGATTCATAAGATTCAATAGTGACTAACTGTTATCATGACTAATCGCGACTGTCACACTTGTAAAGGTAGAAGTTTTGTAACAAAAAAAGGGGAGTGGTTAACCTTGCAGTCCTGAAACAGAGTACCCAAAGACCATCAAGAGAGGAACGCACAAATAGAATGCAGGACCTTGTCTAGAGAAGCAACAGTGCCAGAGATGGAGGCAGAGATGGGGGCATGGAGACAAGGAGCAGCTGAGGACTCTAGATTCATCAACCAAGAAGAGAAGGACTAAGAACTTGTGGCCAGAAGCAGACTTGTAGAATGTGCCCTTTGGAGATGTAAATTATTATATATGCCTGAGTGGAAAAACAAAAACAAAACAACAAAACAACAAAAAAAAGTAAAACAAACTTAAACAATTGAAAATAGGGAACCAGAGATATTAATTTGTAATGAAGATAACTATAAGGCAAAAAGAGGGAATAGTGTATAGAACTTCCAAACAGAAAGGAAGTCAAGTATATTTCAAGATAAAGCACTTTAAAACAGGAAAAATTAATAAATTACATGGTAACCTAAAAGAAAATTAATTAATCTGCACATCAAAAATACAAAAAGAGGAAAATCAGAAAGATTTAGTAAACATTGTTGTTGTGTTATTGTTAAGTGTCATTGGGTCAGTTCTGAGTCATAGTGACATTGCATACGGGTTTCCAAGGATATCAAAAGAAAACACACAAAAAATGAACTCAATGCAGAACATTATGTCTAACAAAGAAAGCAGCATCACCACAAAAAAGCACACAGCAAAATGACAGCAATCAAATTGTACAATAATTACACTAATGTGAATGGGTGAAATGCACTCGTTAAGAGACAGAGGGCAACAGAACAGATAAGAAACAGTATTCTTCAATATGCTGTCTATAAGAGACACATCAAAAATATAGAGACAGCCTAAATGCTCTCAATAGAGAAATGGTTAAACAAACTTTGTCACATATACACAGTGGAATACTATGCAATGTTGAAGAATAGTGATGAATCTGCCAAGCACCTCACAGCATGGGTGAACATGGAGGACATTGTGTTGAGTGAAATTAGTCAAGTAGAGGGGGAAAATATTGTTTGAGACCAGTATTGTAAAAAGTTAAGTAAAGATTTTCTTAATAAAATAAATAAACTGTGATTGTTCTTGAGGGAGGGAAAAGGGAAAATTGTCACCTGCTAGAGGATAGACACATGTTAACATGAGTGACAAGCAGGCAATATACAACAAAATGGAGGTTAGCAGAGGAAAGATGAAGGTGGCAGGAGAGATAGGGAGGAATTCAATAGTTAAAGTGAGTAAAGGTAAATACTGTTTCCTATGGATTCATTGAAGGAGCTCTGGTAGCGTAGTGGTTACGAATCGGGCTGCGAACCTTAAGGTCAGC
>NW_006408554.1:20071822-20073244 GCF_000296735.1 Chrysochloris asiatica | reverse complement strand
ATGTGAATGAAATTACTGTTACATATTTCAAAGTATGTTTGCCTTTTGCTTTACATTGTGGCTTTGCTGAAATACGTAACTTAAAACTAAAATTTGTAAGAATTTGATTCCACTCATCTTTTTTGCTTATGGGCTGTATCACTTGTCTGTGTGGCATTTGGAACACAGACTTATATTACGCACTTACGTAGGGTGCAGGCATTTTTGCCCATGTCTCTTTCTCTTACAATTTTAATTTTGTGATTGGCTTAACCTACTATACATACAGCCTTATTTATCTTGGGAATTTATTTCATGCAGTTGTTTAAATTGTCTGCTTAGAAATTTCTAAAAGAGACTTCAAACAATTTTTTTAAAAGATTTTTTTCTTTCTTGGTGATCACTTGAAATAAGCCACTTGGTGCTTTAGGAAATTATTCATGCCACTGTTATATTAGATTCACATGGCACTATTACTTTCCAGGTTTTAAATATTCCAACATGTAATATTCAAATATTCCAAACATTCACTGAATAATATAGCACATTGTTTAGCACTGAGATTAGTTTTCCCCTAGCAATAAATGATTATTAAATTACAAGAATCTGAAAAGTTATTTAAACTTAACAAATTTAAATTGACTACTAGTGATAATGGAGTAAAAATAGGCCATTTGTTAAACATAAAACTGGTTTGTATTAATTTTCTTAAATATAAATGTTCTAAAAAGAATTTCTAAAATTTCTTATTGCCAACCTTTGTTGAACATTCTAATTAAATTTTGATTCAAAAGCTTAACTCATTTATTTGAGTCAATGGAATAGTTTTGTCACATATTAAACATAGGCTGGTCCCCAGATTTAGAAAGTACTCAATCAGGCCTAGTATAAAGAAGTAGAGTGAGGAAGACAGTAAGTTATTTTTTGAGAGAAGAAGAAAGAAAGAGAAGTGAGTACCAATAACTTTTATTTTCTTTCTTAACTTCATTTAAAATAGTTGTAGATTTAGAATTAGTTTAACACTGTAGATTTTTAAAATTTAGGAAATAACTTGAAAGCTAGTAGACATTATTATTGTTGTTGTTGTTGTTATGTGCCATCAGGTCAGTACCGACTCATAGCGACCCTATGCACAGCAGAACGAAACACTGCCTGATCCTGGGCCAACCACACTACCATTGCCATGCTTGAGTCCATCGATGCTGCTGCTCAGCCAATCCATCTCATTGGGGGTCTCCCTCTTTTTCTCTGACCTTCCACCTTACCAAACATGATATCCTTCTCCAGCGACTTGTCCCTCCTAACAACATGTCTGAAGTATGAGAGACAAAGCCTGCCCATCCTGGCCTCCAAGGAGCACTCTGGCTGCACTTCTTTCAAAATGGATCTGTTGGGTCTTTTGGCAGCCCATGGCACCTTCAATATTCTCCTCCAGCACCATAA
>NW_006408554.1:20055717-20065352 GCF_000296735.1 Chrysochloris asiatica | reverse complement strand
GAGGCCTTTGGGATCATCAATGGAGAAGAGCCGAGAGCGGGACCCTACCCAGAGAAGCAGAGATGCTTGAGATAGAGACAGAGATGATGACGTGGAGTGATGAAGCGACTGGGGACTTTGGACCCAGAGAGGGAAAGGGACTGTGGGCCAAAAACTAGGGGGAGGAATGGGAAGTATAGGGGGCGGGTTTCTGGGATATACCCTTTGGGTGGTTGAGGATGCATGGAGGGGATTGGAATCATGGCAATGAGATGATATACGATGGAATGAATGTAAAACTAAAGTTCTCCCATGTAAACTATCATATAATTTACAATAAAACATTAGAAAAAATGATAGTGAACAAAAACACAAATAAGGAGTAAAAAGAAAGCCATGAAAAAAATCTGGTCAGTCAAGCAAGGAATTCTTACACAAGCAATAGCACATTGATTTGGTCTCAGTGCTAGGCTCAAGGAAATTAAAAGAATAAACAATGCTGACAGTGCCACTTCACAGACTTAATGCTCAAGCCCAATGATCATATATTAACATATTAGACACTGGTCACTAATATATTTTTAATCTTATTTCAAAAACAAGGTCTGCTCTGGAATTTAGAGTATTTAAAAGTTATTCAAACTCTGGAAAAATCTGCTTTCCATCAGCAAAAACTTTATACCTTGAAAATCACATTAAAATTCTTTATTGAAACTGTTGTTGTTGTTAGTTGCTGTTGAGTTGTTCCAATTCATAGCATCTCTAGACACAATGGAAGGAAACACTGGTCCTGTGCTTTCCTCACAATTGTTACATTTAAATTCATTGCTGCTGCCACTGTGTCAATCCATCTCATTGTGCGTCTTCCAATTTCTCAAGGACCCTGCACTTTACCTAGCATGTTATTCTTCTCCAGATACTGATCACTCTTGATAATATGTCTGAAGCATGAGAGACAACGTCATTCCATCCTGGCTTCCTGGAAGCATTCTGGCTGTACTTCTTCCAACACAGATTTGTTAGTTCTTCTTCCAGTCCATGGCACTTTTAATAGTCTTCTCCAACACCATAACTCAAATGCTTCAATTCTTCTATGTCCTTCCTTATTAATATGCATATAAACATATTGAAAATACCATGGCTTGGGTCAGCCACACTTAAATCCTCAAACTGATATCTATGCTCTGTAATACTTTAGAGAGGTTTTTTGCAGCAGATTAGGCTAATTTAATAGTCCCTTTATTTCTTGACTTCTTTTTTCATAAGTGTTGATTATGGTTCCAAGCAAAATTAAGTCTTTGATAATTTCAATATATTCTCTGTTTATCATGGTGTTATTTATTGGTCCAGTTGTGACTAGTTTTGTTTTCTTTACATTGAGGTGCAATTCATGCTGAAGGCTGTAGTTTGGGATCTTCATCAGTAAGTATTTTAAGTCCGCTTCACTTTCAGCAAACAAGGTTGTATCATCTGCATATCATAGGTTGTTAATAAGTCTTTCTCCAATGTTCTTCATATAACAATGTTCTTCTTCATATGACCCAGGTTCTCGGATTATTTGCTCAACATACAGATTTAATAAGTATGGTGAAAGGATGCTACCCTGGCACACACCTTTCCTGATTTTAAACCATTCAGTATCTACCTATCACAGGTTGTTAATGAGTCTTCCACCAATCATGATGTCACGTTCTTCTTCATACAATCCAGCTTCTTAGATTATTTGCTCAGCATACAAATGGAATAAGTTTGGTAAAAAGAATACAACCATGGCGTACACCTTTCCTGATTATAGGTCATTCAGTGTCCCCTTGTTCTCTTTGAATGAATGCTTCTTGGCCTATGTAATTTCCTAATGAGTACAAGTAAGTGTTCCAGAATGGTGCTTCTCAGCAATGTTGTCCACAGCTTGTCATGATGCACACACTTGAAAGTCTTTACATAGTCAACAAAGTATAGGTAAACATCTTTCTGGTATTCTCTGCTTCCAGCCAAGATCCATCTGATGTCAGCAATTCTATCACAGCTTCATCTGAATGTGACTTGAACTTCGATCAATTCCCTGTAAATGTACTGTTGCAGCCATTTTTGAACTATCTTGAGCAAAATTTTACTTGAATATAATATTCATATTGTCTGATGATTTCTGCATTGTGTGGGTCACCTTTCTTTGGAATGGGCACAAATATGGATCTCTTCCAAACAATTGGTCAGGTCATAGTTTACCTCTTGAAATGGTTGAATATTGACCATTTCCTTTTGCACAGTGACTGCATTCTTTACATTTTCTTTTAGTGCTTTCAGTATTGTGCAATAATTTGCCTATAGAATCCTTCAATATTGCAACCCAAAGCTTGAATATTCTCTTCAGTTCTTTTAGCTTGAGAAATGCTGAACATGTTCTTTCCTTTTGATTTTCTATGTCCAGGTGTCTATACATTTCATCATAATACTTCATGTTGTCTTCTCAAGCTGACCTTTGAAATTATCTGTTCAGCTCTTATACTTCCTCATTTCTTCCATTTGATTTAACATCTCTATGCTGGAAAGCAAGTTTCAGAATCTCTTTTGACATCCATTTTGTTATTTTCTTTCTTTTCTGTCTTTTTAATGACCTTTGACTTTCTTTCTGTATGATATCCTTGATGTCATCCCACAACTCTTCTGGTCTTTGGTCTGTAGTGTGTAATGCATCAAATCTATTCTTGAGATGGTCTCTAAATTCAGGTGGGATATATTCAAGGTCATATTTTCACTTTCATGAACTTGTTTTAATTTTCTTCAACTTCAACCTGAACTTTCATAGGATCAATTGATGTCTGTCCACAGTCAGCCCTGACCTTGTTTGGGCTGATGATACTGAGTTTCTCCACTGCCTCTTCCTACAGATATGGTCAATTTGAGTCCTGTGTATTCCATCTGGAGACGTCCATATATGTAGTCACCATGGACTCAAGCATGACAATAATTGTGAGGATGGCACAGGGTTAGGCAGTTTTTCATTCTGTTGTGCCGGGCATAAGTTAGAACCAACTGGATGGCATCTAACAACAAATGTTTTTAAAAGGTATTTGCCACAGATAAGTCATTAGTTCTGAAAAATTCTATCTTGTGTTCTCCATCATCATTTATATCACAGGGCCATATTCTCCAACTACTGATCTTTCCTCTTTACTTCTAACTTTCACATTCCAATTACCAGTCATTATCAATACATCTTGGATGCATGTTTGATCATTTTTAGACAGAAAAACGTGTTAGAATTCTTCAACTTCATTATTACTGGCTTTAGCGGTTCATGTGCACATTTGAATAACAGTAGGATTAACTGGTCTTCCTTGCAGTTGTTTGGATTTTGTACTATCACAGACAGCATTGTATTTCAAGATAGATCTTGAAACGTTCTTTTTGATGATGAGTGTAATGCCTTTCCTCTTCAATATGTAGTTCCTAATGTAGTTAACCATATGACTGCCTGATTCAAAAGGGCCAATACCAGTGCATTTCAACTCACCAATGCCTAGGATATTGATCTTATGGGTTTCATTTCATTTCCGACAGCTTCCAACTTTCCTAGATGTATACATTTTACATTCCATTTTCTAATTATTAATGGGTGTTTTTAGTTGTTTCTCCTCATTTTGAGTTGTACCCATCAGCAAATGAAGGCACCAAAGCTTTACTCCATTCACATCATTATGCTCCTAATTTGAGGAGGCAGCTCTTCCTCAGTCATATTTTGAGTACTTTCTAACATGAGAGGATCATCTTCTAACAGTATGTCTGACAAAGTTCTCCTGCTCTTCATAATATTTTCATATTGTGGTACTATGTCTGACAGTGATCCACAGCTCTTCGTAAGGTTTTCAGTGGCTAAACATTCAGAAGTAATCCACTTGTTCTTCATAGTCTGTCTGAATCTGAAAGCTCTGCTGAAATCTGTCCACCATGGGTGACCTTGCTTGTATTTAAAGTCCCTGTTGCATAGCTTCCTGTATAATCACAGCACACAAGTCACCTCAGTACGACCTTCTCCCAAAATAAATAGGCTCATTGGGATCATAATTTGTGAGAAACTATCTCAAATTGTTTAATATGACATATGTGTCATCATCTGCTTTCATAAACCAATCTGTGTGTTCTAAACAATGGTCATTAACATACTGAAAGGTTGTAATTGTTTTCTAGTACAGTTGGCTTCAACTGCTTTGATTTTTAGTTCCACAGTAGGGAAGACTTTACTCTCCTCTAAACTCGTAAACAGTACTGCATTAAAATTCTGAGTCTATGTGGCTTTGGCATGTTTGGCTCTTTTCTTCAGAGTCTGTGACCCTGTCATCATAACCCAGCAATAGATGATCTTCTAAATAAATTTTTATTAACTGTATTAAGATTATTTGGTTGCCAACTTGATGAGTGTATATATGGAAAGGAAGGATTCTAGGTTCTGCAAGAGATAGTCTAAAACTTATTCTGTGCTAAATTGGCAGTTTTGAATATAAATGGATGTCTTCAATATTATTAGTTGCATTGAATGAAGTCTCTGGAAATCAATGACAAAACCTCAAATTATTTAAAGGTATGAATTATGTATGGGGGCTTTCCATAAAGGTGTTGGACAAACAAAATGTCCAACAATATTTCATTGATTTTCTAAGATTATAAAAATGATTTTTTGATTTTTTTTAAGCCACTGTAACTATAAAATAAAGTAATTCATTTTTAGCTGTCAATGGTTTTTCCTCAAAGCAATCCAAACTGGTGCTTCCTTCAATTTGCCAGTGAATCTACCTTCCAAAGTTCAATTCCTAGGGTAGCTCCTTCAGTGAAACCCTCCTCGGCTCCAAAGAAGATTCAAATCCATGGATCTGCTTGTTTAGACATTAGATGTCATTTCTATCATAGCTCTCACAGCACTATAATTGGCATAATGTGTTCCCACATCTTTCTCCACCATATACACTGTGCGTGAACCTGATTTTTAATTTTCTATGTGTTCCAAAGTCTACCAATCTGCCTGGCACAAAATATGTGTTCACTGAAGATTCACTGAATCACAAATGTTCGCTGGTAATCTGGGATAGTGGAAATGGTTAGTGACAATTAGTCACCATAAAAGTTGGTAGTTTGAACCCACCCAGAAGTGTCTCAGAAGATAATCCTGATAATCTGGCTGTTGATATGCTTTTGAAAAGTTACAACCTTGAAAACCATGTAGAATGCAGTCCTCCTGTGCAGCACATTGATCACCAAGAGATAAAGTCAGCTCAGTGGCAACTGATTTGGTTTTGGGTTTTATATGTTAATTAGAAAGACCTCTCCTAAAGTTTATTTTCTGGAAAATATAGGGCTAAGATTACCAGAAAGTCTTATTAAAATAGATTTTTAGCATAATTATTTCCTGACATAGTTTCTTATATGCAAAAGGAGTTCTTAGTCACTTGCTGCCAAACCAGCCAATACTGAGACAAGGCTCAGGTTATTAATGTCCAATTTATGGACAACTCCTGTTTGCTCTTTAAACAGGGGTTTGAACCAACTCAAACCAGTTCTATCATGGTCAGTGAAATGGAAATAAAAGCAGACCTTAATTTTTGCAATTTGGGTCATTAGCCACGGTAACCAGAAGCAGTAACACTCTGTGTCAAAGGCCTGGAATAGAATATTGGAAAATGAGTATTAGGCCCTTTCAAGAGTTTGATGCTTGAGACTGGATTATTGGCAAGATCATGGATTATTGACTGGACCTTGGAGAGACACATACACTGAAAGTGTGAGGAATAGATGCCATCTTTCAGTGGAACACCGTCATCTTTGAGCAGGGCAGTGTTGTCTCCACTCAAATTCCATTTTATGCTTATATAAATTTTTCCTCACTGTGAAACAATTGAACCAGCCCCTACACACAAGGAGTTCTTCATCAAAATCAACTTCATTTGTTGAATGAGCAGCGTTTAAATCATTGAAAAGGTTTTTAATTTTTTCTTGCAGAAAAGTAAGGCTAAATCAGAGCCATATGTACTTGTTCCAACTGACTTACAAATTCTTAAAAGCACAGTTAGGTATGGATCTTGTTCACAACCCAAGACTGCCTATATTTCAAAATTAAAAGAAAAGAATTGAAGATTCAGCTTTCTCCCAAGTCTATTCTAATTCTTGTGCCATCCAACTCTGTGATGCAGGACTGCTAGGGAGTGGATTGCTTTTAGCAATGACCCAAGTTCACTTCTTTTGTCTCTTGGCTTCCCTAGACCACATGGCTTTTAATTAGCATTAAGGGTCAGTCAAGAATTATGATTTGACTTACTTGAGTGATAACCTAATTAACAAAGTATAAAGGAGAAATCCATAAAGTCTTTTTGACCAAAACTGAATGATTAAATTTAACTCAGTTCTTGCTGAATTAGGCTGTTCTTTTTATCTAACTGTCTGCCTGAGAACCTCTGTTTGTTTCCCTGACTAACTCCTGTTATCTAAAGATGTTAACTGCTAGAAACCATTAATAACTAAGGGAACACTTTCTCTGCATCCAAACCAGGATGTGGAAGCTTTTTAACACAGATAGATTGGTGTAAAATGCCCTTAAGAAATAGTCCTTTCATGATAAGGTTATAGAAACAAAGTGTCAAGTAAAAATCTTGAAGTGTTGAAGGTTTCCTTAAGCAAGCAATTTTTAAAGAAAGCCTTGGTTTTAATTATTATCAGCTCCAGCCACAAAGAATGTTCATATCAATTTAAGATAATTCTATAACCTGTTCTGAAACGTACATATTGTAAGGATGTTGTCATTAGAATTGTAAAATTTGTAGCCCACCTAAACATTTAAGAAGCTTTGGCAGTGCTATAGGTTAGGCATTGGGTTTCTAACTGCAAAATCAGTAGTTCAAATCTACCCGCCACTCTGAACGAGTGTGAAAAATAACTCTTAGGATGGTCGTCTTCAGGAATGGGGGCAGGAGGGTACTGCACATTGCAGACTAGTGGAGCAATGGGTGGAGCACATGGAGGAAGGGGAAGAAACTTGCATGGCTTACTAGGAAATTTAAATAACAATACAACTATTAAGACAGTAGGTGACATTCAGGAGAAAATTGTAAATCCCGTAGTACTCAGTCAATGAGGAACCCAGGGAGGGACTTTCTTGGACTAGAAGATAAATTCTTTGTGAACAGGCCGCATGGCGCATCTGCCTGTGTCTTCCAGGTCTAACACCCAGTTTTGCAAAATCAAATAAAAAAAAAAGCCTTACTCTTGCTAAGATGAGTGCAGATTAGATTTCTTGAATGTTTGTTGGTAAGCACTCATGATAAGTCATTGGTGACCTCATACAGGATAAGGTGGTCTGCCCCAGTTCTCCCTTCAGAGACCCACCGGGGTAAGGTTCTACTCAAGGGTTTATACTGACTCACCAGTTGCCAAGAGGAAGTGAAGCAGTATCAGGGTATAAGTAACATTTCTCACAGATGAAAGATGAGGCTGTCTGTTCCTGAAAAGATTTACAGTCTCAGAAACCTTTTATAGAGATGTTATGAGTTGGAATCAACTTCTAGCTAGTAGTTTAGTCTATGACCTCAATCAAACTATCCAATCAATTATTTTATTGCAATCCCTTTGTTCCTTACTCCCCATCTGTCCCCATTCTGGACTGCTTTCTGAAATTTCAGTGTTTTCACCTAGGTAAACATCCAAATGTCTCTTTAATACTGAATAATTTCTCTGAATCTTCATTTAAGATCTGAGGGGCATTTTTGCTACCACAAAAATGAAAGACCTTTCCAGATAGCCCATTTCTGGATGATATTTTAATCTGGTGTGGTGCTGCAGAACAATGCACTGGACCACAAGGCCGGTTTGAATCACAAGATTGGTGGTTTAAGGCCACCAACTGCTCCTCAGAAACCCTACACAGGATCACTCTAACTCTGAAGTGACTAGATAGCTGTTAACAACAACATTGAGACTATATAAAATAATCTAAAAATTTCAGAGGTGATAAAGCTAAGGATGATCTTACAGAATGTATAATTATAGAAATGAATATAGACAACTGAATGAATAATTAATTAAGCACATCAATTAATCATGAATCAATTGTTGTTACCAGACTCAGTTTCCTGAGTTTTAATTTGTAAGGACTCAGTGAGTCCACCATCTGTCAGAAGGTTAAGATTAACACCAAAGCAGGTGGTTAGCATTAGCAGAATTTTATTATTTGTGACAAGTAATGAGGCGGGTGATAGTTCTCAAAACACCATCTCTCTAAACAAAGAGTTTGGGAAGTTTTAAGCCAATGGGTGAAAAGAGAGCTATACATATGCAGAAATTTTTAGAGGCACCATGCATTATTCATGAGAAGGGCAAAGCAATGATCTAGCACAGACAAGGCCAACAGACTCCTTGCTTCTGAAATAGTTTCACATAGTATAGATGATGTCATTCCAGTAAATGTTTGTTCTTTGACATGAGTCCAATGTACCAGGGTTAGCTATGGGGCACAGTTACTTTTCTGGTACCTGCTGTTGGATCCAATTTTAGGTAACTCTGAGTCTGTGGGTGAAAAATACCTGTAAAATTGGAAAGTCTGGCTTGGAATGGGCCAGGCGTGTGTTTTCTAATTGATTAATAAATCACATCTCTTGACTTGTTTATAGTTCAAGGTGCCATTATGACTTACTTATATTGATATCAAAGGAGCTCTGGTAGCATAGTGGTTATGAATTGGGCTGATAACTGCAAGGTCAGCAGTTTGAAACTGCCAGCTGCTCTGTGGGAGAAAGATGAAGCTTTCTGCTCCTGTAAAGATTTATAGCCTTGTAAACCCTGTTCAGGGTTGTTATGGGTGGGAATCTACTCAATGGCATTTAACAACAACAACATATGGATAACAGAGATTCACTTAACCTAGTTGGTTTCATTCTGTACCAAGGAATGTGCTAGGTGGTGTGAATGACATTAAAGAAAGATCTTCTAAATATATAGCAATTTATAAGGAATGAATTAGGAAAATATAAAAACAACAAAAAAACTATACGGAGGATAAATTTATGTCCTTTCTTTTTTTTTTTTTTTAAGTTGAGGTCTTGAGTTACCAGAAATTAGCATTTTTTCTTACTTTACCATTCTATACTAGTATAGGTTTTTTCAGCAATGGCTTCAAAACAGAAATGTTACTGTTTTCTGCATGATTTTGGCAAAGCAGACTGTTTAACTGTTGTTGTGTTGTTAAGTGCTGTCAAATGGGTTCCAACGCATAGTGACCCTGTATAGGATTCCAAGGAGTGGCTGGTGAGCTTGGACTGCCAACTGACTTTGCAATCCAGTACATTAACCCACAGCACT
Organism: Chrysochloris asiatica; assembly: GCF_000296735.1. Taxonomy (NCBI): domain Eukaryota; kingdom Metazoa; phylum Chordata; class Mammalia; order Afrosoricida; family Chrysochloridae; genus Chrysochloris; species Chrysochloris asiatica. The sequence continues at coordinate 20,056,034 of NW_006408554.1, read as the reverse complement.
ACATAGATAAGTGGTGGTGTGTCATGGATTTGTTTCCATCTCATAGTGATCCTTTATAGGGTTTCAGAGGCTGTAAATCTTTATAAGAGCAGAAAGCCTCATCTTTCTCCCATGGAGTTGCTGGTAGATTTGAACTGCTGATCTTACAGTTAGTAGCCCAATGAGTAACCCAGGGCTAATGATCTTGAATATTAAAAAATAAATAAATAAGCAACATTTTAAAAAAACAAATACTGTATGATCTCATTTATATGAAATAAGCAAATGCATGGAATCTACCACTCATCTGTCAGATTGTCATATTGTACTGGTTTATG
>NW_006408554.1:20055092-20055617 GCF_000296735.1 Chrysochloris asiatica | reverse complement strand
TAGGCATTAGTGAGCTGAAATGGACTGGTGTTGGCCATTTTGAATCTGACAACCACATGGTTTACTATGCCGGAATGACTAATTGAAAAGGAATGGTGTTGCATTCATTGTCAAAAAGAACATATCCAGACATTATTATTAGGACATATTGTTTACCCTCCAAACCTTTAGGGAAAACAAAGTTAACAGTTATAAGGTGGCAGTTGTTGCTGTTGCTAAGTATTGTCAAATTGGTTCCAGCACATAATAACCCTGCATAGGGTTTCCAAGGCCTTAAAAATCTCTGTGGCAGCAGAAAGTCTCATTTTTCTCCATAGAGTTTCTGGTGGGCTAGAACCACTGGCCTTGTGGATTATCATATACTTATCCTATGGAGCCACTGTGCCCCTGAAATTTATCAGTAAATGATACCAATTTTATCCTCACTAATAACAGACCCATAACAAAAGAAGAAATTGACCAGGCCATCAAAAGACTCCCAACCAAAAAAAGTCCAGGCCCAGATGGCTTCACAGGTGAATTCTA
>NW_006408554.1:20048112-20054992 GCF_000296735.1 Chrysochloris asiatica | reverse complement strand
ACAACAACAACAATGGATTCATTGAGGAAATTGTAAGCATTGTAATGAAGCAAAATATATGATTAGATGAATGTAAACCTTCACTCAATTCACAATAATTTTTTAAAAAGAATAACTTATTATTTTAATGACTAGAAACCCAATTCTTTGTTTTATACTGTTAGCATTAAAGTTTCATAAAAGATACAAAATTCAACTATTAAACTTCAGTCAAAAGGATATTGTTAGCAGTCCTGGTGTGGTCAGAAGGACATAACTGTGATTATACCAGATAACTTCTTTTTACTGAATTTTTAATATTGTGTCAATTACATGTCCTATAATACAATCCTTTAAATGAAAAAAAAAAAAAAATGATGACAGTAATTCAGCAGACCTCAAATGCATACATTTTTTTTCCTCTAAAAAGCAAAAGCACATGAAAATTAAATTATAACAAATATTTGTTAACAATTCAATACTTTAAGTTTACTTTTAATTGTTGTTGTTAAGTACTTATAACAGTAAGGTCAGTTCCAATTTATAGCAACCCTGTATAGAGTTTCCAAGGAGCAGTTGGTAGGCTTGAACTCCCAACCTTGTGGTTTTCAGTCCAAAGGATAACCTTCATTGCCACACCATGAGTCTATTAATTTTACTTAAGGATCTTGAAATTACTAATAAACTATAAACCCTATTCATTGTTAAAATAAAAGTTTTTTTAAAAAAAATCTCAAAATTTCTTTTGAACCTTTAGTTAAAAATCTAATCAAGCCCTTCTGCTGTAAATGGAAAAAGAGATTTTTAATTGCCTGCTGCAGGGACAGCCAATACCCAAGGGCTCAAAAAAGAGTAATGTGTTTACTAAGTATTGATAGCCCTGAGGACTGGGGAGCTGGAATCTCTCAGATCTGCTTTCCTGAGAAAGATGGGAAAGGAGGATTTATAGAGATCTTGGGCATGGGGTAGGGATCATAAGAATTTCCAAAACTTCTTTGTTGCTTCAATTATCTTTGGCCTTGCTAATCTGGACATGTGATGACCCTCCAGATGTGTCATTTTTTACAGGCAACATGAATTTTTCCCATGTTGATTACCAGTGGTTTTCGTGAGAGATGTATGGTTGGTTTTCTTCATTCCTGTAGTAGTCCTCAGGATGGACATTAGATACCAGTTAAAAAGAAGAGACTCACTATAGGGCAGTTATTGATTAGGGCAGGGAGTTAGGGCAGATGGGGCACAGTTGGAAGTGAGTGACTATAGGGTAGCTAGGGAGGGAATTACATTTTAACTGTAGCTGTTATGCTGGAATGGCTATTGGAATTTCAATTTACTTTGGCTAGGAAAAACAGTTCTGGTACGTTTAGTTTCTCAATGCCCGTTTCACTGCTGATGAGTCTAGTCTTACTCATGGTTACCCTATGGGGTAAGCAGAACTATAGGATCTCTGAGACTGAAAAATTTCCATGGGAACAATCTGCTCTTTTGTCTTCTGCAGAGCACCTGGTGGGCTCCAACTATCGCCCTTGAGGTTAGCAGCCCAATGCTTTAAAATTTTCCCTGGGTCATAAGCATTCTGACTATCTTCCCCCACCTCTGGATCATCACTAAGGTTAAAAACCTAGCCTTACTAATTCATTTACACACATTTAGATTGGCCCATGGAGAAAAGATTGAAGTTGTCAAAGACTACATTTTGTTTGTACTCACCATCAACACTTGTAGAAGCAACAGTCAAGAAATCAAATGATGTGCTGCATTTGTCAAATCTGCTGGGCAAGACTTCTTTAATGTGTTCAAAAGCAAAGATGTAAGTTTGAGGACCAAAGTGTGCCTCACCCAACTCATAATATTTCAATAACTTCATATACATGTGAAAATTGAACAATGAATATTAAAGGTACCATGGATTGTGTAGGAAGAAGTACAACCAAAATGTTTCTTAGAAGCCAAGATGACCAGACTTCATCTCTCATACTTTGGACATGTTGTCAGGAGGGACCAGTCCCTTGAGAAGGATATCATGCATGGCAAAGTGGCGTGACAGTAAAAAGAAGGAGACCCTGAGTGAGATGGATTGCCATAGTGGCATCACCAGTGGGTTTAAGCGTAGCAGCAATTGTGAAGATGGTGCAGGGCCCAGTGGTGTTTCATTCTGTTGTACAGAAGGTAGCTATGGGTTGAAACTGACTTCATGGTTCCTAACAACAACAGATTGGTGATTTGGAAAACAATGGGCAGAATAATTCCTTTAGGGGAAGTTACTTTCTGTATCAGAGTACTGGTGTGGCACTGCGGGATATGCACTGGACTGCAAGGTTGGTCTGAATCATGGGTCAGTTTGAACCTCAAGGTCGGCAATTCAAATCCATCAGCCACTCCTTGGAAACCCTATACAGGGTTGCTATGAGTCCGAACCCACTTGACAGCACTTAACAACAATGGTTTCTATATCAAGGTTAAGGGGAAAAAAATTAAAAACAACTTTATTTTTTGTAATGTCTAATTCAGGCTACTAATAAAAATTTCTATTTCAGGTTGTTATAGACATGAAAGATTGTTGAGATGAAAGCATTTTATTAATTCTCTATAATATCAAAATAATTCATAAGTACACCCATGTGAAATGAATAACACTCAAAAAAATTCTTAATTTAATATTCAGAAGCAAAATTCTTATTCTGTGAGTTATTGCTTTAAAGAGGTCTTATTACATACCAATCAAAGTAAATGAAATTTTTTTTTCCCTATTGTGCATTCTTTAAGTGAGCTAGCTATCTAAAAGTAGAAGAAAGTAGTTAAATTGCAAATGAATTCCATGTAAATTATATGGTAGAGGGAAGCCAGGACCAATAATTTTAAGAATAAGATTAAATAGGCTTTGATTCCTCTTCTAATAGTCTTCTATGATGCCTGGTAGTGAGCGTAGTGAATTAAGTTACTAATCACAAGGTCAACAATTTGAATCTACCAGCTGCTCAAGAGATAGATGAGGCTTTCTACTCCCGTAAAGATTTACAACCTCATCATTAACCCTAGATAGGGTCGCTGTGTGTCAGAAGTGACTCCATAGCACACCACCACCACCACCATCATGTTGCCATAGCATAACATCCTTAAAAGAGTACAACATAAAACAAAATAACATATACAAACATAGGAAAGTAGCTACCTAATTTTCCAGCTGTTTTACTTAGCTTAAATTTACTGAGACTTCTCTGAACAAACACATGCTTCTGAAACAGGTCAGGAACTGTTGCCCATCCCCCTGCTGATTTTTCTTGTAAAACATTTGGTAATTCCACCACAAATGTGTACCACAATCTGAGGCAGAAACGTTTTTATCAAAAGTGAAGCACAGCATTAAGTTTCTCAGCAAGCACTTGGTTCCACCACCAAAGAGCACACAAACAAATAACTCCACGATTTCTAAGAAAATCAGAATTACTTCCTTTAAAATGCCCACATCTAGTCCCAAAGTTGGAATCCTAACCAAAATTGTCTACTAGAGAGGAGATGAAATTTACAAGTGGAGCAAACAGATGCAGAATTTTAGATGGTGAGAAGCATATAATGTGAGTTAAGGTTTAATAAGGAGTCACAGGAAGCCCAGAAACATGGTTCTAAATTCAAGTGTGCTTACCTTTCGAATTTCTCCTGAGGTCTTCAAAGTATGGTGGGGGTAAATATCCCATTTTTTTCTGCACCTAGCCTGGAGATCCAACTATTCAGTCATCAGTGTTTAATTCATCAAATCTCTTCTTGAGATGATCTCTAAATTTAGGTGGAATATGTTCTAGCTCATATTTTGGCTTCAGCCTGAACTTGTGTATAAACAATTGATGGTCTGTTCCACAGTCTACTCCTGGCCTTGTTTTGTTTGATGATATTGAGCTTTTCCATTTTGTCTTTCCACGATGTAATCAATCTCATATCTGTGTATTTCATTTGATGAGGTCCATGAGTAGCATAAACAATCTTTTATTTTATTTAAAAGAGGTATTTACAATGAAGAAGTCATTGGTGTTATAAAATTCTATCATGTGATCTCTAGCATTTCTGTCACCAAAACCATCTTTTCCAATTACTGATGCTTCCTTCCTCTTTGTTTCCAACCTATGTATTTTAGTTTCCAGTAATAATCAATATCTCTTGATTGTATATATGATCAATTTCAGATGGAAGAAGGTGGTAAAATTCTTCAATTTCATCATCACTGGTTTTAATGGTTGGTGCATAAATTTGAATAATAGTAGTATTAATTGGTCTTCCTTATTGTTAAATGCTATCGAGTCTGTTATAACTCAGTGTTTCTGGAGAGGGTTTTTGAGAAGAAGCTGGTGCATTTGACATTTTGGTTAGAATTCCAGTGCTGATCCTACAGTACCACACCAGGAGTCTGGTCTTCCTTGTAGGCATATAGGTATTATTCTATAACAGACAGCATTATACTTCAAGATAGCTATTGAAATGTCCATTTTCCTGATGAATGTGACACCATTCATCTTCAATTTGACATTCCTGGCATAGTAAACTATATGATTGTCAGATTCAAAATGGCCAATCCCAATCCATTTCAGCTCACTGATACCTGGGTATTGATACTTATCAATTCCATTTCAGTTTTGACAACTTCCAACTTTCCTAGATTCATATTTCATACATTCTATGTTCTGATTATTAATGGATGTTTGTACCTGTTTCTCCTCATTTTCCATTTGCCCTGTCATCAAATGAAAGTTCTGAAAGCTTTACTCCATTCGTGGCATCACGGTCAACTCTATTTTGATGAAGCAGCTCTTCCCTAGCCATATTGTGAGTCCTTTCTAACCTGAGGGATTCAACTTCCAGTACTATATCTGGTAATATTATGTTATGGTTAATAAAATTTCAATACTTAATATTCTGGTGCTATCTGACAGTGTTCCACTGTTATTCATAAAGTTTTCAGTGGGTAAAAATTAGGAAATCATTCACTTCTCCTTCTTCATCTGCCTTAGTCTGGAAGCTCAAGTGAAACCTGTCCACAATGGTTGACCCTGATGTTATTCAAATCACTGGTGGCATAGTTACCAGCATCACAGAATCACCTAAACTATCACAGTAAGATGCAAATAAAAACAACATTGAGATATCATCCCACACCAGCATTATAGATAAATATCCAAAAAGTAAAAAAAAAAAAAACAAGCAAAAAAACCCCACAAAAACCAGCAAATGTTGATGAGGAGGTAGGGAGACTTGGAGACTCCTACATTGCTGGTGGGACTGTAAAATGGTTCAACTACTGTGGAAAACAATATGGCACTTCCTCAGAAAATCAGAAATAGAAACACTGTATGACCTAGCAATCCTTCTACTTGATTTACATCTACAAGAAATAACAGCTAGGACACAAGTAGATACATGCACACCAATGTTCACTGCAGCACTATTCACAATAGCAAAAAGATAGAGACAGACTAAATGCCCATCAATGGAAGAATGGATAAACGAATTTTGGTACATACACATAGTGGAATGCTGTATAGTGATAAAGAACAAAGATAAATCTGTGAAACATCTCATAACATGGATGAACCTGAAAGATATGTTGAGTAAAATAAATCAATCACAAAAGGACAAATAGTGTATGGAAAAACTCAGCAAAAGTTTTTCTTACTAAAAGAAAAATTCGTTGATGGCTATAAGCAGGTGGAAGGAAAGGGAGACTAATTCACTGGCTAGAAGGTAGACACATGCTAATTTGGTGACAGGAAGAGCAATATACAAGAAAAAGAAGGTTGATAAAGAATAAAGAAGGTAGTTGAAGACACATGGAGGTATGCAAAAACAAACAAACCACCACCCAGATTTAAAAAAAAAAAAAAAAAAAAGTAAACTTGTTTAGTAGTTTCTGTGTTTTATTTATGAATGTATGTATGTGTGTGTACAACTGTTGTGTACTGAATTATATCCTGAAAATATATATGTTGTAAATCCTAACCTCTATCTGTGCCGTCGGTTATAACCCCATTTAGAAATGAATTGAATTTGCTATGTTTGTGCGGCAGGTGTGGCAATGTGGGGAGTCTTGACGTGGCTCTGTGGGATAAAACACTGGAGTGCAAGGTCAGTTTGAAACACAAGGTCAGCATTTCAAAGTCACCAGCTGCTTCTTGAAAACCCTATACAGGGCTGCTATGAGTCTGATATGACTCAATGACATTTAATGACAACAAGAGAAGCAGGATTCTTGAGTCAATATCTTTGAAGATATAAAAAGACATTAAACAAGTCAGTAGAGAGAGATATAGGGTAAAATAGATGCCAAGACACATGGAAATCTTCAAGGAACCAGGAAACCGAAGTGAAGCGAAAAAGACCTACCTCCAGAGCTCACAGAGCAAGAAAAGATAAATAGTGTTATTTGCACAACCTTGGAACAATAGTGTTATGTGGGTAGATACATGGACAGATACACAGGCTGAACTGGTATGAGAGGAAGAGTGGGAGTATACCCACAAATATAAAAAGGTTTGAAAGAAGATATTTGTACATAAGTATTTATATTTGCTGTTAACAGAACTATGAATGTGGTGGAACATACAGCAGGAAAAAATGATGGAAATTTCTTATATATTATTAAACATCTCAAAGTGATTAGATGCTGGGCCTGAGGGCACAAGACCATAGTCTTAGGGGACATCAAGGTCAACTGTCATAACATAGTCCACAGTGCTCTATACCCTACTTTAGTGAGTAGTGTCTGGGATCTTAAAAGCTCATGAACGCTTGACCTATATTCATGGAGGTAGTATCTCTAAATGTCAACAGAGAGGGAAGGAGTCTTCACATCAAGTATCAATGATATCCCCTCTGTACACAGGGTAGATAGGGATGGGCAACTTAGGCATTGGCT
>NW_006408554.1:20046861-20048012 GCF_000296735.1 Chrysochloris asiatica | reverse complement strand
AAAAACAAATACTGTATGATCTCATTTATATGAAATAAGCAAATGCATGGAATCTACCACTCATCTGTCAGATTGTCATATTGTACTGGTTTATGTGTTCCTGTGATGCTGAGAGATTTGCCACTGATATTTTACTTTAGATATAATACTGTATTATCAAATTAATAATATTTTAATTAAATTTATGGATAAGCAGGTGGATGTAAAAGAAATAGAGTTCTAATTAAGTTGACAATAAAATTAACTACAAATTTGAAAATGTTTAGTAAAAAAAAAATTCACTGGAATCTATAATAATTTGTTGATAAATAAGTTCAGCATTGGTGGTCATGGTGGTTGTATGCCATTGAGTTGGTTCCCACACATAGTGATCCTGTAGAGAGTTTCTAAGCCTGGAAATCTTTATGAGAGCAGAAAGTCTCATCTTTTTCCTTTAACATAGATAGCACTTTGGCGGATAGGAACTCTAGATACAGGAAGTCTGCGGTCACATCTCTCTCTACCCACTTTGCGAACTCCATGGCTTTCAGGAGCCCCCAGAGTTTTCTTCTCTCTAGCACCAACAGCTGCATGTTAATTGTTTTGTTTTCTGTGTTTGTTTCTTTATTCTTTTGTTGTTTCATTGTTTTTGTTTCTTTATTTTTCTCCATCTTCTCTTTCCATTCTCTTGACTTCTGTCCTTTCTGTCATTGTTTTTGTTTTTCCTTCTTTTATTCTGTTTCTCATTTCCCCTGTCTTTTCCCCAACCCCCCTTTTGATCATTCTTTACTATTCTCTAATCTCTTTTTTTTTTTTCATTTTCCCTCTCACTGGTTGTTCTGGGTTTTTTTTGTTTTGTTTTAATTTCTTCATTTTATTTTCTTTCTTATTTTCCTCTTCTAAAGCTCCATTTCCCTGTCACTCTTTTGTCTTTATAGTTATTATGTTCTGGTTGATGCCTGTTTTAATTTATTTTATCTTTTTATTATTTTTGCTATTCATTATAGGTTCCTTGTTTGTTTATTCTATTTTGTTTTCTTGTGTGTGGGGGAGAGGGGTGTCTCTTTTCCACCCAACAGGAGATCACACCTGTGCTCATATAGCCCACCCACAACCTGACTCTCTGCATCTTGACCCACAGGACAAAATCCAATACCATCCCCTATACCACC
>NW_006408554.1:20045122-20046081 GCF_000296735.1 Chrysochloris asiatica | reverse complement strand
AAAGGAGTCGATTTGAAGCAATGAAAGCCCAATTTAGTGAACCTGAAGATAAATCTCTCAATACTAGTATACTAGAAGAACAATCAGAAATAAGAATGAAAAAAATCTGAAGAAAGTCTAAGAGCTATATGGGACATCATAAAGAGGAATAACTTATAGGTGATCAGAATAATGGAACAAGCAGAGACAATAAATAGCACAGGGAAAGTTGTTAAAGAGTTGTTGGGCTAAAACTTTCCTAATGTTATAAAAGACTAGAAGATAAGCATACAAGAAGCTGAACAAACACAATACAGGATAGATCCCAAAAGAAAACCACCAAGACGTATCATTATCAAACTTTCCAAAACCATAGATAAAGAAAAAAATCCTGAGACCAACTTGGAAAAGATGAAAAGTTATTTACAAAGAACTAAGAAGACTAAGCTTCAATTTCTCAGCAGAAACCATGTAGATAAGAAGGCAATGGGATGACATACACAGAACTCTGAAAGAAAAAAAAAAAATTGCCACAGGAATCATATACCCAGCAAAACTGTCCCTCAAATACAATGGTAAAATTAGTTCCTGATAGAAATGAAAGGAATCTGTAATGACTAGAGTAACTTTACAAACAATGCTAAAGTGTGCTCTTTGGACTGAAAACTAACAACAGCAGATATGACAATACCACCCAGATCTCAATCCAGATATAGAAGTATTAAAAGTAAAACAAGAGAACAAACAAGATGGCGGATCTGGTGGACGTATAGTACAGAGCTCCACCACCAACAAAACAGAATACCCGACCAAGCAGGCTCAGGGGATGGTCCCAGAACTCTGAACCATATATAAAGGAATATTTAGAAGGTTGGAAGGCTCACAGCTGGGAGAATTTGTGGCATAAGCAAGAAATCTATTGCTTTCTAGTCCGGGATGCTTGGCTGCTCCAGGAGCCACCATCTTGGGTGAGATCAAGC
>NW_006408554.1:20035254-20036727 GCF_000296735.1 Chrysochloris asiatica | reverse complement strand
AGAAGAGCACAAGTAGAATGTGGGACCTTAGCTAGAGAATTAGTGACACCAGAGATGGAGGCAGAGATGGAGACATGAAGAGAGGGAGCAGCTGAGGACTCCAGATTCATGGAAAGAGAGGGACTGAGAGGTGGAGGCCAGGAGGCAGACTTGCAGAATGTGCCCTTTGGTGGTATAAATTATTATATATGCCCGAGTGTTTTTTAAAAAAGAGCTAAAATGAATAGAGAGAAATACTGTTAACTAATGGGACATGGAGGGGATTATAATCATTGTAATGAACCTAATTATATGATTTGTTGAATGTGAAATTGATGATCTGCCCTGTAAACTTTCACTCAAATCACAATAAAAACTTAAAAAACAAGAAGCTCATGAACACAGTGATGTATACTCAACTTTAGAACAACAGGGATCTGATACAGGGATAGACTGTACAGGTAAAAGAGGGGAAATAATGTTAAGATACTTGACTGTTTTATGAATATTGGTTTCCTTTGCCTACTACTGTAAAATAGAGTGGGGATATTGGTAAACAAGATTATGGAAAGCTGGTAAGTCTGTCTTCAGCCTATAACTATTGGAATACCTTAAAAGGGTTCTAGAATTTGCCCAGTGAAGTAGGCTTCCTGCAGAGCCTTTGTAGTCTATAGGACCTTAGGTGGAATCCTGTGCCCCATTCAGAACATACTGAGGTGGGACATTACTACTTGAAAGGACAAGCAGACCATCCTAGAATAGATAGAGGAACAGAAGATACTTCTTGAAAGAAAGATCAACAGGAAAAATCCTAAGCAAAAACGGCAGTCTGATTGGCTACTACAAGAGCAACAACTTTTTCACTGGGGAGACTTCCAGGCAAGCAATTAAGTCCCTTCTGGACAAATCCCTCTTCAAGTCTGAAACTCAAAGTGAATACATGAGCAGGCATGTAAACTTGCTGGCGATCATGTTGGTCTCCTGGCGAGTGGAAGAGGGGGAAAGGCAGCAATGAAGATATGGGCTGAGCTCGACTTTGTTCTGTAGACTCCCATCGACCTGGAGATGAGAGAGAGAAGAGGAGAGATTGGCTGGTCTGAAGTGTGGTGAAACTTGTGGACTCCTGAACCCATGGACAAAGACATAGCCATAGAGGGCAAAGCACCCAGCTGATGTGAAGTGAGGGGAGACACACAAGAATGCCCAGACTTGTAGATAGGTCCCATTCGACTTGGCTTCAATGGCTTAATGATCAGAACTTGACTAGAAGAAGATAAAACATATAGGAAACAAGTGTAAATTTGCGACAAATACCAACTGAGAGAGAAGGAGTCTTCACATCAGGTATCAATCCTATCCCTTCTATATACAGGTTTGATAGGAACAGGTAACATACATTGGCTACCTAAAATGGGAGGGGCTATAAAGGCACAAAGTGACTGGCTTACAAGTTTTCAGGAGGGAGTTTAGTTTCAGAGTGTGTGGGGGAAGGTA
>NW_006408554.1:20032806-20033709 GCF_000296735.1 Chrysochloris asiatica | reverse complement strand
CGTCTCTGGCCACACGTCCAGCATAAACAGCTGCCATCCAAGGAAGATGGGGAGGGAGGAGATCAGCTGGGGACCCCATGCGCCCGACGTTGCCGGCCCACCACAGCAGGGGTACTTTTTATGCTGTCATATTTGTGGCCTACTTTTTAATCCCAGTTTTGTTAATGATGATTTGTGGTGCACTGCTTTTAAATTTTAGTTAAATCTGACTTCTCAATTAAAAAAAAAGCTCATAAACAGCCATTTAAGGTGCAACTATTGCTATCTTCATGTGGAAAATAAAGAAGAGTGATAAGAATTGAAGATGCTTGGAATCAATTAGTCCAACAAACTCAAGGAACATGTGAACATCAGTTTCCACAAATCTGAGGTCAAAAAAACTTGATGATGCTCAAAAAGCACTCACATATGATGGTCCCAGATAGAGTGGAGGAAAATGTGGAACAAAACTCAGAAGTAAAAAAGACTGGGCTTACTGCTCAGAAAGAGACTGGAGGAACCAAGACTATGGTGCTTGATCACCCTTCAGGTCTGGGAAGGAACTCACCTTCATAGACCAATTTTCAGCCAAGCAATAGATAGGTTCATAGGGGGGATAACATCACTAGTATGGTATGCTTACTATGGAATGGTCAATCATTCAAAATAAAAAAGACAACATTTACTTAAAGTTGAGCATGGGAAGATAGGTAAATGGAAATTGGAACTACAGGAAGGAAGTGGGATACATTTGTTGAGCCGAGGGCATTGTAATCATTGAGATAAAACAAAGTATATGATTTGTTGAATGTAAAACTGATGACCTTGTTTATAAACCTTCACTCAATTCACAGTGAAAAATTTATGCTGTTGCTGTTGTTGTTACTGTTGTGAAGTGCTGTTGAGTTGGTTCCAACCCATAGA
>NW_006408554.1:20023501-20031636 GCF_000296735.1 Chrysochloris asiatica | reverse complement strand
AGCACAATTAAGTGTTCTGGAATACTCATACTTTGCAATGTTGTCTATAGCTTGTCATGATCCACACAATCAAAAGTCTTTGCATAGTCAATAAAGCACAAGTAAACATCTTTCTGATATTCTCTGCTTTCAGCCAAGATCCACTGAACATAGCAATGATATCCCTCATTCCACGGCCTCTTCTAAATCTGTCTTGAACCTCTGGAAGTTCTCTGTCAATGCATGCTTACAGCCATTTCAGTATTATATATATATGTATATACATGTCATTTCTAAGTAATGACTTCATTATTTCATCCATGTTGTATTTCATTTGAGTTGATTAAAGTGTGTCTATCACATCATATGATTTATTCCAGCAGGTCTTTCAATTCATTCCACAGTAATTATTTTTAAAGAATTAATTATCTTTTGAGAATAATAACATCTAGGGAAACTGTATTGTTAATTTCTGTGTACATATAAATTGGTTTTAGATTAGCTGGGAAATGTGATATTTGTAAATAATTTTGGTACAAAATACTCATATTTAAAGTTTAAGCTATAAATGATTTACATCATAAAATCTGTCAGACAGAGAACTAATGAACTTTATTTCAACTTCAAGATAGATTTACTTAGGAAAAGAAAATAATATCTTACTTCCTCCATATTTATTAGATACTCAGAATCAGTGTATTATTTGATCTTTATTCAAGGAAGGTATTTGAAAAACTTAGATTGAAAAGTATTTGTTTGTGGGTGCTTCTAGATGAAATATTTACCTCTTCTCTCGTTTTAGTAAAGTTATGTTCAATCATACTTAAATTAGATCCTACTCCGGTAAGCCAGGTGGTCTCTCTACTGCCACCATCCTCACTCTAAAATTAACATGACTCCATTATATTTATCAAATGTACAATGAGTCAAATAAATAATCAATGTCAATCATATATTATTTTGTAGAATTTAGCTCACTTAGCACTTTTAAAATATATAAAACTATAAAGTAATGGTTGTTAGTAAATTCAGGGCTTTAGGTCAAGTTCTTGCTAAGTATGAAGCAAATAACATGCTCACAAAATTGCATAATCTGCTTTTCACCAGAACTATCCATGGTCTGGAGTACTGGTTTGACACTGTAGGACAAACACTGGACTGTTAACCACAAGTTTGGTCTAAACCCACAGTTTGGTTCAAACCCACAATTGCTCCTTGGAAATCCTGGACAGGATTGCTGTGAGTAAACCAACTCAAAGACTCTTAACAACAACAATCCCTGGTCTTGTGATGCCTAAAGCATTAGGAGTGAATTGGTGTCAGTGGTAGTCACCCAAGCTCTGTCCACATACATTAAGGACAGCTTCCACTTTTTCAACTGGATTTTAAATAGCACTGGGAGCTATCAGAGAGATAGACAGAGGCTTGTTTGGGAATGCAATTTTGAAGCATTTAGCTATCGAACTGCCCATTTTTGAAACAAAGGAATATGCACGCTATAAAAAAAAATCATCATGGCCTCTGTCTTCCATAGTAAAGATAATGGTATAGAACTTTGGTATTTGTATCAGTCAGAAATCCAAGAAGAAACAGTCATCACATTGAATGTAGACTATACAATGCATGACTTCTTTTGTGCTTACTAACAAACTTTCGTGGTTTTTCCCTATGAAAATTATCCAGTTGGTGCCAAGTTGATTCCAACTCCTGTGACCTCATCAGAGTAGAATTGCGCTCTATAGGATTTTCGGTGGCTGATCTTTCTGAAGTAGATTGCCAGGCTTTCACTCAAAGGTGGACTGAAACTTGTAACCTTTCTATACGCAGACAAATGTGTTAACTGTTTGTACCACACAAGGAATATGAACTAGCAAAGAAAAATGGGAATATAGGCTTCTTAAACAACTCTAAATATCAGTTAGGAAAATAGAAGGGAGATAAGCATATAGAGAAGGCTTGGCTCTTGTTGATCTGAATTTAACGTGATCTTTTAACAAGATATATACATATATATATATATTATATAGACCCCTTTACTAAGCCTAAACAGGACCAGGATAAGAAAAAGACAAATCATCCAGATGAGAGAGACAATCAGCATGATGCTATAATGGATCTCAAAATAGTCTTGCCCATGTGACAAATTATAGACAATAGCGAATAAAGGAAATCATCACAAAATCAAGATCAATTCATCATTGTAGCAAACAGGATTACAGAAGTGGGAAAAGGACCATGATTGGGAAACATAAAGAATTGCAGATTAGAAAGTCTAACAAGATTGATCCTGTTGTTGTTAAGTGCCATGGAGTCTGTTCAGACTCATAGCAACACTGTATAGGGTTTCCAAGGAGTGATTGGTGGGTTTGTACCTCTGACCTTGTGATTGAAATCAACCTTCAGGTCCAGTGCTTATTCTACAGTGCCATACCAAGACACCAAGATTGATCCTGGGGTTCTTTAATCACCTGGATAGTTGCTGGTTAGAGTATGAATCATGACCAAGCAGCCCTGGCATCCAAATGTCCAGGTGATGTGAATCTGTAAATCCTTAAGGGCATGCCAAGGCAAATCCCCTTAGGTCAAGACTACCCTTCTCTGGGATAGCTAAAAATGCACATTGCCAGAAAGTTGATTCTGACTCACAGCAACACTACAGGACAAAATAGAAATCCCATAGGGTTTCTAAGGCTGCAAATCTTAACAGAAGCAGACTGTCTTATCTTGCTCCCTCATAGTGGCTGGTGGTTTTGAACCACCAACCTTTTGGTTAGCTGCCAAGTACTTAAACACTGTACCACCAGGATTATTTTCTGGAGAGTTGTAATCTACATTCAAACACATTCTGACTGAGGGCAAAGCTTCTAATACTGTTGGTTAATGGTCAGAATTAATTCAAATGAAGACTGAATTCATATTCAGAGTCAATATGGATTTAGAAATAAATTACCGGAACAGGAAAAGGTAAGAACATTCACTGCCCTCTCCTTCCAGAAGAAGAGCTAAAATGTTAATCAGGTTACTGAGTGGGACCAATCCTCTCTGCTCAGGAGTCAAACTAGAATGGTAATCAGGTTACTGAGAGGAACCAATCCTCTGATTCCCTCATCTTGAAATAGATCCGCAACCTAACCCCTCCCCTATTCTGACCCCAGATAAGTCTGCATTGCCCTATATTCGGGGCTCAGAATCTGGAGAAATTAGCTCTTCTGAGCCAGCCAGTTTAATAAAATCTGAAACTCTGCTTCACCTTTCCAAGTGGCCTCAGTTTCTTTGCTGATGGATCAAGAGTTGCTTTGACACTCTTGGGACCAGGGCTGCTGTGACACTCTCAAATCTAAAACTTCTGTAACAACCTATTTCCTCTATATTTAAAGTGACTATGAAATAGCTAAAACTCATTGCAAAATCCATGTGTAAATCAGGTAGTGAATATATTCAGATAATAAAATATGAATCATAACTACACTTCATATCAAGAAATCAAGTATATTTATCTCTGAGTGCCCATATTTAACATAAGCTTTATAATTTTCTGAATTTCCAAACTTACACAAGTAAATTTGAATTATCTTTATTCAAAATGATTATTATTTTCCCTGTAAAGGGTGAATGAAAAAGAGGAAGACTCTCAATGACATGGACTGGCACAGTAGCTGTGACAGGAGACCCAAACAAGCGATGATTGTGAGGGGGACACAGGACCAGTCAGTGCTTTGTTAGGTTGTCGCTATGAGTTGAAACTATCCTTCACCTAATAACAATCACCATTTCCCCCATAACTGTTTTATCACTCGTCTGTCAGTTTGTCACACTGTGGTGACTTGTGTGTTGTTGTGATTCTGGAAGCTAGACCACCATATTTTCAATGCTAGCAAGGTCACTCATGGTCGACAGATTCCAGGGGTACTGCAGGATAATGCCATGGACTTCAGGGTCAGTTTGAACCTAAAGTTCAGTGGTTCAAACTCAACAGTCACTCCTCTGAAACCCTATCCAGGGTTGCTATGGGAAGAACCAACTTAACAGCACTTAGTAACATGGTCACCCATGGTAAACAGATTCCAGCTGAGCTTCCAGACTAAGAAATATTAGGACGAAGGAAAAGTGGTCTACTTACAAAAGGTTAGGTACAGAAAACCTTATGAATAGCAATGAAATATTGTCAGCTAGGACCAGAATATTAAATATTGAAACATGATGAATAGCACCAGAATATTTTAAGACAATAGTGCTGGAAGATGAGCCCCTCAGATTGAAAGTCACTCAAAATATGAGTGGGGAAGAGCCATCTTCTAAAAGCAAAGTTGACTGTGATGGTGTGAATGGAGTAAGGTTTCAGAACCTTCGTGTGCTGATAGGGCACAGCTCAAAATGAGGAGAAACAGCTGCAAGTATCTATTAATAATTGGAACTTGGAATATATTCTTGTCTTCTTAATGACCTTTTGCTTTCTTCAAGTATAATGTTCTTGATGTCATACCATAACTCTTTCTGGTTTTCGGTCAGTAGTGTCTAAATGGAGAGAAGATTGAAGTTGTTGAAGACTTCATTTTGCTTGGATCAACCATCAACACTTGTGGAAGCATCAGTCAAGAAATCAAAGAGCGTACTGCATTTGGAAAATCTGCTGCACAAGACCTCTTTAATGTGTTCCAAGAGCAAAGATGTCAGTTTGAGGATTGAAAAACCTGACTGAAGCCATAGTTTTTCAACAAGCTCATATTTATGTGAAAGTTGAATAAGGAATACCCTAGAAGAATTGATGTACTTGAATTATGGTGTTAGAGAAGAACATTAAAGGTACCATGGACTGCCTGAAGAACAAACAAATCTGTGTTGGAAGAAGTACAACCAGGATGCTCCTTAGAAGCCAAGATGACCAGACTTCGTCTCTCATACTTGGAATATATTATCAAAAGGGATTAGTGTCTGAAAAAGGGTATTGTGAGAAATGTTGTCGATATCCCAGAAACTGTCTCGGTTCCTTCTGGTTATGCGGTCACCAATGAGTTATCACAGTGCTTACTGGCACATAACAACAACAACAACAACCGACAAATGCTCAAGAAATCCAATCTCTACTCATTTTAGCAAGAGTGAGGTTTTCTTTATTCATTTTTGCAAAATTGGCCACCCAACCCAGTAGACATGGGAAGATGTGCCACATAGCTAGCTTGCAGAGTTTTATTCCCATTTGAGAGTCCCTCCCCAAGTTAGTATGTGGTTCACAAATCTAGCCTGGATGGCCTTAATAATTGTATTCTTATTTAAAGTTCCTAGTCCTAGCACAGATTTCTTATCCCCCTCCCCCAATTCATCCTGGTTGTGAATCAACAACCTATGTCTGGTCTAGCAATCTTGTGCACGCTTTATTCTTGAGGATGGACCATCTTGACAGTTTCTCACAGTATCATGCTTGGTAAAGTGGAAGGACAGCAAAAAAGAGGGAGCCCACCAATGAGCTGCATTGGCACAGTGGCAGCAGCAATGGGCTCAAGTGTAGCAGCAATTGTGAGGATGGGGCAGTACCTGCAGGTGCTTAGTTCTGTTGTACATGGGTTGTTGTAGGTTGGAATTGGCTCAATGGCACTTAACAACAAAGCAATGTGGTTATAGGCTTCTTGTGAGGACACTTCTACACATTCTCAGATGTAAATTGTCAGCATCTTTTGACCACTCACAATAAGAGTCTGCTCTATGGCGTCAGTCATTTCCTCACATAATCTTAAAAATACAAAGGAAATTAACTATAGTAACCTTAGAATAACATAGCATAAAGCTAAACGGAAAATAATTTACAACGTAGATGAAATTTGTAAGAGGTATAGGAAAGAGAAAGCTGTATCTAATGGTTCCTAATACTGGGTGGTGGTGGTGGTGGTTCCAACTCATAGCAACCCTGTAAAGGGTTTCAGAGGCTGGAAATCTTTATGGGAACAGAAAGCCTGTCTTTCTCCCATGGATTGCTTGTTAGTTTCGAACTGCTGTTCATTTCAGTTAGCAGCCCAACTTGTAACCTACTTGTTGGGAGTGGCTGAGCCAGGGGTCCTCAATCACCCTGTTTTCCAGCAACAGTTGGACCAAAAGAATGAGGCCAGCCAACAGGTGGATGGCTCTAGGTGGAGATGACCTTCAGATCAGTTTGGTTAGCTAAGCATCCTGTTATTCTGTTAGTACTGCCGTTCTAATGAGTGTTCCAGCTACCTACCACAAGTTACATTTTTCTGATGAAGTCCTGCTTACTGCATGCACAAAACACCAGATGTTTTTGCTCTCTGTACCCTTCCTTTGATATGTGTATAAAATAAACTTGCTGCATTTGATCTGGGTTGCTGTATCTCCATCAGAGTTCTGCATCCCACCTGATCCCAATTTTTACTTAATACATTTGTGTCTTGTGTCTTCCTTTTCTTTCTAATCTCCTATTATTCCTACTCAGATTTAATCTATCCATGCCAGATGTGGAGAATAGCCAAAGTGGATGCAGCACCCACTAAGCTACCAGTCCTCTTAATTATTTTCATGAAACCAATTCTACAGTTTCCACATTCAAAAATAAGTTGCAGAAAGAAGAGATTTCTTCCTTGATTTGCATCTGCCAGTAGCATAGTGGATTACAAACTTGGCTGCTGACCACAAGGTCAATAGTTGTAATCTACAAGTCACTCTGCAAGAGAAAAATGAGGTTTTCTGCTCCTGTAAATATTTACAGCCTTGGAAACCCTTTACAACGTTGCTATAAGTCAGAACCCGTTCTATGGTACACCACCACTGCCGCCCAGTGTTAGGAACTGTTAGATACAGCTTTCTCAGTCCTATACCTCTTACAAATTTCTCCTATGTTATGAATCAGAACCAACTCCTTGATTCACAACTGCCACCATCTAGTCTATAAACATTTCCCTGGGCTCAGGAACTTAGTGCCATTGAGGCCACTCCTTTATGACTCCTCTTTGCATTCCTCACAATACCAGATAATGGTCAAACCCTCCTTGTGGAATGAGGGAACATGAGAAGCTAGTAGAAGTCAGCTTGAGATACAAACTAATGAACAATGTTTAAAGTTACTTTAGTTCAGCCTAACATGTGCAAAACCTTCACCTAATAGTAAACATTTGATGTTATAGATGGAAAATCACACCCCTTGGCAACCATAACACTATCCCCACTGCACCTTCATAGATGTTAACTAGTTCCTGAAAATGCTAATGTTTTCCTTAGAATAAATGCTAATAAATGGCTTCTTTATTAGAAAGTGTACAAAGAGAAAACAACAACAAAAAAAAAACTGTACTGTTCACAGAACTTGATCTGAGGTTTTGTACATCTTAGTTCCTTACAGAACCACACCAGGAATCCAGCAAAAAATAATTTGGCAACAAATTTGGTAACCACAAAGGGATTATCCTGGCTGGTATCTGGTTCCAGAAATCAGCAGATTCTCACCAACAAAATACAGATCTTCAGTACACACTGGACATTTCTGGGAAGGGTACCTCAACCCTGACAGCTGGCTTTGGTCACAGACCCAAAGGCTGCAGACCATAAAGAGTGGTGAGTAGTTCAAGATTTGCCCTAGGAAGAGGGGAAAGAGCTCTCTGGTGAGTACAATGTAAGTCCTATTTGCCAGTACCTTTATGCTCAAGACCCAGTAATGCATAGCCAATGAAAGAAAGGTGTTAATAGTTGAGGCAGCTTCAAAAATTTGTGAAAAAATTCCATTATCTTTTACTTTCATTTCCCAGAAACTTTTTGAAGCCCCATTCTATAATAATAGATGCTCGCACTTTTTGGTTTGGGTCTTAAACTCAAGACCCTGGTATTGTGTGGTTGGTATGAGTAAGAATAGGGTTGTATCAATAGGTGTTTATACTTTGGGTTTTAAAATATGGGTAATGAACAGATTACTCTGGTTATAACCTGCTTGAATGCATTTTTTTTCTTTTAATGTTTTATTAGGAATTATATGATAGTTTACATGAGAGAACTTTAGTTTTACATTCATTCCATCGTATATCATTTCATTGCCATGGTTCTAATCCCCTCCATGCATCATCAACCGACCAAAGGGTATATCTTAGAAACCTGCCCTCTACACTCCCCCCGACCCCCACCCCCTCCAGTCTTCGACCCACAGTCCCTCTCCCTCTCTG
>NW_006408554.1:20009601-20019320 GCF_000296735.1 Chrysochloris asiatica | reverse complement strand
TTTTCATGGGCTAAGTGGGACAGAGGTAAATAATGATGTATGCACAACCTTGGAACAACAGTACTATGGGGTACATGGATTGAGACACAGTTGGAATGGGGGAATGGGGGGAAATAATGTTAAGGTGCTTGGCTATCTTGGTTTTCCTTATATTACATTATAAAATAGACACTGGAAGGGGAGAGAAAGGAAAAGCCAGAAATATCACCATAGAAAACTTATAAGTTCGTCTTCTGCCCATAACTGATTGGAATACCTAAAATGGGGATACAATGTGCCCAGTGAAGGAGGCTAACTGTGGAGCCTCTGCATTACATAAGACTATAGGTGGAAGCCTGAACAGCATCCAGAATCTTCAGAGGTGGGAAGTTTCCCCTTGATAGGATGGGCAGACCAGCCTGGAGGGGCTAGAAGAACAGAAGATACCTCTTGAAAGAAAGACTGACAGGAAAAATACAAAACAATAGAGGCAGACCAACTGATTACTAGAAGAACAAGCAAGTTGCCCACCTAGGAGACATCAAGGCAAGGGCTTGAGTCCCCTCAGAGCAAACCCCCTTCCAAGACTAAGACTCAATGGGAATACACGCTCTGATTGTTGACCACGTTCGCCACCAACAAGGGGAAGTGAGGGAAAAACAGCTATGAGGCTGCAAGCTAATCCCTACAATGTTCAATAGACTCCTGTGAACCCAGGTGGAGACCTGATTGACCAGCAGTGTAGCAAGACCTGGGGAATCTTGGGCCCAGAGTCAGTGACATAGACACGGAGGACTGGAGTGGAGAGTGAAGTCCAGTGGATAAGAAGAGAGGGCATATCCACAAGATCATCCACACTTGCAGATAATACCCACTTGACCTGGCTTCAATGACTGAATGATCAGAGTGCAACTAGAAGAAGAAAGAAGAGGAAAAAAAGAGTAATCTGATACAATTTGATGAACTTGACCTATACCTATGGATGCAACAGCTCAAAAGAGTGAACAAATCTTTACAGCAAGGATCATTCCCACCCCCTCCATATGCAGAGTGGACAGGGATGGGCAACTTGGACATTGGCTATCCAAAATGAGGGGCTACAAAGGCAAGAAGTGACTGGTTTACAAACTTTCAAGAGGGAACCTAGATCCAGAGGGTGTGGAGGAAAGTAGAATCTCCACTGAGTAGTATCCAATCTGTCTTGGCGGGACTGATGAAAGGAAATGTGGATAGGTCTCTTGTGATACAAGGGTGAATAATTGTTACCAGGACTGATTGTGAAGGTGGTAAATGTAAAAGTAGACATTTTGTGGTGAGGAGGGGAGTAATTAACTTTGCAGGATAGGAGCGGAGGTCCCTGAAATCATGAAGGGAGAAGAGCAGAGGGCAGTACCCTACCCAGAGAAGCACCGATCTCTGACATGGAGGCAGAGCTGATGATGACGTGGAGAGATGGAGCAGCTGGGGACTTGGGACCCAGGGAGGAAGAGGGCCTGTGTGTTGAAGACTGGAGGGGCGGGGGAAGCAGGCTTATAGAATGTACCCTTTCATTGATTGGTGATGTGTGGAGGGGATTGTAACCATGGCAATGAAACAATATACGACAGGATGAATGTAAAACTAATGTTCTCCCATGTAAACTATCAATAATTTCACAATAAAACTTAAAACAAAACAAAACAAAACATTTTTTAAGAGAACAAAGAACTCTTAAATCACCTTAATACCCAAAGCCCAAATTTCCCTCTTCCTTATTAGGAGGAATCTCCATGTTTGGTGCTGACAGCTCAGGGCATTTCCATACTGTCTCATTCCTTTGAACCTGGAGCCCATCAGTCTCCCTCTGCAACTCATTTGGAAGAAGTTGTCTTGTGACCACACATTCAATGTTGTTGTTGTTATTAAGGGCTGTCAAGTAGGTTCCAACACCTACTGACCCTGTGTAGTGTTTCTGAGGAGTGGCTGGTGGGTTTGAAACACTGACTTCATGGCCCACACTGACTTGTGGTTGGTCCAGTGCTTATCCTATAGTGCCACACCAGGACTCCACACACCCAAAGTGCCTAGATTACCAACCAGATTACTGACCAGATTACTGAGCCCTCTTCAAGGAGTTCTGCAACATGCTGCAGTGTTCTCAGACAGATTACCAAACCCTCTTCAAAGGGTTCTGCAACATGCTGCAATGTCTTACAAGTAAAAAGAAATGACTGCAATTGTGGAGGCTGGCAAGTCTCAAATCAGTCTGGAGAGATCTTCCTACCCTTGTACTGTAAGGTACTGAGGACCCTCAATTAGCAGGTCAGAAGACAGGCTGTTGATGTAAAAGGCTGCAGGTGAATCAGGTCAGGTGATGGACAAATAGTCCCACAAACTGGGAGTCAGAAATAATGAGCCAGTTGCAAGATGTAGAGAGAGATCTTGTCCAAAGCAGTCTTATAAATTGGAGTCAGACCATTCTTCCCAGGGAAACTAAGGGTGATGACTTGAGTCACAACCACTGGTAAACTGGGGGAATTCTTAATCCTTAGTTCCACTGTAATCTTGACTCCTTAGCCCAATCTTAATCTTTATTCCTTAGTAACTCATTTCAAAATGGGTCCATAATCACTGGCATGTTGTGGTTGTCGTTAAGTGCTCCCTAGTCAGTTCTGTCTCATAGCTACCCTGTATTGGGCTCCCAAGGAGTGGCTGGTGAGTTTGAACAGCCAACATTGTGGTTCAAACTGACCTTGTGGTCTAGTGCATTATCCCACAGTGCCACACCAGGACTCCAATCACAGTTCCAGAGGCTTGTTGTTGTTAAGTGCTGTCGAGTCAGTTCCAACCATAGCTACCCTGTATGGGGTTTCCAAGGAGCAACTGGTGAGCTTGAACTGCCTACCTTGTGGTTCAAACCAACTTTGCAGTCCGGTGCACTCACCCATAGTGCCATGCCAGGACTCTAATATATCACAAAATGGAGAAATTTGGCTAGAAGGGGCATAATAAATAATTAGCTGCCCTGCAGGGGAAAGATGGATGGTTTGGGGAAAAAAACCCATGTAGGCCAACTCAATAATCTTGTCAGGAAGACTATTAACAAAATTCCAACTGGATGAAAGAAACATGGGCATGGGGTAATTTCCCAGTGGGTAGAGATTGCATTCAAAGTGCATACAAATCAACAGGCTCAGCGGGAAAAGAAAGAGATCCACAGTATCTGAGTCCAAGCCATGATGTTGGCTGCAGCTCTTGAGAATCAAGGACACAATTGGGAGGAGACTGGAACCAAGGATAGAGCAGGTTCAGACCCATTAAGGGATGCTCTGGTCCTCCCTTAAAGAAAAAATAATGCACCCAGTGCACGGAGGAGGAGCATTGGAAGCATAAATGTCCAAATTACAAGTCAAGATTTGAGTGCTCCCAATCTTCCAGTGAGAAAACACTGATTCAAGTTGAAGGAGATGGGGAGTCAATTTCTGCCTCCACTTGAGTCCCTATTTAAAGTTAAAGTTAAAGTTAAAGTTAAAGCTGGAACAATACATTCTGTTTTAACTACACTAAAAAGGCCATTATCAAAAGACAAGACACAAGTTGTCAGGGTCACAAGAATTCTAGATGAGAAAAGGTTCATTAAACCTATAAATTGAGCTCTTGGAAGCAAACAGATGGAGTATAGATTCCTATATATGCTTAAATACCCAATTTCTTTGCTGGTACACAATCTAGCAAAAATCAATGTACAGACTGGATTTTACAAAGATAGATGAACTGTTTTGGTGCTCAAAGATCAGGGGGTTAGAATCCAAGCGAATCTTTTAAGCATTCCAATGCACCAGGCAATCACCATTCTGGATTATACTGATCAGGCAATGATGGATATGGACTTGCTATGTGTGTCCAGCCTCTGGTCATCCAGCTTCTCCACAGTATTCAGCCATGCCAGGTAAAACAGTACTCCCAGTTCTTGGGACACAACATCATTAGATTGTCACTAAGGATTCAGTACCTCTATACACCCAGTCCAAAAGCCCAAAACAAAAGAATAATCCAAAACTTTGTGAAATTTTCCATTATCTTTTCATTTCATTTTCCCACAAACTTGTTGAAGCCCCATCATATAATACATCCTTGCACAAGATTTACAAGCTGTAAATCAGGTGGTAAAAACAACCCATCTGGTGTCAAACCCATACATTTTGTTGGCCACCATTCCCCTAGACAATATTCATTTTACATAACTTAATTAGAAGATGCCTTCTTTTGCATATCCTTACAAAGGGAAAGCCAGGAAAATTTTTATTGTTATTGAGCAGTTGTGCCCTAACACAAGAGTAAAAAAAGAAAAATGTACTGGACTCACCTTTGGAACAACGTTGTCTCAAGAGATAAGAGCTCTATAGTCAAACAAAGGCTTTCTCCTAAAGTATGTAAAGAAATTGATCAGGACTTCCGGTTTGGGGGCAGAAGAGGCACAGAAAGTTGGAGAGGCACCTTGGTGCAGGTGCGGAAAAACCAGAGGAGTTTTTCCGGAGCAGCTCCAGAGCTTTGCACCTAATATAAGGTGTGGGACATCAGTTTCCTGTGCCCACCGGTGGAGAAATCTGACTGTGGGAGGAAAGTATATCAATTTCTGAATCGATTAGGATGCTCTCTCTGTGCCCCTTGGCCTGGATTGAGATTAGAGGGAAGGGCCACAGCCATGCTGATACACTGATACAGCACTAAAAACTACAGAGCGGCATCTGGAAAAATGGGTGTGATGGATTTTACATTTTTCTTTCCTCCTGTAGCACCCTCTCTGCCCACCTTCAGGTGGGTGGAAGCACACCCTGAAAAGGGTCCAGCGTTGCACCTACAGTTTTACCATGGCACAGGGAGGAGGTCCTTGGGAGCCCCATTTGTCCCATAGGATGAACCTTTGCCTGCTTCTTACGATGTCTGAGTCTGGAACTCAGCACTAAAGTTGACCTGGGCGGGACCCTTTACTCTTGTCTTAC
Organism: Chrysochloris asiatica; assembly: GCF_000296735.1. Taxonomy (NCBI): domain Eukaryota; kingdom Metazoa; phylum Chordata; class Mammalia; order Afrosoricida; family Chrysochloridae; genus Chrysochloris; species Chrysochloris asiatica. The sequence continues at coordinate 20,014,359 of NW_006408554.1, read as the reverse complement.
CTAACAAGAAACGGCAGATTTGGCCATATGGGCAAACTGTATATGCATCTTATAAAACCCCAACATAAAAGGTAAGTGCCAACACCAACTACTATATACTAGGACGCAGTTATTTTGAGAATCATGGTGTGCATATGCAGATACCTAACTGACCTTCAGAGATAAAAATAGTGGACAATTTTTCCTCCATTCATTTCTCAATATTTATCTGTACACCTCCATGGTAGTGACTATAGGAGGGACCTGAGTGAGTGGACACCCCCAACCACCGCTGAAGTTTTCTACTGTGTATGCACATTGACTTGAGCAGCAAAGACTACTGATCAGTCGGCTATGGTTTTATTTTTGTTTTTGAATAGTGGTACTTGTCTCTGCTTTTATGTTGTTCCTGTTTTGGGTCCTTTTGGTCTCACTTTTTTTCCTGGGAGTGGGAGCTTTCTCTCCCTATGTTACCCAAGAAGAGACAGCAATCATGGCCATATAGCCAAGCTACAAGCGTACCCCATAATATCCCATCATCTGGACAGGAGCCAATACCAGCTGCTAGGAGTTATATGTGAAAAGGGAAGCCTATCTCCAGATCACATCCACCAGGAGACACTCAGTAAGCTTAACAACACAGCAACATACATTCATTTAATCATTGAAAATGTACCTAACTACTGAAAATGTCCAAGAAAAAACAACAAAAGATCTCAACACATGTCCAAAAACAGAAAAGAGTAACTTAGACAAGTGAACTGGAGGCAGACATAGCCTTCCCACTAGAAGAAGAGTAGGCTTTGGATCTGCCTGAGAAGGTATTCAGAAGAATGCTATGGAGACAAATTCAAATGCTCCACAGATGGATGGAGGAATATAAGGAAGAAGTCAGGAGAGTGCTGCAGGAGCAATCAAACAATAGATATAGCACTGGAAACAGTTCAAAACTTGCAAAAAGAGGTCCAGGTGATTAATAATAAAATATCAGAAATGGACAATACACTGAAAAGGCAAAGGAGTAGAATTGAAGAGATGGAAGCCAGAACCAGCGAGCTGGAAGACAAATCTCTCAATACTGCTAAGATAGAAGAGCAAGCAGAAAAAATGATAAAAAATCTGAAGAGAATCTAAGATTCATGCTGGATAATATGAAGAGGAATAACTTAGGAATTATTGGCATTCTGGAACAGGAAGAATCATAAAAGTCCACAAAGGAGATAGTTGAGGAGCTACTGGAAGAAAATTTCCCCAACATTTTGAAGGATGAGAAGATAAGCATTCAAGAAGCTGAATGAACCCCAAGAAGGATAGACCCACAAAAGAAAATCACCAATATATATCATAATCAAGCTCTCCAAAATCAAAGACAAGGAGAGAATCCTAAATGCTGCCAGGAAAGAGAGAAGTATTACTTATGAAGGCAAGCAAATCAGATTAAGCTCTGACTTCTCATCAGAAACCATGCAGACAAGAATGCAATGGGGAGACATATATAAAACCCTAAAAGAAAAACACTGCTAACCAAAATTCATCTATCCAGCAAAACTGTCAATCAAATACAATGGTGTAATCAAAACATTGCAGGATAAACAGAAGCTAAGAGATTTTGTCAACGCCAATCCAGTGCTTCAAAACATCCTAAAGGGAGTTCTTTGGAATGAAAACCAACAAGACTGACAACAACCAGAGATTGACAGATGTGGCAACACCACCCAGAACTCAGTTGACAGATAGCAGAGTTCAGAACAGAACAAAATTACAATGAATTCAGAGGCCAATCAAAGATCAAAATAATAACAATGTCAAAGAAGGGAAAAATATAGGAACAGAGATCCAGATGGTGAGGAGGTCAGGTAGAGTGCAGGATACAGTAGACTGTCTTAAATGGAGGGAAAAATTAACAGACTATAGGGTAACCCCAAAGAAAGTTAATACTTCACAACTTACCATGAAAATGAAGATCCAAATAGAACAAGGAAACATTAAAAAAAAGAAGAAACTGACATCAAATAGCACAAAAAACATGAAATCAGTACAAGAAGGCATGCAAAACAAAGGAATGAACAGCACCACAAAAAATTAACATAATGACAGCAATGAATTCATACCTATCAATAATTACACTAAATGTCAATGTGTTAAATGTATCAGTGAAGAGACAGAGAGTGGCAGAATGGATAAGAAAACAAGACCCTTCCATATGCTGCCTGCAAGAGACACACCTAACACAAAAAGATAAAAACAGACTAAAAGTTAAAGGATTGAAAAAAATATACCAAGCTAATTGCAGTAAAAAACAAGCAGGAGTGGCAATACTAATCTCAGATAAAATAAACGTTAAGGCAAAAAACCAGCATAAGAGATAAAGAAGGACACTATCTCATGATTAAAGGGTCAATTGAGCAAGATGACATAATCATAATAAATATCTATGCTCCTAATGAAAGAGCACCAAGATAAAGCAAATCCTATTAGAATTGAAGAAAGAAATAGACAAATCTACAATTATAGTGGGAGATTTTAATATGCCACTTCGAAAAGGGATAGAACAATCAGAAAGAAACTCGACAAAGATGCAGAGGAACTAACCAGCATAACCAACCAATTTGACATCATAGATGTCAATGTACAGAGTGTACATTGTGTACATACAGAATATATAGAGCAATGTACAGAGTGTACATACAGAATGTACAAAGCATTCAACCCAACAACAGCACAATACACTTTCTTTTCCAGTGCATATGGAACATTCTCCAGAATTGACTATGTCTTAGGTCACAAAGCAAGCCTCCATAAATTTACAAAAATCAAAATACTACAAAGCATCTCTTCAGACCACAATGCTATAAAGCTAGAAATGAACAATAAGAAGACCAAGGAAATAAAGCCGAATACATGGAAACTGAATAACACCCTGCTGAAAAGCGACTGGGTAATAGAAGAAATTAAACATGAACTCATAAAGAGCTTGATCCAAGCTACAAAGGCTAAAAAAGACTCTGATCAAAACATCACTAGACTCTAAATGTTCTATAACAGTCAGGATATTGAGTTTCAAAAAGTGAGGCTCAGATTTATAAGCCAGTAGTTGAAAACTTTGGTTCCACTATTTCCTAAGAACAAAGAGAGTATTATTGGATTAGAAAAGGCTATTTGCCAAATTGTCACTCCCTAAAGCTAAAATCATTAGATTTCTTGACTGCTGCTTCCATGAGTATTGATTGTGAACCCAAGAAAAATTATCCTTGACAACTTCAATCTTTTCTCCATATATCATGATATTATTTATTGCTCCAGTTGTGAATATTTTTATTTTCTTTATGCTGAGGTGCAACCCACATTGAAGGTTATAATCTTTGATCTTTGTCAGTAAGTAGTTTAAATTCTCTTAGCTTTCAGTAAGCAAGGTAGTATCATTTGTATATCACAGGTTCTTAATGAGTCTTTATTCCTCTTCATTTTGTCATCCCCAGCAAAGTAATTTGAATTGTCCAATTCAAAATCATCAATACCAGTCCTTTTCAGCTCATGAATGCCTATGATATTGATCTTTTTGTGTTCCATTTCATTATTGGTGACTTTCAATTTTACTAGATTCTTATTTTATACATTCCTCATTCTGATTATTAATGGATATTTACAGCTGTTTCTTCTAATTTTGAGTTGATCCCCATCAGAAGATGAAGCCACATTTCTTTTCTATATAATCCAGCTTCCCAGATTATGTGTTCAATATACAGATAGAATAATTATGGTGAAAGAATTCGACCCTGGCACACACTTTACCTGAATTTAAAACTTTCAGTATTCCCTTATTCTGTTTGAAATACCGCCTCTCAGCTTATGTATAAGTTCCTCGTGAACACAATTAAGTATTCTGGAATTTCCACTCTTCACAATGTTATCCTTAACTTGTCATGATCCTTTGCATAGTCAATAAAGCACTGGTAAACTCTGGTAACATTGTGGTTATGAATAGGGCTACAAACCGCAAGGTCAGCAGTTCAAAACTACCAGCTGTTCCATGGGAGAAAGATGAGGCTTTCTGCCCCCATAAAGATTTACAGCCTCAGAAACCCTGTACAGGATCTCTATGAGTTGGAATCAACTCCACGGCACATAACCAACCAACCAAAACAGATTTTTGGTATTCTCTTCTTTCAGCCAAGATCCATCTGACATAAGTAATGATATTCCTCATTCTACATCCTCCTCTGAATCCACCTTGAACCTCTGTCAGTTACCTGCATAAAATAACTGTTGCAGCTGCTTTTTAATTATCTTCAGCAAAATTTTACTTGCAGGTGATATTAATGATATTGTTTGATGATTTCTGCATTCCTTTGGGTCACTTCTCTTTGGATCTCATCCAATTAGTTGACCTGGTAGCTGTCTTCCAAACCTCTTGGCATAGATTTGTGAGTGCCTCCAGTGCTGCATCAGTTTGTTGAAAGATTTCACTTTGTATTCCATCACTTCCTGGAGCCTTATTTTTCACCAGTACCTTCAGTGCACTCTGGACTTCCTCCTTCATTACAACTGGTTCTTAATCACATTTTATCTTTTAAAACAGTTGAACATCGACCATTTCTTTTGGGTGTATTGATTCTGGGTGTTCCTTCCAACTTCTTTTGATGCTTTTTGAATCATTCAATATTTTGTGCATGTTGTTGTTGTTGTTAACTGCTGTCAAGTCAGTTCCCACTCATAGCAACACTGATTAGGGTTTTTGAAGACCGTATGGTGAGTTCTAACCACCAACCTTGTTCAAGC
>NW_006408554.1:20007570-20009501 GCF_000296735.1 Chrysochloris asiatica | reverse complement strand
CTGATAACCATTATTCACTACAGTATCACGAGTTACCCATCTGTATTTCATTTCATTAGCTCCACCTAGACAGATTGGATAGTACTCACTGGAGATTCTGCCTTCCTCCATGCCCCCTAGCTCTAGGTTCCCTCTTGAAAGCTTGTAAGCCAGTCACTTCTTGCCTTTGTAGTCCCCCCCCTCCCCATTTGGATATCCAATGTCCAAGTTGCCCATCTCTGTCTACTCTGTGTGCGGAGGGGGTGGGAATGTTTCTTGCTGTAAGAATTTGTTCCTTCTTTTGAGTCACTGAATCCATAGATATAGGTCAAATTCATCAGATTGTATCAGCTCACTCTTTTTTTTCCTCTTCTTTCATCTCCTGGTTGAGCTCCAATCATCCAGTCATCCAGTCCAGGTGGCGTGGGTATCATCTGCAAGTGTGGGCGTTCTTGTGCACATGCCCTCTCTTCCCATCAGCCAGTAGCTCTACTCTTCAGTCGAGTCCTCCGTGGCCACGCCACTGACTCTGGGCCCAAGAGTCCCTAGGTCTCCTCACACTGCTTGCCAACCAGGTCTCCAACTTGGTCCACAGAAGCCCACTGAACATTGTAAGTCTTAGCTTGCCGCTTCATTACTGCTTTTACCCCACTTCACCCTATCAGTGATGCATGTGGTCACCAACCAGAGCGTGTATTTCCATTGAGTCTTAGTCTTGGAAGGGGGTTTGCGTTGAGAGGACCCGACCACTTGCCTTGATGTTTCCTAGGGAAGCGATTTGTTTGTTCTTGTAGTAACAGTCCATCTGCCTCTATTGTTTTGTATTTTTCCTGTAGGTCTTTCTTTCAAGTTGAATGCATTCTTAAGAATTGATCTTATTTTTGACATTGCTGTTGTTACATGCCATTGAGTAGGTTCTGACTCATATCAACTCTGTATATGGTTTCTGAAGCTTTTAAAAAATCTACACGGGGGTAGAAAACCTCATGCTTTATCCTGCAGAATGACTGGTAGGCTTGAACCATGGACCTTGTGTTTCGCTGTCCTGCATTTATACTGTATGGAGCCACTGTCTTCACCTTATTATTTTGGATATGACCAAATAAAAAAGCCTACGATGAAATTTATTTTGCTACCACCTGGTAGCATAGTGGTTACGAATTGGGCTGCTAACCTCATCAAGGTCGGCAGTTCGAAACTACCAGCTGTCCCATGGGAGAAAGATGAGGCGTTCTGCTCCGGTAAAGATTTACAGCCTCTGAAACCCTGTGCAGGGTCACTATGAGTAGGAACTGACTACATGGTACTTAATAACAACAACAACAACAACCTGACCAAAGTATACTTTAAAAGATGGAGAATGGAGAGCCCTGGAAGGATTCTTAAACTACAATACTATTTTGCAAATTAAACTTATATAGTAGCTAAAAGGGTAAATGAGATAAAACATTGTATGTTGAAGTTTTATATCTTTGTAGCAAAACAAAAATTTGCAAAAGCAATATAATATTATGATGCAATTTACTGGCAACTCTATAAAAGAGAAAAAGAAGGTTGAAGTTTTGCCTCTGCAAAAATTTTAAGAGATATCCGTCATGAACATAGATGCAAAACTTCTCAACAAAATCCTAGCCAACAGAATCCAAAAACAGCACGTCAAAAAAAAAAATAATAATAATAATAATAATAACCAAGTGGGTTTCATAAAAGGGATGCAAGGATGGTTCAACATTAGGAAAGCAATCAGTGTAATCCATCATATAAATAAGAAAAAGGAAAAGAACCACATGATCATATTGATTGATGCAGAAAAGTCATTTGACAAAATTCAACATCAATTCTTAATAAAAACACTCAACAAAGTAGGAATTGAAGGGAAATTCCTCAACATAATCAGGAGAATATATACAAAACCAGGAGCCTACATCACGCTCAATGGAGAGAAACTGAAA
>NW_006408554.1:19993910-20006496 GCF_000296735.1 Chrysochloris asiatica | reverse complement strand
GTTAACTGCTGTCAAGTCAGTTCCCACTCATAGCAACACTGATTAGGGTTTTTGAAGACCGTATGGTGAGTTCTAACCACCAACCTTGTTCAAGCTGATATTTCAGTCAAGTGATTATCCTACAGCACCATACCAGGACTCCGTTGTTGTTAAGTGCCATCGAGTTGATTTTGACTCATAGTGGCTCTGTATAGGGTTTCCGAGGAGTGATTAGTGGGTTTGAACCACCGACCTTGTGGTTAGCAGTCTAGTGCTTATCATACAGCACCACAACAGGACGCCTCATTTGTCCATGATGGTGGTAGTGTGTCATGGAGTCGGTTCTGACTCATAGCAACCCTGTACTGGGTTTCTGAGGCTGTAAATCTTTATGGGAGCAGAAAGCCTCATCTTTCTCTCATGGAATGGCTGGCAGTTTTGAACTGCTAACCTTTTGGTTCGCAGGCTGACTCAGAACCACTATGCTACCAGAGCTCTTTGTTTTGCCCATAGAATCATTTAATATTGCAACCCGAGGCTTGAATGTTTTCTTCAGTTCTTTAAGCTTAAGAAATGCTGAGGATGTTCTTCCCTTTTTATTTTTGCACATTTCATTTGCATACTTAACTTTGTCTTATTTATCTGCCCTTTGAAATGTCCTGTCCTGCTCTTACATCCTCGTTTCTCCCTTTCATTTTAGATTCTCTCTGCTCAAGAGCAAGTTTCAGATCCTCTTCTGACATTCATTTTGGTCTTTAATTTTTTTTTCTGTCTTTAAAATGACCTTTTGTTTTCTTCCAGTATAATGTTCTTGATGTCATTCCACAACTCTTCTGGTCTTTAGTCATCAGTGTCTAATTCTTCAGCTCTGTTCTTTAGATGGTTTATAAATTCTGGTGGTATATGTTTGAGGTTATATTTTGATTCATGTGAATTTGTTTTAATTTTTCTCAGCTTCAGCTCAAACGTGGAGATCAGCAATTAAAGGTCTGTTTCATAGTCAGCCCCTGGCCAGGTTTTGGCAGATGATATTGGGCTTCTTCATCATCTCTTCTCACAGAGGTAGTCAGGTTGATTTGTGCATTCTATCTGGTGAGGTGTAGGTGTATAGTTTCCATTTATGTTGTTGAAAAAAGTATTCATAGTGAAAAAGTCATTTGCCTTGCAAAATTCTATCATAAGTTCTCCAGCATTGTTTCTATCAATAATTTATGTTTTCCACTATGATCCTTCTTGTTTCTTTCCATTTTTCCCATTCCAATTACCAGTAATTATCAATGCACCTTAATTGCATGTTTGATCAATTTCAGACTGAAGAAGTTGTTAGAATTCTTCAGTTTCATCATCACTGGCTTTAGTGATTGGTCCATAAATTTTAATAATAGTGGTATTCATTTGCATTCCTTATAGGCATATGGAAATTATCTTATCACAGACAACATTATATACTTCAAGATACATCTTGAAATGTGTTTTCTGACGATGAATGCAATACCATTCATTTTGTCATTCCCAGCAAAGTAAATCGTGATTATCCAATTTAAAATCGTCAATACCAGTCCTTTTCAGCTGATGAATGCCTAGGATATTGATCTTTTTGCATTTCATTTCATTTTTTATGACTTTCAATTTTACTAGATTCATATTTCATATATTCCTCATTCTGATTATTAATGATATTTGCAGTTGTTTCTTCCCTTTTGAGTTGATCCCCACTAGCAAATGAAGATCCCAAAACTTTGTGCCATTCATGTCATTAAGTAAACTAAACTTTGTGGTAACAGCTCCTACTCAGTCATATTTTGAGTGCCTTCTAACATGAGGAGTTCATCTTCCAGCATTATAATAGACAATACTCCACTGATATTCATAAAATTTTCTATAGCTAAGGATTCAGAAATGGTCTGCCTCTCCTTCTTCCTAGTCTTAGTCTGGAAGTTCCTCTGAAACCTACCCACCATTGTGGATTCTGCTGGTATTTAAAAGTCCCATGTCATAGCTTCCAGCAAGACAGCAACACACAAGCCACCACAGTATGACAAACTGATAGACGGATCAAATCTAGAGTTCCAATTTTAAATTAGTAGCGTAACTGCTCTACAAAGCCCTCTGAGGGAAAAACACTAATGCCCTTATGTGAACCCTGAATATCAAATTGCCTTCTTAGAGTTGAAGCAGTGTCTCCTATCAGCTCCTGCATGATACTGCCTTAGTCTAGCACAGTCCTTTACATTGTTTGTCCAAAATAGTATATCACATTGCGAGTTCTCACCCAAAAAAAATCGATCAGTAAAAAAAAAGGCCTTTCAAAGAGTGTTAACACTGTAGTCCAAAGATGATGATCCCTTTGTCTCCAAGCCATTATTATTACCTCCTCCTCCTGAAAGAAACAGAAAAATTTAGTCTTGGCTAGCTCATCACAATCTATACTCCCCATTCAGTCCTCATCATCCTCAAACAAAAAGAGGAGTCCTGATTAATGATGGGCAAGATGACTAGATAATGAGTCTTTCTTTTAGACAACCCACAGGTAAAACTGAGGACTACCACCCACCTCAACCCAACCACATTCCTGCCATCTCCTACATATAGGATCAGTTAGAGATTAATTGCATCCAAGTCATTAAAGAATCTCTTTTACTTGAATTTATGTTTTATCTATACCCCTGTTAGGAGTGAGGGTAGCAGATAGAAGTTTATTCAAATTAAGCCCATCTTAGATAATATGTGGAAGACTTTTTCTTCAGAACATTAACTTAACCAATGGGAATTAGTTACATGTAAATGGTAACAGACACATCAAAAGATATTTAAAGGCCTTTTTTGTTCTTTTGTCTCTTCTTCACAGGTATACCTTGCCAGACAGGACCATCCACCCAAAGGGCCCCTACATCTTTTCCAGCCTGGAGAATGTGTACTACTCTAAAGTTGGAAGAGAAACCCACTACAGTCAAACTAGGTAGAACCGTATTCAGTTCTCTTCAACATCCATACGGTAGTCAAGCTTGACTTTACGAGCTTGACTTGTCTTTACTGCTCTAGAATGAAAACAGTGCCATCTAAAGAAAAGAAGCTCTACCCAGAGCTCCACTGGTAGAAGACAGGTGAAACCATGAGCCTGTTGAAGGACTTAAGTACTTGTTTAAAAGGAACCCAATTGGTACCAGAAACTCTCTAGACCCACAGAGTAAGATTCGATAAGTCCAGTAGAAGTTTGTGAACTCTGTTTCTTGCTTATCAGTAATTTTATGGTAGTTGTTATTTTACAAGTTTTATTGTATTATCCCTTGCTTTAACATTTTATTTTCCCCTTAAAACCAAAACCTGTTACTCTTAACACCAGTTGGTAACTAACTCAAAGAATGTAAGGTTTTCCTACTGAGAATCTGGTTAACATAAGTCACCATGAAATGGTTCTTATTCTTGGTTGGTTAATCCTTGGCCAAAGCTAGCACCAAAATGCTTTTGTAAAACTGACCCAAGTAGTAGCTAAGACAAGTAACTTTATCTCCTGCTGGATCTGCCATCCCCTGCTAACAGCTGTCAGCACTCAAGGAGAAAACCTAGCAAGCACCCATTACCAACTACACCACTACTGGTACAGACACTCACAATGACACCATCATTAACCAGGCAACATAAATCAGACTTTGACAAGCATCAGCACCAGTACCTTGCTTTAATCTAACAGAATACAAAATATTAAACATCACAGGCCAAAAACTCCTGGGCTAGCAAAAGACAGTGACCCTAAGTCTAATTAGGCCACATTCCACCACCAGATAGAGCAATCGAAAGGCCAAATGGCTATGCATTCTAAATCTACAAAGCTTACAGAGTTCAATCCTTAGAGTTAGCATTCTTCCTTGTTGTTGTTGTTGTTGTTGCTAGGTGTTGTCTAGTTGATTCTGACTCGTAGGGACCTTAACATGCAACAAAAGGAAACACTGTGCCATCCTCACATCTGTTGTTAACACTGAGTTCATTGCTGCTGTCACTTGCCAATCCATCTCGTTCAGGGTCTTCTTTTTTTGCTGACCCTTCACTTTGCCAAGCATGATGTTTAATCATGGGATTAGGGTCTGATCCCTCCTGATACATCCGAAGTATGAGAGCCAAAGTCTCATCATTGTGACTTCTAAGGAGCATTCCAGTTGTACTTTTCCCAAAACAGATTTTTTTGTTCTTCTGGCAGTCCATGGTACTTTAAATATTCTTCTTCACCATAAGTCATATGTATCAATTCTTCTACTGTCTCCCTCATTCATTGTCCAACTTTCACATGTATACGAGGCTATTAAAAATACCATGGCTTGGTCAGGTATACCTTAGTTCTCAAACTGACATCTTTGCTTTTGAACACTTTAAATAGAGTGCAGCATATTTGCCTAATGCAATATGTTATTTGATTTCTTGACTGATGCTTCCAGGACAGTCATACAGTTTATGATGCCAGGAATGGCCGATTGAAGAGAAATGGTGTCACACTCATCATCAAAAAGAACATTTGCAGAGCTGTATTGAAATATAATGCTGTCTGTGATATGATAATATCCATATGCTTACAAGGAAGACTAGTTAATATCACTATTATTCAAATTTACATACCAACCACTAAAGGAAGTAATGATGAAATTGAAGAATTCTACCAACGCCTTCAGTCTGAAATTGATCAAACATGCAGTCTAGATGTATTGGTAATACTGATGATTGAAATGCAAAGGTTGGAAACAAAGAGGAAGAAAATATGGCCCACCACACATCTGCCAGTTTGTGATACTGTGGTAACTTGTGTGCTGCTGTGACGCTGGAAGCTTTATCACCGATATTTTAAATAACAGCAGGGTCACCCATGGTGGACAGGTTTCAGCTGTGCTTCCTAGACAGACTAGGAAGAAGGAGAGGCAGACTACTTCTGTTCAGCCACTAAAAACCTTATGAATAGCTGTGCAACACTGTTAGGTAGCACCAGAATATTCTAATTTCACCATCATATTTGATGGACAAGTTTTCTGAGTATATGAAACTTGATTGGCAATTTTTTTTTTTTTTTTCTTTCAGAGTTGTATATATGTCACCTCATTTCTTCTTACCTGGATAATTTCAGCTGAGAAATCAGAGCTTAGTCTTATTAGTTCTCCTTTGTAGGTAACTTAGTTTTTCTTGGGCTGTTCTCAAGATTCTTTCCTTGTCATTGGTTTTAGAAAGTTTGATTATAATGTGTCTTTGTGATTTTCTTTTGAGATCTATCCTGTTTGGACTTTGTTCTGTGTCTTGAATGCATATCTTCTAGCTTTCACGATGTTTGGGAAATTTTCTTCCAACAACTCTTTTAAATTTTTCTCTGATTTTTTTTTTTTTCCTTTTCATGTTCTGGAATTTTGATCATATATGTTATACTTCTTAATAGTGTTTCACATAATTCTTGTGCTTTCTTTAGATTTTTGTTGTTTTTCTGATTGTTCCTCTAGACTATTGAGAGATCTGTCTTTAAGCTCACAAATTTAGCCTTTCATTGATTCAGTTCTACTTCTCTATCCCTTCAATTTGTTATCTATTTCTAAAATCTTAGAATTAATTTTCTGGATTTCTATATGCTGTTTTCATATGGTTGCTAATTTTTAATTTGTTTTATTCAGTTTGTTCTTGTAGTGTTTTCCTGAATTCTTCTAAAACTTTGTGTTTCCCTTGATTTCATCTGTAGCTTTCTTGATCATTCTTTCAATCTTTTGAAGGTATCTACGTATAGTTTTTTTAAAAAAAGAATTCCTTATCAGGTAGTTCCAATACCATTTATTATTATATTTTCTGACTGTATTTTGATCGATTCTTTGAGCCACTGTGTCTTGTTTCTTCATGTAAGCTAAAATATTCTGTTATCTCCAAGACATTGTGGTGCCACTCACCATTTGTCTCCTAGTGAATGTGGTAGAGACTGGAAGTATATACAATCCTCTGTTTGCTGTTTGTGTAACATAGTTATGTGAACATCAGTCTGATGTTGGCTGTTAAGTTTCATTGATCTGGTGGTACAGCAATTGCCCAGTGGGTGGAGCTACAGGAGGCTTGGATATAGTTGGACTGTATGGACACAATTGCTGTCTCCTAAAAACAAACAACAACAATGAAAGATCTAATGTGGTGGAATTCATGCACCTCCAGATACAGGAGTGGACAGTCACCCACAAAAGCTCAAGACAGCTGTGCTGTGCCAATCCAACCAACAGTCTACTTCTCCTGTCAGCTTCCTCTCCTTGTTGTTGTTATGTGCCATCAAGTCAGTTCCAACCCATAGCGACCCTGCATAGGGTTTCTGAGGAACAGCTGGTGAGCTTGAACCGCCAACCTTGCAGTTCAAATGGCTTTGCAGTGTGGCACATTAACTCACAGCACCACACCAGGACTCCTACTCAACATTTAATTCACTCCTCTATCCTTTCCTCTGAAGTTCAGTGCTCCAGAATCACCATCTGTATCTGTTTCATTAGTTTCCCATGTCCTTGATGCAGAGCATCTGCTTAGCATATTGCCCTCCTCTGCCATTTTGCATCAGAAAAGGAGTTACTCTTTATTGTTGTTTTCAATGCTTCTCCTTCTAAGCCTCTATCACCAAGTACAGCCTTTACACATTCTAATATTCCAATTCACTATAGTAAATGACCTCTACCTCCTACTAAAAATCAGACTCCAAAGTGAATATAACTGTAATTGTACACTTATCTAGAGTTATACATGTTGCTGAGATGTTACAAAATTTTGAAAAGGCAGAATTTGCTATTTCTCTACTATGTCATATACTTTTTTTTTTATAATATCAGTGATATGTGCTGGCAATTCCAATTGGACTGAATTTTTAAATCTGTCATAAGTATAGTTCTATACATCTCCAGCATGGCATTTATAATATTTCTTAGCTATATTGAGATCTACATAACATGCTTGATATATATATATATATATATATAAAACATAATAAAAATCTGGCCATTTAAAATCCACATCCTTCTCTCTTTGTTGTTCCTCAATGTCTTACCTAAGATAGGAAAACCTCACTCGCAGGTCCTTGTATAGCTCCAGGATCCTAGAGACTCCAGTCAACCTTAGGAATTCCTTTATCTACCCTCCCATTTGCACCATCATTGTGCATCTTAACCCCCTAAATTAATTAACAACAAATGCCCAGACTTACAGGCTGTCTCCTTCGTCAGAATAGGAAATCCACCCAAGCACAATCAACAAGAGACCAAAAGGCAAGAAGGTAAACACTGAAGATTCCTTTTGTTGTTGTTTTTAGCTGCCATGAAAAGGGCCTTTTAAATCTATCACCTAATTTGGGAATGCTGGTGGCACTGTAGACTAAGCACTGAACTGATAACCACAGGTCATAAGTTTATGTCCACCAATCGCTTCTCAGGAGAAAGATGAGGCTTTCTGCTCCTGTGAAGATTTACAGCCTCAAAACCCCTATACTATGAGTCAGAACCAACTGTACAGCAATAATACTGCATAATTAAATACTTTGTATCAAATTTGTAGCAGTGGATATTTTGTCTTCAAACTCTTGTTCAATTAAAAAAAATATTTTCAAATCCACAGAACTGGAAGAGGAAAGCAAGCTAATATACTCCAAAGGACGATTGGTATTTTCCATTTATACCCTGGTTCAGCATTTTACAAAATACTAACATTTGATGTGATTGGTTGACAGATTGAAGATTGGAGGTTCAGTCCACCAGGAAGCCCCTGAAAAGAAACGTATGACAAAATACTTCCAAAAAATTAGCTGTTGAAAATCCTCTGAAACACAGTTCTACTCAGATACACATGGAGACATCATGAATCAGTATTGATTCAGTGGCAATTGGTTTAGTTTTTTTTGTTGTTTTGTTTTTAGTGTTTCCTGAAAACTAATCAATAATATCAATTTGTAAGTCAGTGGAGTGAGATACTATTGTTGTTGTTTTTAAGTGCAGTTGAGTGGGTTCCAACGCACAGCAACCTTGTATAAGTTTTCCTAGGAGCAGCTGGTAAGCTTGAACCGTGCGGTTCCAACCAACTTTGCAGTCCAGTACATTAACCCACAGTGCCACACCAGGACTCCTAGTGATTCATTATACTGTGTTTTTAGTTATCTAGTACTGCTATAAAGAAAGTGTATGACTTGAACAAACAGAAATTTATTCTTTCACTGTTTAGGAGGTCAGAAGTACATATTTAATGTGCCAGCTCTAGGGGAAATTTTTTCTCTCCGTGTGAGTGCTGCAGGAAGGTTTTTTTCTCTTTCACTTTGGTTTCCTGGTTCCTTGGGAATCTCCATGTGTCTTGAACCACAAACCTTATGGTTCAAGCCAATCTTGCAATCTAGTGTTTTATCCCACAGCACCACATCAGGACTCCCCACAGTGCCACACCTGCCTCACTAACATAACAGATTCAAACCATTTCCAAATGGGGTTATAACCAAAGGCATAGATAGAAGTTAGGATTCACAACATGCGTATTTTCAGGACATAATTCAGTCCACAACAATTGTACACACACAGACAACCATACATAAATAAAACACAGAAACTGCTACACAAGTTTACTTTTTTTTTTTTAATCTAGATGTTGGTTTGTTTGTTTTTTTAGAGAAGTGTCCTGGTAACAGTACTATCACTTGAGAGGTCCTCTGATGAAGATGCCTGAAGTCCTCTAAGTGAGATTCATAGCAGCAATTCTAGTACTTACCTAGAGTAACACAGAGATTGTCTTTCAGGGTTCTGGGATTATATATGCATGACTACATAACTGTGTTATACTTTGCTTTTTAATTTCAACAGGCAAAATTCAGGGCCATCTCTGCCAATCACATGAGCTGTCCCAGGATGATAAAGACAAATAAAACATTGTATCTGCTCACAGAGACCTGGCATCTGGTTAGAGAGCTGCACGGCTGCCTATATTGAAGCACAGTATCATCAGCATTGACTTAGAGGTAAGCACTGGGTACTGGCATTTTCAGAAGAAGCAGTGTTTGAGCAGGATTTTCAGAGATAAGCTAGTCATTGAAGAGGTAATAGCTATTTCTAAATAAATTAAGATTCCCTTCTCTGAAATGGCATCTTTTATTTTACATTATGGCTCCTCGAAATCTTCAAGGAATCCTGGTGTATCACTGTAGGGTAAACAATGGACCACAAGGTTGGCGGTTCAAACTCACCAGCCACTCCTCGGAAACCCTATGCAGGGTTGGAATGAATCAGAACTGACTTGATGGCATATAACAACAAGAACAACAACAAATCTAGAAGAATGGAATAAATAACAAAATCATTTAATTTAATCATGTACTCCTCAAAGTCAAGTTTACATAAAGCATTTTAGGGTATTATTCTTTGAGTGTATTCATTAGTTTAAGGAGACTAAGTAGGTTTAAAGGAATCACAAGTTAAGCTTACCTCATTATCATTGCATTGTAGCTACTATATACCATGTAGATGGTACTATGTAATTGAGTTTATAAAAATTGAATGACATTGCCATAAGCCATCCCCAAACTACACTTTGGTTTTTATCTGAGGTATCATGAATATGTCGGAGTCCTGGTGTGGCTCTGTGGATTAATGCGCCAGACTGCAAAGCCATTTGAACTGTAAGGTCGGTGGTTCAAGCTCACCAGTCGCTCTTCAGAAACCCTGTATAGGGTCACTATGGGTCGGATCTGACTCGACGGCACTTAACAACAACAACATCATGAATATGTCAGTAATGTACCATCTGAAGTCTGTCAGTATATAAGCCTGTAGGGCAAAATATTAGTAACTGCTGAGAAATTTAGGACTGAGTGCATCAGTTTTCAAAATAATGTGCTAAAAGTAGACCAAAATCTCAGCCATTCATATCCATTTTGTATTGTTACTCTTTTTTCTTCATCTATTAGTGTGATGTTAACTCTGATGATTTGTCCTAAACCAACTGCTACATCTTTCTGAAGGGAAAAGAAGAAAAAGAAGGCAAGATAGAGTCAGGGTTATGGTCTAATGATAATGTCTACTCATAAGTGACATCAGTGTTTGAATTTTACAATCCAATTCTACTATTTTATACCTTACCCTTGAAAATGGGGACCAAAGATTTTTAAAAATAATTTATTAAACAGTCTGTATTAGTTTACATTTTTGAGAAAAACAGTAAAGCAAAGGATTGAAACAAATCATCAGGTTGACTAAAATTAAACTGTGTAAGATAGAAGAATCTATAAGTCTCACTCTTCAGATTTATTTTATTGCTAAACAAACCAGACATTGGTCTAATTTATTTTATGGAAAACCAAACTTAAGTTGTATTTTAAATGATGGCTATTGGCTGATGTAACTTCTGAGTCGCAATTGCAATAAAAATTCTGGTTTACAAGATTTAAATTTCCTGTGAAACATTAAATAGTGTAATAAAATACTGTAAACACTGAGCGCATACTTAAAAATATACATTCATTTTAATATTTTTTTTCTAAAGCACAGAGAAATAATCAACCATAGACTGTACTCATCACATTTGAGTTATGGAATCTTTGTCCCATCAATGTTCTTCAAGTAGCCACTATATTTCAGGACACCTTGGAGTTTACAGTTTCTATTGGATATGGTGTAGTGCTGTGAGTTAAGGCGCCAGACTGCAAAGCCATTTGAACCGCAAGGTCAGCGGTTCAAGCTCACCAGTTGCTCCTCGGAAACCCTATACAGGATTGCTATGGGTCAGAACTGACTCGACAGCACATAACAACAACTAATTGGCTATGTAACTTTATTTAGCTTTTTTAAAATTCAAGGAAAAATCATTTTTGTTTCTAACTGTAATGATCATAAAGAAATTGAAATAACTCATACAAATAAAATCATATGAATAGTTTACTTAGTTCTCCATTAACCATTTTGTTTATTTTTACGTTTTATATTAAAGTAATTTTAGATGTACAAACAGATGCCAAGATGGTTGAGAGAATATGCTTTTTAATCCATCTTCTTGTATTGTTAACAGCATTCATTAACCGTAATACGTTTATAAAAACTACTATTTTGACATTGGTAAAAATCTTATTAACTAACTACAGTCTTTGTATTTCACTAGGTTTTCCATTCATTTACTTTTTTTTTGCACCAGTATCTATCCCAAGATACAAAGTTGTATTTAGACATCATATCTTCAATCTGTGATAGTTTCTCTGTCTTTGCTTGGTCTTTGTCATCTTAACAAAAAGAATAAAAGAATACTAGACAGGTATTTTGTAGAATGCTGTTCATTTGTTGTTTTCCTGGTGTTTCCTGATGTTAGACTCAATTTGGAGAATTGCCCTTCTTATCATAGCTACATAATATCAGCATGACTTATTGCTGGTGATACTAACCTTGATTGTGGAGTCCTGATATGGCATGGCGGATTAATGCCCTGGACTGCAAGGTTGGTTTGAACCGCAAGGTCGGTGGTTCATGCTCACCAGCTGCTTCTCAGAAACCCTACACAGGGTTGCTATGAATTGGAACATACAACAACAAAAACAACAACCTTGATTGTGTAATGAAGGTGGTGTCTGCCAGGTTTCCCCTTTTCCATGCTCTCTTCTTTGGAGGTAAATTACTAAGTATAGCCCGCAATCAAAAGCAAGAGAATTAAGATTCATCTCCTGGAGGGGAACATCAAAGAACTTGTGTTGTTGTTGTTGTTGTTAAGTACCGTGGAATCAATTCTGACTCATAGTGGCCCTATACAGGGTTTTCAAGGTTGTAAATCTTTATGGGAGTAGAAAGCCTCATCTTTCTCCCGTGGAACAGTTGGTAGTTTCGAACTGCCGACCTTGAGGTTAGCAGCCCGATTCGTAACCACTATGTTACCAGAGCTCCTTAAAGAACTTGTAGACATATGTTAAAACTAATATGTTGTTGTTAAGTCCAGTTGGTCCTGACTCATAGTGACCATGTATAAGGTTTCCGAAGAGTGGCTGGTGAGGTTTGAGCTGCCAACCGTGTGGTTTAAACTGACCTGGTAGTCCAGTGCATTGTCCTGCAGCATCACACCAGAACTTAAAACTAACATAGTTGGTTGTTGGTTCTGTGCTGGGGAGTTGGTTCTAACTCATGGTGGCCCTGTATAGAGTTTTTGAGGCTGTGAATCTTTATGGGAGGAGAAAGCTTCATCTTTCTCCCACAGAATGGCTAGGAGTTTCAAACTGCTGACCTTGAGATTAGCACCCCGACTGGTAACCACTATGCTACCAGAGTTTCTTAAATAGCCACAGTTCAATATTTCAGTAGAGTTATTTTGAGGCTCAGGAGACAACCTACTTTTTAAAAATATGTCCCTTATAATTTTAGTATTTATCAGTGGCTCTTACATGCAGCAGTGATTACTGTGGTGGCTACTAGTGACTTTCTATTTGCCTACACAATTTTCTTCCAAAAGCCATCTCAGAAATAACCATCTGCTATAAGGAGCTCTGGTAGCGTAGTGGTTACGAATCGGGCTGCGAACCTTAAGGTCAGCGGTTCGAAACTACCAGCCGCTCCGCGGGAGAAAGATGAAGCTTTCTACTCCCGTAAGGATTTACACCCTCGGAAACCCTGTACAGGGT
>NW_006408554.1:19987757-19993810 GCF_000296735.1 Chrysochloris asiatica | reverse complement strand
TCGGGCTGTGAACCTAGCGGTTCGAAACTACCAGCCGCTCCGCGGGAGAAAGATGAGGCTTTCTACTCCCGTAAAGATTTACACCCTCGGAAACCCTGTACAGGGTGCTATGGGTCGGAACCGACTCGATGGCACTTAACAACAACAACATAGGATTAAAGTGATTATAATAACTAAAGGACAGTTTAAGACTAAAAATATATTCACAGTGTTTTCTTTTTAATAACATCATCTGTAAGAAATAAAAGCAACAAATACAATGCTTTCTCATGAAAGCAAAGTATACTATAGCAGTAAGGAATGCAAAATTGTTTAAGGGCTGAGATGAGATGTCTTCCCTCTCTAACCATGCTCATTTGCATATACATGGTCCATCTCAGCAGGAGGTGCACATTCAGAAACAGAGAACTTACAAGGTAAAGGCAGCTCTTCACTAAATTTCATAACCTCAATCTAAACCCCAATTGTCAGTCAACAACTTATCTGATGACATGTTAAATCAAAGAAATGTTACATGTGTACACAAATTGTCCTAATCTTTTCTGTAAATTGCTATTCACGGTTATCAAAAGCATAGTAAATTGCTGGCAGTTGACAATACATCTTCCTGCATGGCTAACTTCATTTCTGCACACTTAACAAATCAGTCTCAAATTAATTCATGCAGATGCCTCAATATATACATTTTGATGTACAGCCATTTGTTTGAAGGACTAGCATTTCTATCTTTTATATGGAACCAAAATTTATCATTTGATTATTTCCATTCTCTTCAAATGTAAAATTAAACTGTAAACAGGAAATCATTATTCCAACTCTGTCTCAGTCTCTCAGTTAATTGTGAGTACATATCTCAGCATAATTCTGGCATCTGCTGTACTCAACCAGCATGAGGTGTTTTCTGACTACGGTGGTTTGGAAGAATTCTTCCCTTCCATGTAAGGATTTACACCCTCGGAAACCCTGTACAGGGTCGCTATGGGTCGGAACCGACTCGCCGGCACTTAACAACAACAACAACAATGTGAGAGTCCAGGGTTTAATTCCTGAGCAAGCATCTTATGCACAGCCACTATCCATGGATTGTGTATTGCCATGATGTTGGATATTTCAGTGTTATGTTCAGACTTAGATGGACTAGAAAGAAAAACTTGGCGATTTATTTCTAAAAATCAGCCAATGTAAACTCTATGGTTCACAAGAGAAGTTTGTCTTATCTCCAGTCATTGGACTGACACAGCACTGAGCAATGTTGTTCCATTATAAATTAGAACAAACATGATTAGGGAGCTGATTCCATGATAGCTAACGACAATAATACTTAAAATGGCCTTGTTGCTGTTATTGTTAAAAGCCATTGAGTTGGTTCTGATTCATAGCTAGCCTGTATAGGGTATTAAAGGAGCAACTGGTGAATTCAAACCTCCAACCTTGCAGTTTAAGCCAGTGTTGTGGTCCAGTGCTTAATCTACAGCAACACACCAGGACTGCCCAATATTTCAAGTACCTAGAGGGTATGTATTCTCTTTTAATTGTACAATTATAGGACAAGAGTAAAAATGATGATTCTAAATGAATATGTGGAGTCCTGGTGTGGTGCTGCCGGTTAATGTGCTGGACTGCAATGTCAGTGGTTCAAGCTCACCAGCTGCTCCTTGGAAACTATCAGGGTCACTATGAGTTGGAACCGACTCAATGGCACTTAACAGCAACAACAGCAACATATGTATTTATATATGTGGACTTCCGGTACGGCGCTGTAGGAGAAGCACTGGACTTTAAACCACAAGGTCAGTGATTCAAATCCACCGCCTGCTTCTCTTCAGAAACCCTACACAGGGTCGCTATGAGTTGGAAGTAACTCAGTGGCACTTAACAACAACAGCAACATATGTAAATGAACAAATGAAACCATCTACTGTGTCATGAAACAATTGTACCTTCTAATAACAGTTAAATCAATTCAACCTAGTAAGTATGAGAGGATGCAATATAATACCTGACTGGGAAGACTTGAGTTCAACATCATTTTTTTTTCAGCAGCATTCTTTCTTTAGGGAATTTTACAGAGAACATATTTACCATCACTGAAACGTTTTTTAAATCAGTAGTTGTTCTAAGTAAAGTAACACAAATGTGCTCCTCAAATATAAGATATGCCATGAGACATCTTATATCTAAGGAGCACATTTGTTTATATTGTTCAGGAAAGTTAATCAGGCCACCTTAGAAAGAACCTCAAAAGGAGGGCATGTCATGGCTACTCTGGTCTATAACTTTATAGCTTAGTGATTTTGTCTACAAGACCACCTTCCAAAAACAGTGAGCCATGTTCAGATCCATGATAATATGTAATCTCAAATATAAGCTTCAGACGAAAAAAGATACAAGAAAAATTGTGTTTGTGGAGGTGGATGGATTAGTGTAAATTTTTCACAGGGAACAGAAAAAAACCCCTCAGATTCAGTAGATCAGGAACACTGTCTTTCTAGGTAAAAGATTGGTTAGTTGTAAGTATTAAGGCTGTCATCTCATGTTTTTGATAGGTACTATTGAATTGGCCCCCAATTTATGAAGGCCCCATAAACAGTGGAACAAAATGCTGCCATCAAACCAATGTGACCTATAGGATGCTTTCATTGGGTGATTTTCAGAAGTAGATCAAGAGGCCTTTCTTCCTAGTTTGTCTTAGTCTGAAAACTCTACTGAAACTTGTTCAGCTTCATAGTAGTAACACACAAGCCTCCACTGACAGGTGAGTGATGGTTGTACTAAGGTGAATCGGCCAGGGATTGAACCTGAGTCTCCTGCATCAAAGGTGAGAATTCTAACACTGAACCAACCACTACTGCCCTCAGTTCTACACATATCAATGCTTAAAATGTTCTCA
The DNA here is from genome assembly GCF_000296735.1 of Chrysochloris asiatica. Taxonomy (NCBI): domain Eukaryota; kingdom Metazoa; phylum Chordata; class Mammalia; order Afrosoricida; family Chrysochloridae; genus Chrysochloris; species Chrysochloris asiatica. The sequence goes on along the minus strand of NW_006408554.1, from coordinate 19,990,920 downwards.
TTTTCCTTAGGGTAGACTTTGTTCATCTAGTTTGTTCAGCACTCCTGCTATATGCATTCAAAATGCTAAGGAAAGTCCTTTTGATTGACACTTTTACATTCATTGTGATTATTTGTTTAGAAGCCTGCCTTTCCTATTACATAGTAAGCTTCATGAGAATAGAAGTTGACTATGTGTTGGACATTGTTGTTGTTAAGGGCCATCAAGTTAGTTTTGACTGATAGAGATCAGTTTAAACCACTGATCTCACAGTTAGCAGTCCAGTGCATGTCTTACAGTGCTACACCAGGACTTCTGTGTTATTTGAGGAAGCTTCAAAAACTTTATGTAAGAGTTCCAATATCTTTTCGTTTGATTTGTTGTTGTTGTTAAGTGCCGTGGAGTCGGTTCTGACCCATAGTGACCCTGTACAGGGTTTCCGAGGCTGTAAATCTTGACAGGAGTAGAAAGCCTCATCTTTCTCCCGCGGAACAGCTGGTAGTTTCGAACTGCTGACCTTGCGGTTCACAGCCCGATTTGTAACCACTACGCTACCAGAGCTTTGATTTATCCATGATTTTTTTAAGTGCCCTCATATTCTTACATTCTGAAGATTATGCACATAGCCATAAATTATCTATTTAGATTATATTGAGTTGTATACTACAGAAAAGCCTCAAAACAATGACTTAAAAGATTCTCTCATATAAAAGAAATGCAATCTTCAGCAGCCCAAGAATGCTATAACAGCTCCCAAAGGACATAAGTACCAGAGTCTTTTGACTCTATTTTCCTCGCCATTGACTTCAATGTTCAAGATTACCTCGTATGACCAAGATATGAGTCCAAGCTCCAGCCAAACTTTTTTCTCATCTTTGCCTATGTAACTGATTTTATTTGGTTGTCCTTCTATCTAGCTGTATTCTCAGACTTACATTTTTAAAGTCAAAGGCCTAAAAACTCATGTGCTAAGTTTAAGGTAGCCTGTGGTCATTCTGCGACTGCCTGACCAGCCAAATCACAAATAAAATGTGTAACTACTATGTGCATTTTTCTCATTTACATTTAAGGTCATATTTAAATTTGATAGTGAAACATCTAATCTATAATTGGTCCTGGCATTGACAATAAACTGCCTGTCTGCAATGAGAAAAAAATCAGATATGTCTATAAAATCAATGTGATTTTTGTCGAACAAGTTACATAGACAAATTTGTGAAGCAATTCAATTTTTATTGGTTTGCTTCTATAATATATCAGAGGTTGGTGCTGCATGATCATATGTAAACTCTTTCATTCCTTCAAGTCTCTGCAGCTGAATGTTCTTCAGTTATCGCTGGATTGTATGGTACTGCTCTGTTTTATTGCAGAAAACTACCCAGAGGCATAAGCTTCTATTTTGTTAAAAAAAGCAAAAATAATGTGCATACAAACACATTTACAAAGTTCTCTATGAGACATTGCAAATGTCACCCTTAATGCTTATTTGGATTTTACTTTTAACTGAAGTTTCTCAATGATATTGTATCCATTAAATATACTATTATAATCACAGCAAGAAAATAAAACTCTTAATGGCATTTGCTAGTGTTCCATTTGTTCTACACACAGTTTTTCTGGAATAACTTTATGTTTAGCTCTGAATTTCCTTTAAAGAAACACAGAAACAATTCACTAGAAGCTATTAAAGTTGTTTTTCTCCCTTTTCTGGAGTACAACACTGTTCTCATAGATGTATAACAGACACGGCCTAATCGCAATGGTTTAAGTTTTGCCAATAGTGATCTACCTAACTCTCACCTATTGAAATAATTATACATTTATGCAGAAAAAAAAATGTTGTTTTACCTAAGAACAAAGTTACGAAGGGATGGGAAGGTGGGTGGAATGGAAAGAGGAAACACAGGGTGGAAGAGGGATAACTGTTGTTGCATGGAGGAGATTGCAATCACTGAGATGAAATAAAGTGTATGATTGGTTGAATGCAAAACTTACGATCTTGTCTGTAAACTTTGACTCAACTCACAATAAAATATTTTTTAAAAAAATGCAGAACAGAATTTCAAATTCTCATGGACTCCAGAGGGTGGGTGAATCTCTGACACTATTGTTCTGAGGTAATCTTTAATCTTTAAAGCAAAATTATCCCTGAAGTCTTCTTAATACTGAACAACAGTTTACTGTAACTAATAAAAAAATATCTGTCTCATGCATTATGCTGTTTTAAGAACTATCTAAGTGGAACAGCAACTTGAAAGATAAGACATGAACCTTAAAGGTCAATGAGTTTAAGTTATTGATGGAGGAACAACTCAGAAAAGGAGAGTGAGAATGGTTGAACAACTAGAAGAAAGTCATCAAGCTAACTGAACTGTACATGCAGAAATTGTGGAATTGGTATATGTTTTGTTGTATATATTCTCAACAATAAAGTAATATGATAGTGCACAGAGAGATACACACTACTGTAAGTCAGTCAGCAGACACAAGAAAAGAGGAAAAGTCTCACTCAAGAAAATAAAAAATTATAAAGAAATATGAAAGGGACTTTAAAATGAATATGTTTGAAATTTTCAATGTGTCCTTGCCACAATAAAGGACAATATTAAACAAGAACAAACAGGGACATATTAAAATGAGGCAATTAAGAACCTTGGAAATTAAAATTACATTCTTTGAAATGAAAAGTCAGACCAAGTCCTCTAATCAAGTACCCTCCCTCTGAAATAAATTCAGACAGTGAAAGTATAAAAAGGATTTAATTTCCAAGTACAAAGAATTATCTAGCAAAGATTCTTTTCTGCTGTTAAAAAAGAAAGAAATATTGTTTGTGTTGAAGTCTGTGAAATAATTGGACAAATTTGAACACCGTCACATCAGTAAAGACCTTAGGGTCTCCAGAGGAGCCAAGTAAAGTAATGAGCTCCCTCCAGCCCCAACATCCAGCTTCAGACTGACCATAAAAGATGATCTCAACTACCCTGCATTGTTTCTCTAAGAGAGTGTAGCAAAGAGGGGTGGAAACCTTGAAGTCACAAGCTATAAGCCACAGTGTAATTGCTTTGTAGAGGGAAGAAGACATGGGACTACATTTTAGTTACCAAAGTTAGCATAGAAACTGTGCATAATGAATTAAGGAATTGCAATGGGTAATTCACACAGAAGAAATAGAAGTTATTTGTTG
>NW_006408554.1:19984255-19987402 GCF_000296735.1 Chrysochloris asiatica | reverse complement strand
ATATATATATATATTGTCATAGTCATAATTTCATTAGAAGAAGACTATATGGTAAAAGAATTGCAGAGATAATGTATTTTTTATAGTTCTTTGATTATACTCACATTTGCACAGACCTTACTCAATACAGTGACTTTAAACACAAACCAATAAATATATCTACTGTTGATAGAAAATTAGTCTGATTGTTCTTAAAAAAAAGGGAGGGGGGGTAAAAATAAAGTCTATTTGTAACCACTAACGAGGACCATCAAATGTTATACAAATTTCTGATAAATCACCAAAGGTGTGGTACTGTAGGATAAGCACTGGACTGCTAATCACAAGGTCTGTAGTTCAAACCCATTAACAGCTCTTTGGAAATTCTATACAGGGTTGATGTAAGTCAGAATGGACTCGAAGGCACTTAACAACAACAATACAACACAAGTCATTAGACTGTGAATCCTAGTGGCAAATTAAATTGATCAGTTGTTTACTAAGAAAATATTTCTGAAATGTTTGCCTTTGCATTAAACATCTTGATAAAATACAATACATATTTCAAATTGTATAGAATTTTTCTTTTTGTTACAAAACTTCTACATTTACAATTGTGACAGTCACAATTAGTCATTATACTTACTTACTATTGAATAATAAGAATCTTATCCCCACTTCTTTTCACCAGACCCATCTAGACAAGATGAAAACTATTCAGTGGGACTCTATCTTCCTCCACACACTCGTAAACTAAACTCCCTCTTGAAAACTTGTGCCTTTATCGCCCCTCATTTTAGGTAGCCAATGTCTAAGTTACCCATCCCTATCTACCCTGTATACAGAGGGGATAGCATTGACACTTGATGTGAAGACTCCTCTCTTTGTTGGTATTTTGAGCTACTACATCCATGAGTATAGGTCAAGTTCATCAAATTGTAGCAATTTACCCTTGTTTCCTTTATCAAAAATTGCTTGTTTGTTTTCTCATCTTCCTCTAGTTGAGTTCTGATTATCAAGCCATCGAGGCTAGGTCAAATGGGTACTATCTGCAAGTTTGGGTATTCTTATGTGTCTCCCCTCACTTCATATCAGCTGGATGCTTCACTCTCAGTTCTAGCTCTCCGTGGCTATGTTCTTGTCCATGGGCTCAGGTGTCCCTAGGTCTCACCACACTTTGAACCAACTAGCCCTTCCTCTTCTCTCTCTCATCTCCAAGTCAATGGGAATCTATGGAATGTGGTTGAACTCAGCCCATTTCTTCATTGCTGCTTTCCCCCCTCTTCCACTCACCAGTAGACCAATGTGGTTGCCAGCAAGCTTACATGCTTGCTTATGTGCTCCCTTTGAGTTCAATCTTTGAGGGGTGTTTGACCTGAAGGGACTTGATTCCTTGATGTAATGGCTTCCTGGCAAACAAATTGCTTATTCTCGTACTAGCCAATCATATTGCCATTTTCGTTTTGGGTTTGTCCTGCTGATCTTTCTTTGAAGATGTATCTTCTGTCATTTAGCTGTTTCAGGCTGATCTGCTTGTCCTTTCTAGTGGAAATGTTCCACTTCACAAAGTTCTAGATGGGGCTCAGGATTCCACCTAAGGTCCTATCCCTGATACATTATTATTGTTGAAAATAGGTATTAGCAGCACCCAGTCTTTCATTGGATTACTGGTGTGGCACTATAGAATAAACACTGGACTACTAAAGGAGTCCTGCTGTTGTGCTGTGGATCAATGTGTCAGACTGCAAAGCCATTTGAATGGCAAGGTCTGTGGTTCAAGCTCACCAGCTGCTCCTTGGAAACCCTATACAGGGTCACTATGGGTTGGAACTGACTCGACAGCACTTAACAACAACAACACTAACTAATAGGTTGACAACTCAAATCCACCAGTCACTCCATGAAAATCCTATATATAGGGTCACTAATGAGTCAGAACAGAGCCCTGTTGTGGCACTGTGGGCTAACGCATCATATTGCAAAGTCATTTGAATTGCAAAGTTGGTGGTTCAAGTTCACCAACTTCTCCTTGAAAACCCTATATAGGGTCGCTATGGGTCAGACTCTACTCAACAGCAATTACTAACAACAACAATAAGTTGGGACACTTAATGACAATAGTCTTCCATGAATATTATATTTAAACATTTCTTTTAGTACTTATACTAGTAGAAAGAAACCATCCGGGGAGGGGGAGTAAGTTAAAAACTTATTTAACAATTATAGCCATATTAAGCAAACTTGAATTTTTATTTCCTTGTTTAGAATTATTATTCTAAGATATTTTCCCTTCAAAATATTATGCCCAAGATGAGTGTTGCAGAGACCAAGCACACACCAGTAAAAACATCTATGATGCACCTTCTGGAAAAAAGCACATGGGAATATCTATGAAGCAAACCATGGAAGAGCAGACAATCCGTGCCTATGAGTTTGAAAATGTTGAGAAGAAGAATCTGAGGGGTTCTGAGGAGGATTTTCTAGATGGAAAGACTCCAGCAATTGATAAACATTGGAAGGAAAAGTCTTCCACAGGAATAGTCAAGGAAGGTCTGGGGGGTGAAGTAGAGAATATGGTGGAAAGATTTGGAGGTGACATTAACAAGGCTCTTGCAAAGGTTTGAACTGCATACCAAGGCTTCTCTCAAAAGCAGTAACCAGAACATTGAAAATGTTTGGAAAACACAAGAACAAAGACAGAAATTTAGCCAGGAATGTTCTCAGCAGTTTTTTTACTTTGTTTCAGCAGCGGGGTATGGATGTGCAGAAAACAGAGGAACTGACTAGTATATTTCAACAGCAACAAAAGATTTTTCAACAATGTAGAATTGTTCAGAGACAGAGACAGAAAGAAGTTAAACAGTTATATGATCAGAATGTAAAGAGTATGGAGGAAATGGAAAAGAATCATGAAAATCTTCTGAATGGTGCGCAAAATGAACTTAGTAAAGAAATGGCTATGTTGCAGGAAAAAAAAAAGTGTGATGGATACTCAGCAGTAAGAGATGGCAAGTAGAGATAGGGACATGGGGCCTGGAAGCTCCAACAGTGCCAAGTACATATCTGTGTTTTCAGTGTTCAATAATAATAATAAAAAGAGATGGCAAACATTTAAAAGTCTGTTCAATCCATGTTTTTCTGATGACTTTTTCAAGAAAGAACTTGAAC
>NW_006408554.1:19980124-19981235 GCF_000296735.1 Chrysochloris asiatica | reverse complement strand
TGTTTATGCGTTCCATTTCATTTTTGACAACTTAAAAATTTCCCAGATTTATACTTTGTACATTCCATGTTCTGATTTTCAGTGGATGGAAACCACTGTTTCTCTTCATTTTGGGTTGTGCCCCATCAGCAAATTAAGGTCCCATGGGCTTTTCTCCTAATGGCTTTACTCCATTCATGTCATCATGGTCAACTCTACTTTGAGGCGGCAATAGAGTCAAACAAAACTTATTCTGGGATGTCACACATGCATGGTTCTTTATAACTCCAGTTATAGCTCTTTTGGGGGCTGGTATTCTCCTCTTTCTCCAGGGAAAAGTCATTCTTCAAGATGTACTGACAGGGAATTTCCAGTGAGATGGTAGAATAGGCAGACACACTACACGAATCCTCTGTAATAAAGATACAAGAGACCAAATGAAACAGACACAGATGAATATTCTGGAACCCTGAAATTCAGAGGAAAGATTAGAGAAATAGATTGAGTGCTTGTTGGGGGGAGAAGCTAAGCAAAGACTGCAAGAGAGGGAGACTGACTGGTGAATGCCAGACACAGCGTGACCATCTTGAGTTTTGTCAGACGTGGCCAGTCAGAGAAGATTTACAGAGGTGACTAGAAAGGTGTCTTTTCTTTTCACCTATGCTCCCCTGGTGACCAGAATGACCTGGTGACCAGAATGACCTGGTGACCCAGCATACATCCTGCTCTCTGGGAGTTTGGAGCCATATGGTTGAGAACCACACCAGTATGAGGCAGTGTCCAGCTGTGTTGCTTTGGTACACTGCTTTGGTGTCTGGATTCAGTCAGGCTCATTTCCAGACGTACACAACTCACAGAGCCACCAAAAAATCACCTAACAAGTTCACCCTGTCCCTAGCAGTCCTGTGTTCCTAACATATACTGAAACAAGCTCCATCAAGAACTTTCATGAATTACTCCCATGTTGAGTACACAGAACATAGATAACACTGAGTGTGGTGGGACTCCATCTAGGGCCAGGAACTCTGTTGCCCCATTCCTCCCACACCCACCTCTTGAGCTCCCAGACAGACAGGAGCCCTCTAGAGTTTTCTCCTCTTGGGTCCAACAGCAGCATTGTTTTTGTTTGGGG
>NW_006408554.1:19975724-19978989 GCF_000296735.1 Chrysochloris asiatica | reverse complement strand
AACAATATGAAAATACAATGAAAAAATTCTAAGAAAGCTTGCGTTATGTGGTATGCTATGAAGAGGAACAACTTTGAAATTGTTGGAAACTGGAATTCTAGTTCAGGAAGAGACAATAAAAAGCATAGAGAAAATTGTCAAAGATTTGCTGGAAGAAAACTTTGCTAACAAGAAAAAGGGAAAATAAGCATATAAGAAGTTGAACGAACCCCAAACAGGGTAGATGCCAAAAGAAAATCTCCAAGACATGTCATAATCAAACTTTCCAAAACCAAAGATAAGGAAAGAATCCTGAGAGCAGCTCTAGAAAAACTAAAGGAGAACCATAAAACTGGTTTCTGATTTCTCCACAGAAACCATGTAGGCAAGAAAGCACAGGGATGACATATTTTTATACTGCCAACCAAGAATCCTATACCTAGCAAAGCTGTCCCTCAAATATGATGGTGAAATTTGGACATTTCCTGATAATTAGAAACGAAAGGAATTTACAATGACCAGATCAATTTACAAAAAAATGTTAAAGGGTGTTCTTTGGACTAAGAACTAACAATAATAAGCTACAGCCTGGGATTGCCATAAATGACAATACCACCCAGAACTCAATCCAGATATAGAAGTGTTTAAAGTAGAACAAATCTACAAGACTGAAAATAGGGAACCAGAGATATCAATTTATAATGAAGTCAACTACCAAACAAAAAGAGGAAATAGTGTAGATACAGAACTTTCAGATGGCAGGAAAGTCAAATAGAATTAAAGATAAAACAGACTGTTTTAAGCAGGGAAAAATTAATAAATTACAGAATAACCTCAAAGAAAATTAATACACATGCACATCAAAATTTAAAAACAAGAGTAGAATCAGAAAGATTTAATAAACATTAACACAACAAAAAGCAAAATGAAAAGAAAACCCACAAACAAACTGAACTCAGTGCAGAAAATTATGTGGAATAAAGAAAGCAGCAGCACCACACACACACAAACACACAGTAAAAAGACAGCAATAAATTCATACCCATTGATAATTACATTGAATGTAAATGGATTAAAGGCACCAGTCAAGATATATAGAGAGCAGAATGGATAAGAAAAGAGGATTCTTCAATATGCCATCTATCAGAGACACATCAGAAAAGTGAAGATAGCTTACATGTTCAACAGAAGAATGGTTAAGCAAATTTTGGTACATGCACATAATGAAATACTACACAACACTGAAGAATAATGATGACTCTGTGAAACAATATGGATGAACCTGGAAGACATGCTGAGTGAAATAAGTCAATCACAAAAGGACAAGTACTGTAAGAGAAAAATGTTATAAAAAGTTAAGAAAAGGTTTTCTTGATAAAAGAAATAATCTATAACGGTCATAGAGGATATCAGAGAGAGAAAGTCACATGAGGATAGAGACATGTTAACATGGATGATGGAGCAGGTAATATACAACAAGAGGGAGATTAGCAGAGGAAAAGTGAAGGTAGTAAGAGACACGGTGGGAGGGGGAATAGGAAGCGGGGATGTAACAGTTACTGTTAACTGTTTGTACATGAAGGGGATTGCAACCACTGTAATGAAACAAAGTAAATGATTTTTTGAATGTGAAACCGATGATCTGCTCTGTAACATTCACTTAGTTCATAATAATTTTTTTTTTTTAATGCTTAGCAAAGAGAAAACAAGTAAATGCTCTTGAAAACACTTTAAAAATGTATCATTTATGGACTAAATTTCTTTTGAAGGTAGTCAAGCATTTGCATCCAAACTTGAGGGGAAACCTCAAATTACCCCTTTACCACACATGACTTCCTGGTAAATTACTTCAATTCTTTGAACTAAGGTTCCTTATTAAACAAGGAAAATATTATTTACTTTGAAGTGTTGTTATAGAAATAAAACAAAAAATATACAATACTGGTACACAGTAGACATTCCATACATGTTAGTCATCTTTCCTACCTTCACATTTAGAAAATCTACAATTAAATTCATGATTAGTGTAAAATAGATCTTTACAGATTTCTGTAAAGAATGGCACCCCATTCTATGCCCTTGTGATTGGTTTGGAAGCCAATACCAATGCATCCTATTTCTATGTCAAAATTTATGTATAATTATGTATATCTTGAATACTTAGAAAATCTGATATACTGAGAACTTTCTAGAATTACAACCCTAAAGAAAAATAACTAATGAGGAAAATTTTTCCCTAGTGTATATAATTTTAGTTATCACATGTCTAAATGTGATGTCACTGAAACCTCGGGCTAATTACTTTTGAAACTAGAAGTACCATATGAATTTACAATGTATTTCTTGATATTTTATATTTGCCAGATGAAACAAGTGCTCATATTAGCATGTTGAATGTATTACTCACAAGTCCTGAAATTGCCAAAGCAGCAGCAATAACTTAATTGCACCCTAGTTGATCTTAAAGTGCAGAGTGAAGAATAGCCTTAGAGACTTCCTAAGCTGTCTGAAGTACTCCTAGGAGAAACAGAAGGGAGGCCAGGAGAATCTGGTTATAGGCTTATTTCACAAAAACTATTTACACGTTGAAGGACAGAATTTAATTAATAGTGGTACAGCTGTGAAGTTAATATGCAGATCCAGGTCCTATCACAAGGGACCTCTCTAAATGCTTAACATATCACTTAATCTTACAATTTCCACTTTTACAGTGCATGCACAGTAATAAATATATATCCCAATGGATCTCCAAATCAGTAACTGATGACTGTTAATAATAACAGTAATAATGAATATGATGAGAGCAATCATTTGCTGAATACTCTTAATATACTAGAGATTTTACTAAGCATTTTCTATGTGTTGTCTCATTTAATCATCCCAACAATCCAGTTAAGTTGGTATGATCTTTATCTTGCAGAAAAAGGAAACTAAGGCTTTAGTTAATGTGCTAATTTTCTATGCAAGAATTTAACTTGTGGTTAAATTGCCATATCATTCTTTACCAATATATGTCTCAGACACATATTCCTTGCTAAAAGCACATTTTCTCCCCAAAAATGAAAAGCTGGGTCATTTTCAAGCTCCAGAGACTGAACCTGATGCAGGCTTATTGCATTCCACCCCATTCTATGCCCTTGTGATTGGTTTGGAAGCCAGCTTGAGACTGTAAAGTTCTATCTCCAATAGAATTTTTTTTTTTTAAGGTTTTTATTGTGGATTGAGTGAAAGTTTACAGGGCACATCATCAGTTTCACATTCAACAATTCATATAACTTGTTTCATT
>NW_006408554.1:19972403-19975624 GCF_000296735.1 Chrysochloris asiatica | reverse complement strand
TCAATAGAGCAGATTCAGAACAGAGCCTTCAATACATTTTTATTTATTTTTTTTAATTTAAGGATTTTATTGTAGATTGAGTGAAAGTTTACAGGGCACATCATCAGTTTCACATTCAACAATTCATATAACTTGTTTCATTACATTGATTATAATCCCCTCCATATATCATCCTCCAATAGAATTTTAAAGAGTATTTGTCACAAGACTTACAGGAAAAATTTCTCATTTTTCAAACAACTCAAAATAAAATAGTGTTCTAAAAATTCCCTAGGAGGAGTTTTCTTAGGCATTGCCTTGGTTGTCCACTTGCAAAAGTAGATGATATATGCGCCATCATCAATAAGACAGGCTGTGTGTGCATGGATCAACATTTCTGGAGAGATCGAACTAGGACTGGAGAGCCATTTTCCTACTTTGGGCTCTTGGTGACTTCTGTTCTCACCCTTATGATCACAGTAATCCTTATTTGTACCTGTATACCTGCCTTGTTAAAATAATCATGAGTCATAGCTAACAGTACCCAAGCAACCAATGTTTCTGCATTGCATAACTTGCCTTTCCACCCTCTACAGGCTGAGAGGAGATACCTAGATTTCTGAATATGCAGGATCAAGACTGTAGAGTGGATGGGATAATATTTTCAATGAAATTCTCATAGGGCTGCCTTTACTATCATGGAAGAATGAACAGGGGCATTGTTTTGATGTAAAAAAAAAAATTCCTCAGTGCAATTTTTTTGGTTTTATTCTCACCAATGCAGCTTTCAGTTTTCTTAAAATGTCTTCGTAAACACACAATGGAATATTATGCTACCTTGAAGAATAACAAGGAAGCTGCAAGCCACCGCATAACATGGATGAACCTTGAGGACATTATGCTGAGTGAAATTAGTCAGTTACAAAAGGATATTGCATAAGACCATTATTGTAAAAGCTTAAGAAAATAAACCCATACTAAAATGAAAACAAAACAAAACTAAAAGCTCTTTGTTGGGTTACCAGTGGGGTTGGAGTCGGGGGTTTGGGGGATGTGGAAGGAGGTGATGGTAGACCACAGGGTAGGGACAGACACATCATAGTTCAGGTGTTGGGAAGGACAGTACACAAGGAGGGGGAGGGGTGGAAGAACAAGGTATATAGGGGAACACTGAGACAGGTTTGCATGGACTAAATAGGATAGAGGTAAATAGTGATGTATGTTCAACCTTAGAGCAACAGGGTTCTGTAATACTGGGATCAAGGCATGGTTCGAAAAGGGGAAATAATACTATGATGTTGACTGTCTTAAGTATATTGGTTTCCCTTGCCTACTATTGTAAAATACACACTTGAGTTGGATATAAAGGAATGTTGGGAAACATGATTACAGAAAGCTTGTAAGCCCATCTTCAACCTATAACTGATTGGAATACCTAAAAGGGGTTTTGGAACTTGTCCAGTGAAATAGGCCTCCTGTGGAGACTTTGCAGTGTTTAGGACCTTAGGTGGAATCCTGAGCCCCATCCAGAATCTTCTAAGGTGGGACATTCCCACTAGAAAGGACAAGTAGTGTGGCAGAAGAGACATCTTCAAAGAAAGATCCTCAGGAAAAACCCAAAACAACAATGGCAGTATGACTGGCTAAGACAAGAATAAGCAAGTTGTTCACCAGGAAGCCACCAAGGCAAGCAATCAAATTCCATCAGGACAAATCCCCTTCTAAGACTGAAACTCAAAGGGAACACATGAGCAGGCATGTAAACTTGCTGATGACCACACTGGTCTACTGGTGAATGGAAAAAGGGGAAAGGCAGCAATTAAGAAATGGGTTGAGTTCAATCCTGTTCCATAGACTCCCACTGACCTGGAGATGAAAGAGAGAAGAGGAAGGGCTGGTTGGTCCAAAGTGTGGCGAGACCTGAGCCCATGGACCTTAAAAGCTATAAATACACTGTAACTGTCTTTTGTGTCATGAATCTGCAAGCTAAAGGGTGCCCAAGAACCATAAGGTGCAACAGTACACTCCCTAAATATGACTCAATGTGATGGTCTGTGACTGCTGAGAATGAGTCGTCATCGTCTACTGGATCAGTAAACAGCGTTGTTAATATTCACGGGAGCTGCACAGCAAAATCCTCCACACTTGCTAGGAAAGGAAAAATGCCCCTTTGTCCTTCATTTGTCCAGTTTCATGTCAAGAAATGTCAACCACCATGTGTTCAAATGCTCTTGCATTAAAGGGAAAAAATGAACTTTAGAAAAATTATAATAGTGTAAAGAAAGAATTTGTGTTTTAGAAATCTCTCTTGCTTACTTGAATTATTGCGAGAATACTCCATCATCCTAATGCAGTATCCTCTGTGGACATAGCCACAGAAGGATAGAGCCGAGAGTGAAGCATCCAGATGATATGGAGTGAGAGGAGACACACAAGAACACCCAAACTTGCAGATAGTACTCATTTGATCTAGCCTCGATGGCTTGATAATCATAACTCAACTACAGGAAGATTAAGAAAAAAACAAAAGAAAAAAACAAGTTTTGATAATGGAAACATGGGTAAATTGCTGCAATTTGATGAAATTAACCTATACTCATGGAGGTAGTAACTCTAAATACCAACAAGAGAGGGAAGGAATCTTCACATGAAGTATCAATGCTAGCCCCTCTGTACACAGGGCATATAGGAATAGGCAACTTAGACACTGGTTACCTAAAATGAGGGGGCAATAAAGGCATGAAGTGACAAGTTTACAGGTTTCAAGGGGGAGTTTAATTTTATAGTGTGTTGGGGAAGAAAGAGTCCCCACCGAATAGTTTACACCTTGTCAAGATGGGTCTGGTTAAAAGAGATTGGGATAAGATTCTTATGATTCAACAGTGAATAACTATTATCATGACTAATTGCTACCATCACAATTATAAAGGTAGAAGTTTTGTAACAAAAATGGGGCAGTAATTACTCTTACAGTACAGAAACAAAGGATCCTAGGACCATCAAGGGAGAAGAGCACGAGTGGAATGCAAGACCTTATCCAGAGAAGCAGCGATACCAGAGATAGGGACAAAAATGGGGATATGGAGAGAGGGAAGAGAGGGACTAAGGGCTGGCAACCAGGAAGCAGACTAGCAGAATGTGCCCTTTGGTGGTGTAAATTATTATATATGCCTGAGTGTTGTACAAAAAAAAAAAAAAAAAAGAGAGAGAGAGAGCTAAAGTGAATAGAGAGAAATACTGTT
>NW_006408554.1:19969135-19969795 GCF_000296735.1 Chrysochloris asiatica | reverse complement strand
TCACTGTACCAAAAGGAAATGGTTAATGTTCAATCGTTTCAAGAGGTAGCATATGATCAAGAGCCAATGATACTGAAGGAGAAAGTCCAAGGTGCATTGAAGGGATTGGCAAAGAACAAGGCACCAGGAATTGATGGAATAAAAATTGATATCTTTCAAGAAAGTGAGGCAGCATAGGAGGCACTCTCTCATCTCTGCCAAGAAATTTGTAAGACAACTATTTGACCAAATGATTGGAAGATATCCATATTTGTGCCCATTCCAAAGAGAGGTGACCCAATGGAATGTGGAAATCATCAGACTATCTCTTTGATAGCTCATGTGAGTAAAGTTTTGCTAAAGGTAATACAGAAATGGCTATAATCATACATTGACAGAGAACTTCCAGAGAGTCAAGCCAGATTCAGAAGAGGCCATTTGATGAGAGATATCATTGCTGATATCCAATGGATCTAGGCTGAAAGCAGAGAATATCAGAAAGATGTCTACCTGTGCTTTATTGATTACACAAAGGCTTTTGATTGTGTGGATCATGACAAGCTATGGACAACATTGCAAAGTATGAGTATTCTGGAACACTTAATTGTGCCCATGAGGAATCTGTACATGGACCAAGAAGCAGTTGTTTGAACAGATCATGGGAACACTGAATCGGTTTAA
>NW_006408554.1:19958121-19969035 GCF_000296735.1 Chrysochloris asiatica | reverse complement strand
TGATGGTACATGGAGGGCATTATAATCATTGTAATCAAACAGGGTGTATGATTGTTGAATGTAAAACTGATTATCTGCCCTGTAAATTTTCACTCAATCCATAATAAAAACCTTTCAAGAAAAATGTCTTCATAATAAGCTGACTTCCATTGGCTTACATGTCCCCAGTAGAAAGTTTCCTGGATGAGTTCCCATCTATGCCTCTAATCAGCAGGGAGTAACCAGATGAAAATGTCATCCTATTTCCCAAGAATGGGAAGCTAGCAAAAAAAGGAGGGGGAGTTGAAGCCACAACTTGTTAAAATGACTCCATCATGTAAAGAGAGAGGTCATTAGTGCTAACCAAGGTCTGTACTCTCCTTTAAGTGTATCAGTAAACACTCACCTGAAAGGCTACTAAAAGAATAACAAAGTTCCTGAAGTCCCTTGGAGATATAAGCACAACAAAGATGAAAAGAACAACAAAGAAGTTCTTGGACCTCCATTTTATGCCCCACAGCCCTATAAATCCTCTTTCCCCTTTCTCTCAGGGAGGCAGACTTTGGAGGACATGTCTCCGGATTTTCCATACACATTAAACATTGCTTGCTTTACCATTTATAAAAAGTAATGTTCTACCTTCTGAACTTTGGATGTTGTGAGGATGCAATATCTGAATCTTTTACTGTCATCTTGTTCCTCATTAAGAATGAACTTGTAGACAAAGTTATTAATCCCTCTCCTAACCCCCTACACTGATTCCCAATTCCTCTTATCAAATTAAGGAGTTCTGGTAGTGTAGTGGTTATGAATCAGGCTGTTAGTCTCATAGTCAGCAGTTTGAAACTACCAGCTGTTCCGTGGGAGACAGATGAGGCTTTCTGCTCCCGTTAAGATTTACTGCCTTGGAAACCCTATGCAGAGTCACTATGAGTCGGAACCAACTCCACGGCACGTAACAACCAACCACTTATTAAATAACTCTATTTTCCTCATATAACACACCACCTTTTAGCATGCAATATAATTCATTTTTATATACAATGTTTTATGGGGATATGTCAAAAAGTATTGCTATAAAATTACAGTAACTTTATTAAACAAAAATATCAAATGTGAAGCTATTGTTTCTTGACATACCCTCCACCTAGGTCTGAACATTTCTCTAACCTTTCTCCCTGGAAGAATTGTGCACACTTTGATTTATACTTCATCAAAATAGCAGTTTTGCCATCTTTGCAGGACTCAGATAGATTTGATTTTCAATATTCTTTGAGTTGGGAAGCAAAAGCTGTCTGAATATACAGGGTCAAGACTGTAGAGTGGATCCATACTATTTCCCAAAGAAATTCCCATAGAATAACCCTTACTATCATAGAAGAATGAACAGGTCATTGCTTTGATGTAAAAAAAAAACAAAAAATCCTCAGTGCAATTTTTTCTTTTTTTCACCAATTCAATTTTTAATTTTCTTAAAATGTCTTAATAATATGCTCCTGTGATCATCCTATGTAATCCCAAGAGACAGTCACAATAACTTCCTGAGCTGTCTTCTCTGCCTTGAATTTCACTGGCCCAACAGACCCCCTCAGAAACCACTCCTTTAATTGAAACATTAAAAAAAAACAAGGCACTCTGAAGGTAAACCAAGTATATTACTGGGGACACTTGTCATGAAGGGACATATTTAAACACGATTTGTTTGAAAAATAACCTGTGCATATGTGAGTCCTGCTGGGGCATTAGTGGATAAACACTGAAATTCTAACTGCAAGGTTGGTGGTTCAAATCTACCAGCTACTCCTCAGGAACCCTATACAACATCTGACTCAATGGTACTTAGCAACAACAAAAACATGGAGCAAAGGCCCAGTTAGCTGACAGTAATATTTTTGACTTACATTTGTATATGCTGTTATTATAGTCATTGATAATAACTTCCCTCCTTGCAACAGTGTAAGCTCAACAGTTTTGTTTTGTCTGTTAAGTGCCATCAAATCAGGTCCAACTCATAGGGACCCTGTATACCATTTTGAAGGAGCAGCTGGTGAGTTTAAGTCACTGACCTTCAGTTAACAGCCCAGTGCTTATCCTAAAACACCATACCAGGACTAACTTATCCTTAGTACTAAAGGGAGTAGAAATATTAGATGTGGGTCAGTGAGGCACTGAGTTAACCAACTTTATTCTGAATTTCTTATTTTTTTAAATAATAAATCCTCTTGGAGTTACAGTTCTTTGGGGTTGGAAATTGGCTTACCTAAAGCCTAAAACATCACACCTTACACATGTATCAAACTGCTCAGTCAAAACTACAGTATGAGAGGCGGTGCTTGATGGTGGCTAGGGTGGAGGTGCAGTGAAGTTCGCCATCAGCCATGCCACAGAACACCAGGCAAAGCAGATCCAGGTCAGAGCTCCAAAAGTCAGAACCACAGAGCTAGGAGTGTTTTAAAAGTTTGAAGGCGTATAGCTAATGGAATTTGAAGCTGAAGTAAGAAATCACGTACTTTTGAATCTGCCAGGCTCGGAGACCCAGAGCCGACATCTTGGGTGAGACCAAATGGCAAGACCAACTGGGGGAGCAGAAACACCACAGAAAAATGCCTTGGGAACCTTGGAGCAAAGATGGACAATACACTTTGTTGGTTTTGCTTTGTTCTGATTTTCTTTTTTTTTCGTATTTGGACATTGGCACCCCCACCATTTGTGCACCTCCATTCCTGTGACTAGAGGGGGAGCCTGAGTGAGTGGACACCCCTCACCCTCACTACTGGTGGGTTCTTCTGCCACGCATGCGCACAGATACTCAGCCAGAGAGCAGGCCCTGAACTTTTTTTTTTTTTTTTTTTTTAAATACGGGAAAGGGCATGACAGGGCTGTAGAGAAGGAAATAGAGTTTAAAAACAAAACAAGTCAAAAATTAAATTAAAGCCTGAGGTATAGCATAACAACCAACAGTGGCATCTTGAAATCTCTCAGGCAGCTTTGAAAGCAAAAAGCTGAAGTTATTGTTGTTATGTGCCGTGGACTTGGTTCCAACTCATAGTGACCCTGCGTGGGGTTTTCGATGCTGTTAATCTTTATGAGAGCAGAAAGCCTCATCTTTCTCCCGTGGAGCAGCTGGTAGTTTCGAACTGCTGACCTTGTGGTTCGCAGTCCTATTCGTAACCACTACACTAGAGGACATTAAAGTCATACTCATATTAAGCTACAGATTTTTTTTTTTCTTCTCTCCCTCTCCTCCCTTCTCTGTGATTATAGACGGCAGTATTCAGTGTAGTTTTTGTTATATATTTTTTTCTTGTTTTTCTTTGTTTTGCTGGTACTGTTTTGCTGTTCTATACTCCCCCTTCTAGATTTGGGGGACTCTCTCTCTCCCTATATTACCCAAGAAGAGTCAGCAACTGCTGCCATATAGTCAGGCTACAATCACACTCTATAAAACACCAGAACACAGGCAAGAACCAATACCAACTGCCATATACCAGGGAGGCGGACAACCCCTATGAAAGTTACTCTGAGTTAAGCAATAAGAAGAGTGAAAAGGGAAGCCCACATCCTGATCACATCTTCCTGGAAGCAATCAGAAAGCATAAAAAATATCAAAACACATACTCAATTAAGTATTAAGGCCACAGATAAACACTAAACATGTCCAAGAAGCAAAAGCAGGTGACCATATCAGCACATGTCCAGAAACAAGATAAAATGTCTGAGACAAATGACCTAGAGGTAGACATGGGCTCCACTCTGGAAGGAGGGCAGATCTTGGAAATGCCTGAGAAGGAACTCAGAAAAATGATTATAAAATGTTTCAAAACACTTTACGATGCAGTTGAGGAAAATAAGGAAGAAGCACTACAGGAACAATTAAATAAGATAGAGCATTGGAAACAATTCAAAACCTACTGAAAGATGTCCAAATGATCAATAACAGAATATCAGAAATAGACAATACTCTGAAAGGGCAAAGGAGTAGAATAGATGAGATAGAAGGCAAAAATACAGTATGAGATTAAAATACACGTTTGCCTAATTTTCAAGACAATATTCTTTAGCCAGCATAAAGGGATCCATTAAACATACATTACTTGAAGATGCTATGAAAGAGGAAGTGATGAAGTAATTGTTGACTATTATGTGTTAGGCACAAGGAGGGACACTAAAAATGCAATGACATATAGATTGATTCTCATTATAAAACCATGTTGTTGTTGTTAAGTATCCACAAGTCAGTTACGACTCATAGCAACCCTGTATAGGGTTTCCAAGGAGCACTTGGAACCACTGACCTTGTGGGTCAAGCAGACCTTGCAGTCCAGCTCTTTAACCCGCAGCACCACACCAAGAAAAAGAATGAATTTAGGGGAACCATATAAGAAGTAACTACCCATATTAATTAGGATTCTTTCAAAAGTTAACAGTGAACATCCCACCTATATGTAGCAGTTCCAACAATATCGAACATGACTGAAACACAAGGAATCTGGAAGTTGGGTGGCTTGAGGTTGGTTCAATTCAGAAGTACAGTGGATGTCATTAAGAACACAGATTCATTCTGGCTTCCTGCTTTTCCACCTTCAGTTGACTGACTTCCTCATGATCACAGCCTCTCCACATTAATGTCTAATATCAGAAATAAAATAATGGATTAAATCTTCCTTTTCTCTTTTCTTTTTAATAAGATAAGAAAGGTTCCCTAAAAGCTTCTCTTGACTGACTTGACATTTTATCACATTGGCTGTAATTGAATCAGATGCCCTTCCTTATCCATGGAGAACTTCAGAAGAGAAAGATTATGGCCATAAATCTCCAGAGGCTCATCGGGGGTGTGCATTTTATATAGCACAAGGCCACTGATATTGGGGGTAGGGGGAGGTTATCTTACTAAGGAGAAAAGAGGTGTAGCTGTTTAGAAGAAACCAATGAAGTATGGTAAATTAACAATAACCAGACATTAAGTAAAATAGAAAGAACCACTTAGAAAAGAGTTGAAATGGCATCATTACAAGAATTCAAAGCTTCAGCAGACACACAGAGACACAGAGGCAGGCACAGCTAATATGAAGGCAAAGGAAGAGTCTTGGGTTACTATCAATTCCTGTAATAGACTGAACATATGATGTCACATGTATCATGTTAGAATGTGATTAGTACCTCATAAGAACGGTTCATTAGTGCTATGTGAAAAGTCATTGACTTTTCCATTTCATAATATCACAAAATTCATTTTACTGAAATAAATTTTTTTCCATTATATGAAATCTGATACATCTGTAATCTAGGATTGTAACCTTCCTTATGAAAGAAACAGATTGTTGCCCCATGCTAAAATAATTTACCACCCCACCACCACCACCATCATATCCTGGTAATTTAAATCTCAAACATATTGACAATAAGCAGATCCTCTTCTCACCCAACAGTCTTGTTACTGTTTGCTGTTTTTAGGGTCTCTTTAGCTCTCAACTCTTCCTAAACCCAATTCTTCAGCCTCTCATGAATTCACTAAGCCCTTGATAACTTCCCAATACATCCCATGCTGCTTACGATGGGTAGAGATGATGTCTGTTGTTTACAACTTAAAAACTCTGACACAATTGCTGAGGACTGCTTTATAAGTAAGCAATATGATTTTTAAGGAAATCATGGACCTTTTGACTTTGATTTCACTCTCAGCTTGCATGCTTTTGCATGGGCACTTGACACAACTTTTCAAACCATTTTTCTCAAGTTCTATGAAATAATTTTCTGTCAATCATTTCCTAGTTAATGTAAAAGTTAAATAGAATGTACACCAAACAAGTTATCAATGGTATATTCTTTCATGTCATATGAAGGCATTAAAAAAAGGAAGGAAGGAAGAAAGAAAATCCTTCAAATTTATTTGCTTAAAATAACAATTTTTAAAATTCTACTCAGAGTCTGCGATCTGTACAGGGCTTGGAACTGTTCCCAAGTTGGGGGAAGGGATCATGTACTTACTTAAATATCTGGCACTTGAGTTGAGAAGACTTTTACAGCTGGGGCTTGAATAGCTAGGGCTCCTTAGTCCCAACTCATTCTCTATATAGTTCCTATATATGAGCCCAAGTTGTGGGCTCAGAGATTCCAAGGTGTGGAGAGAGAAAAAATAATAAGAAGAAAATGAAGGAAGGAGAGGAGAAGGGATGAAGAAGCTTTATGGTCTTAAAAGAGTTCATGAGGGTGCAAACAGCATTCTACTGCGAGTGTAAAGTTGACAGTTTGAGTCTACCCAACAGGGGCTAAACTAGGGAAGTCTGAGAGGCGTGACACCAAAATGACTGTCTACAAAATTTCTGTGCAATGTTTCAGTAGATATTTATTACATTTTATAATAATATCCCTGTACCATATTTTTTACTCAAATAACACTCATCTTCTATGTTTATTTGTTCATTACTCCCTACCCCAAGGGAGGTATTACCATAAGTACCACTGTGTCAATATTTTTTACAAATTGTAAAAAAATTAGTATAATGCATTTACAATAATACCTCTTGGGAGGAGGAAACTGCTGACACACAAACTTAGAAGGCATGTATTATTTGCCAAAAAATACAGGAGTTAGCTATTGCAACAAAAAAGGTTTTCTGTAAGCCCAGTTAACATATATCAACACACCTACAAGCCTAAATTCTATGCTAACTTCCTTTTTGAATCTTCTAGTGAGCTCCTGGTGTGGTGCCATAGGATCATTTCCCCATTTCCTTGGGTCACCTCTCCTTAGAATGGGCACAAATATGGATCTCTTCCAATCAGTTGGCCAGATAGTTGTCTTCCAAATTTCTTGGCATAGATGAGTGAGTGCCTTGAGGTCAGTTTGAACCACAAGGTTGTTGTTGTTTTTAAATCCCATCGAGTTGGTTCTGACCCATACCAACACTGTATAGATTTTCTGAGGAGCAGCTGGTGAGCTTGAACGGCCAACCTTGAGGTTCAAACCAACCTTGCAGTCCAGTGCATTAACCCACAGTGCTGTATTCACCAGTCACTTCTGGGAAACCCTATGCAGGGTTGCTATATAGAACCAAAGATACTGAAGGAAGAAGTCCAAGGTGCACTGAAGGAACTGGCAAAGAACAAGGCACTGGGAATTGATGGAATACAAATTAGAATCTTTCAGTGAAGTGAAGTGGCACTGGAGGAATTCACTCATCTATGCCAAGAAATTTGGAAGACAACTATCTGACCAACTGACTAGAAGAGATCCATATTTGTGCCTATTCCAAAGAGAGGTGACCCAAGGATATGGGGAAATGATCCTATGGCATTTCCTTGGTCATTTACTTAAAATATTTCTTCTGCTTCATTTTCTTTTTCCTCTGATATTCCAGTAATGTGTATGTCATACCTTTGATATTATACCACTGTTTTCAAATGTTATATTCAATTTCGTTTTCTCATAATTTTTTCTGTTTGCCTTTGTTTGGTATGTTTCTACTGAGCTGTTTTCAAACTATAGATTCCTTCTCAGCTATTTCAAGTCTCCTGAACAGTTCATTAAAACATTACTCATTTCTATTTCTGATTTTTATTTGACTTTTTCTTAAAGCTCCCATATTTATACTTATAATACCCATCTATTCTTGTAGTATATTGAAAGTACTATGGACTTCCAGAAAAACAAATGTAAGTTGGAAGAAGTATAGCCAGAATACTCCTGAGAAGCCAAGTGGTGAGACTTCATCTCTCAGAGAGCAAAGAACACCAAAGGAAAAATATAAATCGTGCACAAGAAATCCTAGAGATATTCTATTTCAAATGCAGAAATCAATGGCAAAGAGAAAATCTTTAAAGAAAAGAGAAGTGGAAGAAAAATAAGAATAATGGTAGAATTGTCACAGAAAACATACAAGCAAAAGAGAGTTGAATAAAATATTCAAAATGCTGTAAGACAAGGGGGAAAAAAACAGCAGTCTTTAATTTTATATCCTACAAAATTATCCTTGGAAAATAAAAAAGAAGAGACTTTCTCAGATAAACAAAATTGAGACCATGTCTGCTTTGCAAGAAAGATCAATAACTCTTCAAAAATGTAATAATGTCACTAAATTATATATGTAGAAATTATTGACTTGGTGTATGTTTTGTTATGTATATTTTGCCATACTTATCATCAATGAAGAAAATAAAGACTTCTTCAGGCAAAAGGAAATGATATAGGTCAGCAACATGGTGGATCTACATAAATAAAAGTAGAGTATTAGAGAATAAAAGTAAGGTAAAATAAAATCTCTTATTTTTTATGTTCTTAACTGATCTAAAATGTACCATTTTAAAGAATAATATCATATTAGCACTTTGATTATTGCATATGGTTAAGTAAAATGAATTACAGCAATGTCACAAAGCACAGGAAAAAGGAGCTGAAAACACTGTGTTACAAGATAACTAAAGTACTATTTGAAGGTAGAATCAGATTTATTTAAAATGCATATTTAAAACTTTTAAAAAAATCAATAAAAATATTGAAAAACGTAAGTCTATTTGCTATACTAAGAAGGAAGGCAAAATTGAATGATAAAAACTTCTTAATTAAGACCTTTGTAGGCATAGTATGAGGGGGAAAAAGAAAACAAATACAAATGGCTATACCAGAAAAGCTATATGCATGGTAGATATTATTCCAAATATATCAATAATTGTTTTAAATATAAATGGTTTAAATACATCAATGGAAAAAAAACAACAACAGATGGTCAGAATTGACAATAGCAACAACAATAAAATATCTCACTTTATGTTTTCTAAAACAAAATAATTTTAAATGTAAATACTTTCAAACAAATCAGGTTTTAGAACAAGACAGATTTCAGAGCAAAAATTCAGAGATAAAGAGAAGCATTACATAATGTCAAAACAGTCAATTCTCCAAAAAGATACACCAATCCTAACTGTTAATGTACCTAAAAAAGAACTTCAAAATACATGAGGCAAGAATGGATAGAACTGAAAGGAGAAATGGACAAATCTACTGTTGGATTCTATACCAAGGGATTTAGATGACTGCTACATGACCAACTGACTGGAAGAAATCCATAGTTGAACCCATTCTAAAGAAAGGCGACCTTACAATGATGAGAAAATTATTAAACAATATTATAAACATCACACATAAGTACATTTTACTGAAGATCATTCAAAAATGGTTGCAGCAGTACATCGATAGGGAACTGCCAGATTCAGACTAGATTCAGAAGAGGATGTGGAGCAAGAGATATTCCTGACATTAAATGGATCTTGGGTGAAAACAGAGAATATCAGAAAGATGTTAACTTGTGTTTTATTGACGGTGCAAAGGAATTTGACTATGGATCACAACAAACTATGGATGACATCATAAAGAATGGGAATCTTAGAACACCTAATATGCTCATGAAGAATCTGTACATAGACCAAGAGGCTGTTGTTGGAACACAATAAGGGGAAATTGAGTGGTTTAAAATCACGAAAGTTGTAGATCAGGCTGTATCCTTTTACCAAATTTATTCAATCATTCTGCTGAGCAAATAATTCAAGAAACTGGATTATATGAAGAAGAATGTGGCATCAAGAATTGGAGGAAATCTTATTAACAACCTGAAAATGTAGATGATACAATCTTGCTTGCTGAGAGCAAAAATGACTTGAGGCACTTGCCAAATGAAGATCAAAGAATACAGCCTTCAGTAAAGTTGTCAAGGATTTCAATTTACTTGGATCCACAATCAATGTTCATGGAAGAAGCAGTCAAGAAATCAAAAGATTCATTGCATTGTGCAATCTGCTGCAAAAGACTTAAGTGTTAAAGAGCAAAAATATCACTTTGAGGACTAAAGAACAAAGATATCATTTGACCCAATTCATGATATTTTCAGTTACTTCATATATATGTAAAAGCTGGACAGTTAAAAAGGAAGACAGAAAAATAGTTGATACATTTGTATTGTGGTTTGGCAAAGAATAATAAATATAGCATGGACTTCCAGAGGAATTAACAAATCTGTATGGTACAACCAGAATGCTCCTTGGAAGCAAGGATAATGAGACTTCATCTTACATACTTTGGACATTTTGTAAGGAAGGACAGTTCCTGGAGAAGGACATCATACTCAGTAGAGGGTCAGCAAACAAGAAGAAGACCTCCAAAGAGATTGATTGCTACAGCAGCTGCAACAATGCTCACAAACATAACAACATTTGTAAGGATGGTGCAGGACTTGTTCAGTTATGCATGGAGTCATTATGAGTCAGAGCACCTAACAACAATACAACAACAAATTTAAAAGAATAGAAACGATACAAAGCATACTATGCTTGAAGCCCAGTCAATACCACTATTATTCAAATTTATGCACCAACCACTAAAGTCAGTGAAGATGAAATAGAAGAATTCTACCAGCTTCTTCAATCTGAAATCGATCAAACATGCAATCAAGATGTATTGATCATTACTGGTGATTGGAATGCAAAGATTGGGAACAAAGAGGAAGGATCAGTAGTTGGAAAATATGTCCTTGGTGATAGAAATGATGCTGGAGAACGCATGATAGAATTCTACAAAACTAATGATTTGTTCATTTCAAATCCTTCTTCAGACAGCATAAGAGACCACTATACACATGGACGTCACCAAATGGAATACATAGAAATCATCATAAAAATACATTGACTACATCTGTGAAAGAGATGATGAAAAAGATCCATATCATCAGTGAAAACAAGGCCGGGGCAGAATGTGGAACAGACCATCAAGTAGTCATATGCAAATTCAAACTGAAGCTGAAGAAAATGAAAACAAGTCCATGAGAGCCAAAATATGACCTTGAATATATACCACCTGAATTTAGAGATCATCTGAAGAACAGATTTGATACATTAAACACTAAAGACCGAAGACCAGAAAAGTTGTGGGATGACATCAAGAAC
>NW_006408554.1:19950059-19956381 GCF_000296735.1 Chrysochloris asiatica | reverse complement strand
ACTTTGGACATATTGTCAGGAGGGACCAGTCGCTGGAGTAGGATATCATGTTTGGTAAGGTGGAGGGTCAGAGAAAAAGAGGAAGACCCCCAACAAGATGTATTGGTTAAGTAGTAGTATCAATGGACTCAAGTGTGGCAACAGTAGTGAGGTTGGCCCAGGATCGGGCAGTATTTCGTTCTGCTGTGCATAAGGTCACTATGGGTTTTTTACCGACTCAATGGCACCTAACAACAACAATAACAACATACAAGCAACAAAGAAATAGAACTGGAAATAAATACCATTTCCAATAGTATTAAAATAATTAGATATTAGGCATAAAGTTAACAAAATCTGTATAGGATCTATAAGTGCAAATTTCAACCCATTCATAAAAAAATCAAAGATTTGTATATTACTCTTAGTCTTGATGTGATACTATAATATAAGCAGTGGACTTCTAATCCCAAGGTCTGTGGTTCAAACCCACCAGCTGCTTCTCAGAAACCTTATACAGAGTCACTATGAATCAGAACTGACTTGACAGAATTTAACAACAACAACAAACCTCTATAGATTATTCAGATCGCCTTATTTGTTCATGTATAAAGAGTCAATATTGCTAATATATCAATTTGATCTATGAAGTTGTTTTGTGACTATTGATTCTAAAGTTTATATAGAAAAGACTAAGAGCAGAGCTGAGCCATATTACCTGCCGAAGAGTGAACATTTCCTGGTGTGAAGAGCAGAAGGAACTGTGTTGATTTAAGCTTTGTGCACAAAACTGAGACAGAGGGGTGGGCCTCCCAGATTCTATCTGTCTCTGTTGTTCTTAAGTTTGTAGAGTCAGTTCCGACTCATTGTTACACTATATAAGGTTTTTCCTAGCAGCAGCTGGTTTGTGATAAGCAGGCCAATGCTTATCCTACAGCCGATTCTGTATCTGGGCCCTGGTGTGGTGCTGTGGAATAAAGCACTGGACCACAAGGTTAGTTTGAACCACAATGTCTGTGGTTCAAACTCACAAGCTGTTCCTCGGAAACCCTATACAGAGACAGAATCCATTCAAGGGCACTTAACAAAAACAATTCTGTCTTTAGGTACCTTTTTAAATCCTTATATAGGGTGAGGAGTACGTCAGAATCCTGTTGTACACATAACTTCATGTGGTTACAGGTTAAGCCTGGAGGGATACAAAGGTGGTGACTCTTAGTATGTCTCATTACGCTAAGTCTTCACTCTAGGGTGTGGTTTTCGTATGTTAATGTCTCCTTTTAAGGAGCTCTGGTAGCATAGTGGTTATGAATTGGGCTGCTAATCTCATGGTCAACAGTTGGAAACTACCAGCTGTTCTGTGAGAGAAAGATGAGGCTTTCTGCTCCCATAAAGATTTATAGCCCCCGAAACCCTGTACAGGGTCGCTATGAATCAGAACCAATTCCACAGCACATAACAACAACAGTGTCTCCTGTCACTTAGATTCAGCTGTTACTAGGACAGCAGCTAATGATTAGTGGTTATGATCCTTCTTCGGTGCAAGAAAACCTCCTGAGTATCTGTTTTTCCTCAAAAAGTTATGCTCTCAATACCCTTGACTCCTTTGGGAGAACACTGTGGGATTCCTTCAAGGACGCTGTACATTCCTTTCAATGAATGTAGTGCATCATAAACACTTGCATGAAGCAGCTGACGAGGAAGACAAAGTTGAAGGCCTTATACTACTTGATTTCAAGACATACAACGAGATTATAATATGCTATTAGAAAAAAATGGTGGTGGTGGTCTGCCGTGGAGTGGACTCATAGCAATCCTGTACAGGCTTTCCGACTGGAATTCTTTATGAGAGGAGAAAGCCTCCTCTTCCTCCTGCAGAACAGCTGGTAGTTTCAAACTGCTGACTTTGAGGTTAGCATCCCAATCCGTAACCACTACACTACCAGAGCTCCTTATTAGAAAAAGGAGAGGTACATATATCAGTGGTGTGTTGTGGAGTCACTTCTAACTCATCCAACCCTGTATGGGTATCTGAGGCTATAAATCTTCACAGGAGTAGAAGGTCTCCTCTTTATTCTGAAAAGCAGCTGGTAGATTTGAACTGCTGAACTTTTAGTTAGCAATTCAACACATAATCTACTATGCTGCCAGGACTCCTAATGGAACAGAATAAGAAGCCCCCAAACAGATTGATTTTTGACAAAGCAGCAAAGGCAATTGAATGGAGATATGATGATCTTTTCAAGAAATTATTCCTCAACAATTAGATGTCATGTGCAACAACAAATAAACTTAGACATAGAATTTTACACAAAATGTACATATCTTACACAAAAATGAACTAAAAATACATCATAGTCTTAAATGTACATTGCAAAACAATAAAATAGAAAACTTCTTGAAGAAAATATGAGAAAATATACATGATCTTGTATTTGGTGATAAATTTTTAAGATTAAATATAAAAAGAACAGTTCACAAGCATTGATAAAGTTGTTTTTCACAGAAAGATGGTCAGAAATTCTGAAACCAGAATGAATGTATACTGAAACTAAACAAGTAAGTAAATAAATAGTGGGTGGTTGCAGTGGGAGGTAACAGAAAAGCAAGGTGATAAATCTGGAATAATCCATGTGGTTCAGGATTCAAGTTGAAGTCATCAGTATGAACACATATTTAGTTTAACGAAGATACAAGTGGGCCAGGAAAGCTTATTGTAGAGGTATTATTTTTGCCTTATCCTGTTGATAGCAAGGTGGCAATGAATAATTTTAAGCAAAAGAAACACTGCAAGAATGTATTGTAGGAAGTAAAGAGTTAAAGACAAACACAAAGTTATAGTTTAGGAAAGAAATGATAGCAGCATAATCCAAGGCAGTAGTTGTGTGAATAGTGTGAAGGGTCAATATTTAGAAGGTAAAAGCAGTAAGACTTGAAAACAATATTATAACTTACATGCTCAATTATATAGAAGCAATTTGGTTTCAGGGGCCTCTGGCATTTTGTGACTGGGCAGAATACCAGCATCGTAAAGTAAAGTAAAGTCATTGGCAAGTAAAAGAGCTTTATATTCAAAGTAACATTCTAAGACAGGTTCAGAGTGCAATAATAGGTTGATAGTCTGAAAAACAACACCATGGCTGACAAGATCAGCACCATGGGACATCTGCTCAGTACATTATGCAAAGGCTTGCAAAGACTAGTTTTTTGCAGAAGAAAAAACAAGACAGAAGTTGCTTAACCCAGAAGCAAGCCACTGATATCAGACTCTCCTGTTATGCCCGGGGCACAACTTTGTGAGCACAGAGAATGTTCTGTCGTCCCACTTATCTTTACCCTGTGATGGGAAGTAAAGATATCTTTTTAAGATTCAGTGAAGTAATTTTGATACTTTTACAGATTTAATTGTATCTTTATATTTTAAATATATGGAGACAGATTTAAATTACAGTCAAATCCTGTCATGTTTTGGAGAGAAAAAAAAAATTCTCAAAGACATGGGCACTGCAAAATTAAAAAAGAAAATCAGTAATTCTACAAGCAAACTGAGTACTTTCTGTTTGAGTTTTACTGGGAATTTGTAAGTACTTGCATATATCTATAGAGAGATAGAAGGAGCCCTGGTGACTCTGTAATTAAGCACTCAAAAGCTAACTAAAGGTTTTCACTAACCACTCATCACAAAAAATGTGACAGTCTACTTTCGTAAAGATTGCAGCCTAGGGAGCCATATGGGGACAGCTTGACTATGTCCTCTAGGATCAGGATTGAGTGGATGGCAGTGGGTTTATTTGCTGGTTGGTTGGCTGATATCGTAGAGAGAGGGTAACCAGTGGTTAAGTGATTGCTGACAAAAATGGCACTGATTTTCACTCACCACCTGCTCCATGGGAAGAAAACAAAGCAGTCTGTTCCCGTATAAATCGTTGTTGTTGTTAAGTGCCATTTAGTCAGTTCTAACTCATAGTGACCTGTCTAGGATTTCCAAGCAGCACCTGGTAGGTTGGAATTGTCGACCTTGTGGTTCGCAGTGCTGTGCTGATTCTAAAGCATCACACCAGGAGTCCTCAGTATAGATTATAGCCTTGGAAACCCTATAAGGCAGTTCTACTCAATTGTATAGGGTCCTATGAGAGAAATGACTTGATAACAATGTTTTTTTTAAAAATAGCTACCTATCATCCAGTCAATTCTTACTCATGGCAACCTTAGCATATAACAGAACAAAGTTATGTCCAGTGCTGCAGCATCTTCACATTTACCAGTACATTGGAGTCCATTGTTGCACCTGTTGTGCCAGTACATCTCACTGAAAGGCTTTCTTGCCCTCATGGACCCCATATATTACCAAACATGATATCCTCCTCTGCTGATTAATCCTTCCTGATGGTATGTCCAAAGCAAGCAAGTTATACAGTGTTCTACTGTGAGCTATAGAGTTTTCATTAACTATTTTTCAGAAGTAGATTGCATGGCCTTTCATCCTGGTCTTCGTCTGGAAAGTTTCCTGAAACTTGTCCAATATTTGTGGCCCTGCTGGTATTGAAATATAAGTGGCATACTTTTCAGAATCATAGCAACACTCAAGCCACCATAGAATGACTAACTGAAAGATAGTCAAGTTGGTAGCATTTATCTATAGCAACTGCCATTTGTATAATATTTTTACACACACAGTCTTAAATACCATCGTTATAGAAAAAATTAAGTATAATTAATACATTGTATTAGTCTATAGCTTATAGTATATGTCCTTCATATTGGTCTAGAATAGAATATAAAGCAACCATGTTTGGGAGAGTTAGAATATGGAGTATTTGAAGTTTTCTCTAAAAATCAGCTTAATGATTTGAAGAAAACATAAAATAGTATGTAAGATGACATTTGCTATGGATCTGTCAAAAATAATTTCATTGCATGTATATTTAATTCATTAAATCAATTCAAATTTAAATGATATTGCTATTTTCAATTATCAAACAAGAATGACTATAATAGAGTTTTAAGGTTTTTACATTTATCATTTAAGATAATCCATATTAATTTCTTTTTTATTATAGTGTCAAGACCAAAACCTGACCTCTTATTCTAGCCAGGCTGTTTTAAATTGAATTTAGATATATACAGACAAAATATGTCCTCTCACATTTGGTAGCATGTTGGTTTGCTCTCACTGTAGAATACTCAAATTGTGCAAGCCATTGTTACTGTTATCACAGAATCCTTTCTTGATGTAATCTGGTAGTTGAGCTCTGGAAAAGTAATTCTACAACAGCATGGCAAACAAATTATTTTAATCATCCTTTTGTAGCAATTTGACAGTGTTTTATGAAAAGACATGATTAAAAATAAGAAACTTTACCACTGCTATGTGTCAAGAACTAAACAAACCTGTTATGAACAAACCCATGTTGTTGTTATGTGCCATGGAGTCGGTTCCAACTCATAGCAACCCTATACAGGGTTTCTGAGGCTGTAAATACTGGAGCAGAAAGCCTCATCTTTCTCCTGCGGAACAGATGGTAGTTTCAAACTGCTGACCGTGAGATTAGCAGCCCGATTCATAACACTATACTACCACAGCTCCTTGAACAAACCCATAGAATGATTTTATATATATAAAATTACCAATAATAGTAGTTCTTTGGAAGCCAAGGAAATCAAAGATGTGCTTCTTAAAAGCTGCAGAGTTCTAATACAAAACAAAACAACCTAATAATGTTTAATGAATATATGTCCTTATTATTTTGATATTTCTCTTATAGTATGGCAGATTGTATTTCCCCAAACTGGCTACAATAGTAGGAATGCCCACATGTTCTTCCAGAACCTTGCCACTCATTACAAGGTGGAACCTGTAAATTGGACAGGGCTTTGTGGCTACTTTAACAAAGAGAATGCAACAGAGGGTTACAAGGCTAGGTTATAAAAAGCTAGGTGACTCACCTGGTTCTTCCCATTCTTTGATGTTTTCCCTTGATCCAGTCACCATATTGTGAGGAAGCCTATGTCACAAGGAGAGGCTTATGATAGAAATTCTGATATACAAACCTAGCTAACAACTCGGCCAAAACCCCAGAAACCAAGCAACACTAAACTAAACTAAACCCTGACTAAATTTATAGCAATGAAATTTGTGAGCACAATAATGGTTGCTTTAGTCATTAAGTTCCACAAAATCTTAATAACTGGAACAGCTAGTGAGGTTTGCATATTTAATTTCAACATTATAATACAAGTTAGATAACAAGTTCATTTACTACTTCTTGTCATTTAGTCCAGCATGTGCCAAGACACTTTTAAGGATTATCATTTGAAGTATAAAATATATTTTCAAGTTATG
>NW_006408554.1:19940732-19949439 GCF_000296735.1 Chrysochloris asiatica | reverse complement strand
TATATACATACACACACACATATATACACAAAGTCCGAGGTTTGAGTCCGCCAGCTGCTCAGTGGGAAAAACAAAGCTATGTGCTCCTGTGAAGATTTAAATCCTCAGAAACCCTACATGGGGTCGCTTTGAGTTAGAACCAACTGGAGGGCACTTAACAACAACATATATAGATAGATAGATGAACGTGGTGGTGTTTATGTGGCATGGAGTCAGTTCCGACTTGTAGCCACCCTGTATAGGGTTTCTGAGGCCGTATTTCTTTATGGGAACAGAAAAGCTTATGTTCTTTCCTCGAAGTTATCTGGTAGTTTGGAACTGCTGAATTTACCGTTAACAGTTCAATGCATAATGACATATTCTGAGAGGATTTATGGTTTAAATGTACTGCTATGCCTAATGATTGGTTTATTATTCTCTCTGAACAGTAAGTTCAAGCTTGCAATAACAGACTATTTTCTAGTATGAAGTAAATTATTGTACACCCTTATCTCCACATGAACAAACATACAATATTTGTTTTTCTTTTTCCTCAAAAGAATGGCAATTTTAATGGGAACCAACCATTTATTGGAGTCCTGGTGTGATGCTGTAGGATAAGCACTGGACAGCTAACCAAAAGGTTGTCAGTTCAAACCCACAAGTCACTTTCTGGAAGCCCTGTACAGGATTGTATGAGTTGGAACAGACTGGATGGCACTTAATAACAACAACAGCCACTTATTAAAAGTAAAGTTTTCCTATGACTTACTCTGGGCTCACAGACCTAATGTAATCCTATAGGAAAGCAACCCCTTTGAAGCACATCTTTTGAAGATCTAACCATTAGAAGTGGTGGGTGTATAGATACAGATGTGCAATTTCATTATGCATTCTAAATTCTTTCTGAGACTCCTGTTGCTTTGTTAGCTCAGAAAAAATTTAGAACACATAATGAAATTATTTCCATCAAAATGGTTATAATAAAAAATATGATTAATGACATAAATTTAACCTATTATGAAAATTAACTTAAGTTTATCAACTGATTACTTATCAACAATAAATAAATATTGCTTTCATGTTCCATGGATTTCCTACAATCAGGTAAATAATCCTATAGATATATGTTTTCAGACTCTGGCACTTACATTACAAGAAAATAAAGATGTGATAAGATCAGTGACTAAAATAAACTTTCATAAGTTAAAAACAAGTTAAGCCCAGATGATGACTTATTAAGTCTGCATAAACACTGAAATCTTCACCCAAATGAAGATGAATTTCAAAAAGTTCACGGGAAAGTTCCATCATCTTCTTATTCTATATTTCCATGAACTTTCTGAAGTTCCCTTGTACTTCCTAGGTTCTGAATTGTCTTGTGCTAGAACCTAAGGTAAAGAGTTGAAACTCAAAAAAATCAAATTAGTTTTTTAAAAAAGGTTGAAATTTAAGTATACATGTTTTGTTAATAAATACTAGATGCAAATTAAAACATTTCATGCAATTTACAGACAAATTCATTTCCCAGCATCATGAGAACATTTAGCTAACTAGACATAATCACAACACTACTTCACGTTGGCCCAGGATCGGACATTGTTTCATTCTGCTGTGCATGGGGTCACTATGAGTTGGTTCCAACTTGATGGCACCTGACAACTCTCTCTGAAAGTCAGTTTATTGAGAGTTGGAAACTAATGCAGAGATATTGAGTTTATTATAAGTATATTACTACTTGCTTAAGAAAAAAATAATGGTCTAATTTTGCCATATAAATTAAATTTGCAATATAAATTATAGTGTTGTTAGTTGCCATTAACATTATGACAATTGTTTGACCTTTCAGGAGCAGAATGTCCTGTCTGTCTTCCAAGGTACCTCTGGAGAGGTTTGAATCACCAACCTTTCCATTTGTAACTGAGCACTTAACAGTTTATGCCACCTAGAAACCTTATCACATAAATGAAGGACTGCTAACTAGAAACTTCTGAATGTTTTTTCTCTTCATCTTTGCAATGTAACTCTATTTGATTCCACAGGAGAGAAGAAAAAGCTGAGGCTTAGTGTTTGAGATGTGCTGATTCTAGATTAAGAGATTGAAAAGCAGTTCAGGTTGGGTTTTTTATGGTCTCTTAGTCTCAGTATGATCTTTAAAGGGAGTAGTATATTTGACTGTGATATGTCTTGGTGATTGTCTTTTGATGTTTACCTTGTCTGGGGTTCATTCAGTTTCTTGAATGCTTACCTTCTCATCTTTCATGATAGGGAACTTTTCTTCCAACATCTCTTTGACTATCTTTTATGTGGTTTCCTTTGTCTCTTTCTGTGCTGGACTTCCAATCACCCGTAGGTTATTCCTCTTCATATTGTCCCTCATGAATCTTAGGCTTTCTTCAAATTTTTTTCATCCTTTTTTCTGATTGTTCTTCTGTCTTACCAGTATTGAGATTTAGCTTCAAACTTGAAAATTCTAGCTTCCATTAACTCAATTCTACTCCTTTGTCCATTTATGATATTTTATGATTGAACATCTGGACCTCTGTTCTGGAGGTTTTGTATTGTCTTCAATGCTGTATCTATTTTGTTTGATTGTTACTGTAGCACTTTTCTGAATTCTTTCTAGTTTTCCTTGACCTTTCTTTGAAACATTTGGTTGTACCTAATTTTTTTTTTAGGTAGTTCCAGTGCATCTTCTTCCTCAAAAGCATTTTTTAGCTCTTCCTTTTGGTTGTTTATTATTATTACTCTGCCTTTTTTCTTCATGTGAACAGAATTTTTTTCTGCTGATTTTTTAGGCATTGTGGTATTGTTATATTTGTATTAAGTTGATGAATATATGTTGGTATATTTGTAAGTGTTCACCAATTGCCTTCTTGTGGGTGTGATCAGGAGATGAGCATCTCTGCTCACTGTTTGTACAGTTCAATTCAGAGTGGTTTTTAACATTTATTGCTTGTAGTTTTTGCTCTAGTGTATAGCAGCTGGTATTGCCTCTTGCCTAATTGGTGGGGTTGTAGAAGGTACAACTTGTGGCTTGGCTATTTGACCTCAGTTGCTATATTATGTTGCATGATGCAAGAAAAGAAAACAAAGGAAGAAGAAAGAAAGAAACAAACAAAAAAACCAGTCCTTACAGTGAAAAATAAAACACAGTGAAAGTCACTGGCTTTCTCTCTGCCAATAGGTGATATGCTCCACCACCTACTGGCTTCTTGCCTTCACAGTCCCCTGGGAAAGTTCAAATTGGCCATGCTACACCTGGAGGGACCACACAACTCACCTGACTCATTTTTATGCATTTTTTTCCCTCTACCCCATGCATTAGTTCAAACTCTCTCCTAGTGAAAGTCAGTCCAAGGATGGCCACAGTTGACTTTGCAGATTTGGATCAGAGCCTACCATAGTGGGATTGTTATATATATCTCCTTCATAGGACGTACAACTATCAAGTAGCTCTGACTGCCTGGAAAGCAGGAGATGCCTTGGGGTTGTACACTGGTTGGGAAAGAAATGGAAAAACAAATAAATCACACCTTTGTTTCCATGAGCCTCAGGTAGGTTTGTATATTGTGAATATGCTTTCTTGTCTCTAAAGCCATTCATGAACTTTTAAGATGGCTGTGGCGGGTTCTGTTGGCTGATGCTGTTTATCAGTCACCTTGTTTCCTGTCACATCTATTTGACTCTGTCTTCCAGTAAGCACTTAATCCACTTTTCTATCCATTCCTCTGACAGTTCGAGAACTGTTCTCTGTATCAGTCTTGTCCAGTTTTCCATATCCTTGCTGCAGAGAGCACACACAGTCGTTCTGCTTAGTCTGCCAACTTTCTCTCTCCCCGCCCCCAGGCATAATATATCTGGAGGACAAAATAAATTTGCTAATTTATAAGCAATTAATGAAATATCATTTTTTGGCCATCATTTTGGCTAATGATTTCAAAGATACCTCATAAATTGAAAGGTGCAAGAAACTGTCACTTTTTTTATACTGATCATTAAGAGAATGAATTATGATGACCTTCCTCAATCTTGAAAATGCTAATGTCATTTTCCAAGTCAGTATTCAAATTGAAAATAGGTCATTGTAATTTATCCTTCTCAGCACTAACCAAAAATTAGTATAGCAATTGAAGAAGTGTACTCTAACAGCAATGAAGGGAATAAAAGGAACACCCATTTGCAGATGAAAAATTTCATCAAATAACTAGAAAAATGGATAGCAGGTGAAATCAAATTGACAGATGATTATATCTGGCCAGTGGAATCCATAAGAGTCCCAGACTCAAAACAAGCACAACAGAGAGTGATAACAAAAAGCCTGGATAAAGATTGAGGACTAAACTAGAAAGTGGTCATTATATAAAATGCCTTACAACCCTAGTCTGCATACAGAATCCTAGAAGCCAGACCTAAACCTACTTCTTTACCTTTATCTTATCTCTCTTTATCCTTGTCTCGGATGAGAGAACCAGTTCACAATGAGTAACTTTCTCTTATACACACACTCAAACACACAAGGGATCGTTCTCTGAAGAAACAGAATGAACTGTATGATGAGAACTATACTTGCCAGTGTGGGTGGTGGTATCCTAGAAAAATCTCTCCTTTTTGAAACATTTGGACACACTTTATGATGATGACCCTACTGGTACAGTGGATGAAGCCTTGGGCTGTTAAATACAAGATCAGCAACTGCTCCATGGAAGAAAGATGAGGCTTTCTGTTCCTGTAAAGATTTACAATCTCAGAGAAGATAGGCTGCAGTTCTACTCTGTCCTATAGGGTTTCTATAAACCTGGATAGACTTTATAGCACTGGGGTTGCTTTTTTATAATATGATAATGACTAGATACTACACACGCAGCCCCATTATGTGTGTCAGGTGACACAGTGTGTCCATGTGAACGAAGTCACAGTCAGTCTTTATGTGGCTCATTGTGTTGTTGTTGTTGCTGTGTGTCATCAAGTTGGTTTCAACTCATAGGAACCCTGTATAGGAATTCCAAGAACAGCTGGTGTGTTTGCACTGCCAACTTTGCAGTTAGTGCGGTTAGCAGTCCAGTGCTTATCGTGCAGTGCTTCACACCAGAACCCATTGTATCAAGGCTCATTTACCAGGGAGGAAAGATATTAGCATAGCAGAGCAATACCAAGTACACAAATTGAACAATAGTAGTGGAGAAAGCAGAGATATCATTGAAGATTACTGTCTGAGCTGTCTAGTATCTTCAAAGATGCTAGAAAGATATTTCCGTTCTGTAAGATAGTAAGGTGGGACTTCTGGGGCAAGATAGCAGAGTAGACAGACAGCCTGAGCAGACCCTCTGAAACAAAGACAGGGGAGACCAAGTGAAACAGATACAGATGCTGATCCTGAAATTCTGAGCTTCAGAGGAAAGGACAAAGAGATGGATTGAATGCAGTCTGGATGAGGAAGCTAAACAGGAGTAGCAAGAGAAAAAAATCAAATGGGCTGTCAGCTGATGTGGAGCTGTATGACCATTTTGAGCTTTTGATACAGCTGCCTTACAGGCACAGGAGTGACTAGAGGTTGGCAGCAAGAGGGGTATGATGCACCCTTGTTCCTCTACCCTCCTTGTAGTTTCAAATATGGCTAGTGCCCACCCTCACTAACATAGCAGCTAGTGACATCCCTCCTTCACAGCCTCAGCTCAACATGGGGTTGGGCACCATATTACCCGCTGTCTATAGACATGTAATGATACCTTGAACTATACTACACAAACAGAAAACAGAAAACTACATGCTTCCAGTCTCTATCACATCCATCAGGAAACAGGTGATGAGTGCCTGAGAACACACCAATATGGATGAAAGGCTATACCTGTGTTTTCAGATTATGGGATATGAATTGTGGACAAGTATTTCACACAGAGCATACAATGCAGATCATCTTTAGTTAAAAGCATTTTTATCTATTGTAAAATTTATTATTTGTAAAAATAGCAAATGTTTACTGTACTGTAAAAATGCAACAATACATAGATAAAGAAGAAAAGAAAAGTTATATAAACTACTCTCAACCCAGAAACATTAATAGCTTGTTGATATGGTTACTTCTAATTTTCAAAAGCATATTTATCACATGTTTATGGCATATAAATTTATGTAGTGTGTACTGCTAGAAGAAAGAACAAATCTGCTTTGGAAAACTTCATAGTATACAACCACCACCACAACCACCACCACCACCATGAAAGAGTCCGAGTGGCACTGGAGGATAAGCACTGAACTGCTAATTGCTCAAACCCACCAGCCACTCCACAGGAGAAAGATGACTTTTTCTGCCCTAGTAAATATTTACAGCCTTAAGAACTGTATACAGGGTTACCATGAGTCAGAATTGACTTGATGGGAATAAAATTTGCTTGTTTGTTTTTGGTTAGTACCATGAGGGCAGGGTCTTTGGCTTCTCTTTCCACCATTTCCCCTTTCACACCTAGAATAGTCCTTAACTCATATAGACTCTTGCTAAGTAAATGATGTGTGCATCAGTGGGTGAGTAGAATCACATCTATAAACTGGATTGATGTGATGGTCCCATGGAAAAAACACTGGATGAGGAAGCAGGTGTCAGAAGTCAGTTCCAGTTACTGTTATTTTTGGTATGATCTAGGCCAAGTCTGGCTCTCAGTTCCTGAAGTTCCTCATTTTCCAAATGAGAATAAAATTACTTATTCCATTTACCTCCAAAAATGATAAATGGAATGTGCTTTATAAACAAGCTTCCAAATAATCAAAAAGTGAAAAGGTATAAAATACAACAACAACAACAAAATCCCAGAAAGATTTGAAATAATGCAGACCTCAGCCTGTCTTAGCTGTGCATGTTATGACCAACTCCTATTTACTCACCCCATTGATGAAGCTGAGCTCCCCCACCTTATATAGTACAAGATGACACCTTATATAGTACAAGATGACTGGACATTGGAAGCGACTGCCATCAGTTTATTAGTCACATAAATTGACAGACCAGGGAAGGAAGATCACAAATACTACACAGGATCAAGTAGGCATTGCAGTTGGGACTAGAGGGAACAAGCAAAAGCTATTGGGAAGCAGATTTTGTAGTAACAAGAAAGAAGGTGCCCTACTGGCTCCTGTAGAAGAATGTGATTGGTTTTATTTAATAGTTCCTCTGATCAGCAGGGAAGTAAAAT
Organism: Chrysochloris asiatica; assembly: GCF_000296735.1. Classification (NCBI taxonomy): domain Eukaryota; kingdom Metazoa; phylum Chordata; class Mammalia; order Afrosoricida; family Chrysochloridae; genus Chrysochloris; species Chrysochloris asiatica. The sequence continues at coordinate 19,942,273 of NW_006408554.1, read as the reverse complement.
ACCTTCCATTGAGGAGCAAGTGGAGTGCAGCTGGTTGGACTGAGAGAGGAACGATCTGAGTGGGAGATTTTGCCCATTGGGAGACTGGGGTGGAAAGGCATTTCTGGTAAGAATAGGAGAACTCAAGGTTAAGCCTTTGAGGTCCTGCAAGACTAAAAGATGCCATGTCAGCAGCTGAGATTTTAGGTCTTAAAATACATACAGCCAGCTTTTACCTTTTTGTTTCAAGACAAATGATTATGCTTGGCTTTGCAATCAAAGCGGAATCTGCCATACAATTCAATACTTATATGTGGTGTTTTGCAGGTATATACTAACAAAATGGTTATTGTGTTGTTAAGTGCCACTGAGTAGGTTCTGACTCACAGCAACCCTGTATAGGGTTTCCATGGAGTGACTAGTGAGTTTGAACTGCTGACCTTGTGTTTCAAATTGACTTGCAGTATTGCATTTATCCTACAGCACCATACCAGTCACCTCTAAAGATAGGATTCTACTATACTGAATTGTTGGTAATCAGATAATTCTCACTTGATCTTCTATGGCATAACTTCCCTTCCCAGAAGAGATGACATCATTAAGGCTAACAGGATGAAATGCAGGGCTCTTCAGTAAACTTCAGTAACAGGCTCTGTCCATTTTGTTTTTGTTTTTGTTTTTGTCAGGAAACAATGGTTGAGTTTACCATTGGGGAATTGAGGCAGTGGATTTTTTTGTGGTTTTAATATAGTGCTTTACTGGGGATATATTTTATATGAGAGGGCTTCAAAAAGTTCAAGGAAAGTTTTCAATATCTTTTTCTTGTATTTTTCCACAAACTTTTTAAAGACCTCTCCTATGTAAAATAGGTTTACTTGCTCAGATATTTAAATGGTATTTTTTAAGCAAATATATCACAACCATTGAAATACTATATATTGAATTTTAATGTAAATATTAGACACCACATTTCTACTCTTGTCTTTTTTAATAAAACATGCATTTTAGAAATATTTTATTTTTTACATAATTTGTGTTTGGGCTTACATATATTTGCTTGGTGGCCTTCCTGTGGTGGCTTTCCAGAAATTTCCACAATACTTTGCAGCTTCTTCCATCAAACAATGCTGCTTCAACTCCTTGAATCTAATCAGGCCTGTGGTTTCTTAGGACCACAGACTACAGCAAAAGCTTATACATTTTGTGTGTATTAGAACTTACTCAGTGCTCTTCAGTAGCCACACCTACTACATGTTGTTAAGTGCTGTCGAGTCAGTTCCGACCCATAGTGACCCTGTATAGGGTTTCCAAGGAGCAGCTGGTGAGCTTGAACCACTGACCTTGCAGTTCAAACTGACTGCAGTCCAGCGCATCAACCCAAAGTGCCACACCAGGACTCCTACTACATGGAAGCCTCTTATTACTTAGCTTGTACCCTCTTTAGCTTACCTGTCAGATGATGAAAACCACATGATTCAGTCATGCTCACATTCCACATGCCCAGCCAGCTAACCACTTAAGCAGAAGATCATATGGCCAGGGCCATAATTAATTAAGGAATT
>NW_006408554.1:19934168-19935847 GCF_000296735.1 Chrysochloris asiatica | reverse complement strand
AAGAAAGATGAGGCTTCCTGCTCCTACAGTGATTTGCAGCCTGTAGAAACCCTATGCAGAGTCTTTGTGAGTTGGAACCACTTGGTGGCACTTAACAGCAACATTATACATGCAAGAGTAACATAAGTTACCATGGTTAGAAGGCAGAATTTGGTAAATTGAAAAAATGTCTACTTGTCCCTCTAATCAAGAGGTAGACCACTCCACCTCCATGAGTCTGGGCTGACTTGGTTACTTGTTTTGGTTAAGAAAAAAGAAACAAGCATTACACAAGCAGGGGATTGGAAAGTGGAGATGCATTAGAGGTATTGTATGAAGAAGTCTGAGGTAGGCTGTTGGATAATAAAAATGATGGTTCCATTGCCACCCATGTTCCAGTTAAATAAATAGCTAGCTTCAAGAATCTCAAGAAGACAAGCTACCTAGCTGATAGGCATCTACTGAAGATACACAGATCAGAACAGAAGAATCTCTTGGCTGAGCTCAGCCCACATTGTTGAGTGACAGAATCATTAGTTAAGAAAATGGATGTTTAGGAGCAACCTGTTGCACAGAAAAAGATAACTGAGACACTCACACATTGACTGCAGATCCTTTCATCTAAACTTCAGGAGTGACAGGAGGATAAGTAAAAAAGTTTTGCTACAAAATCATATAAACCATTATTAAACAAAATAAAATGTGAAGCCATTATTTCTTGACATATCCTCCATCTAGGTCTATACATTTCTTAAAGCAGTGTTTCCATCTCACCAACACTTCCCCAAAGAATCCTATGCTCTTTGGTTACATCACTTCAAATTTACAGTTTGAGCATCTTCAGGAGACTCAAAACATTTTCCTTTTAAATGCTCTTTGAGTTTGAGGAACAAAAAGTCTGAAGGGGCAAAATACTGATCCATCCACGAAATTCTCATAGAACAGCCCTTGCCACCCTTGATGAATCAGCAGAAGTATTGTCATGATTGAAAAAATTCCTCAGCACAACTTTCCTGGTCTTTTTTTCTCACCAACACAGTTCTAAATTTTCTTAAAATTTCTTCATAATAAGCCCCCATGATCATCCTTTGCCTTTTGGTTGGTGCATAAATTTGAATAATAGTTGTATTAACTGGTTTTCCATGTAGATATTATCCTATGACAAACAGCATTGTACTTCAAGATAGATCTTGAAAACTTCTTTTTGATGAATACAATGCCATACAACAACACAAATTCATCCTCTTCAATTTTTTGTTACCAGCATAGTAAACCATATGATTGTCTGATTGAAAATGGCTAATGCCAGTCGATTTCAGTGCACTAATGCCTAGGATATTGATCTTGGTATATTCCATTTCATTTTTGATAACTTTTAAATGTCCTAGATTCATACTTCATACATTCCATATTCTATTAATGGATACTTGCAGCTGTTTCTCTTCCTTTTGAGTTATGCCCCATTAACAAATGAAGGTTTTGAAAGTTTTACTTTATTCATGTCTTTATGGTCAACTGTACTTTTAGAAGTCAGCTCTTCCCTAGTCATATTTTGAGTGCCTTCCAACTTGAGAGGTTCATCTTCTGGCTTTGTAGTTGACAATATACTGCTGCTATTCATGAGGCTTTCAGTTTCTGGTACTGTATCTGACAATGTTCCTTTGCTATTCACAAGGTTTTCAGTGACTAAACATTTACAA
>NW_006408554.1:19931910-19933453 GCF_000296735.1 Chrysochloris asiatica | reverse complement strand
ACACACAAATGTTCATTATGGAATACTTCAGAGGAAAGGTTGGAGAAGTGGATCAAACACTGGCAAGAGAAGCAGAGTTACGTACAGCAAAGGAGAGAGACAGACTGAGGAAGGCTGTGATGAAGCCTGACCATTTTGAACTTTTGCCAGCAGCTTCAGAGACTATTACTAGAAAGCACAAATTAATGCCAGGGACTGACACCAAAGGTGTGTTTCTTTCTTGTTCCTCTAGTGAAGAGAGGTGTGGCCTTCCTCCACCCTCATTCACTCCTGCTATCCAGGAGTTCACAGACAACAGGTTTCAGGAAAGAGGTGGGTGCTGACTGTGCTGCCTAGGCACCTGGATTTGAGCAGGTTTTGCTCCAGATTTACAAAGCCTGCAGAGCATAACCCTGTACAAAACCAGGTAAGGACACCACTAAAAAACAAAATTGTAGACCAATGTCCTTCTTGAACATAGATGCAAAAATTCTTTTAACATCCTAGCCAATAGAATCCAGCAACATATCTCCCAAAATAATACACCATGGTCAAGAGGGATTCATATGAGGTAAGCAGGGATGGTTCAGTATGAGAAAAGCAATAAACGCAATCCACACATAAATAAAACCAAGGGAAAACACCACATGATCTTATCAATCAATGAAGAACAGGCATTTGACAAAATCCAACACCCATTCCTGAAAAAAAAAAAAAACACTCAACAAACTAGGAATAGAAGGAAATTCCTCAACATACTTCAGAGTATATATACAAAACCATCAACAAAACTGTCAGTGGAGAGAAACAAACTATTCCCCTTTTAATCAGGAACCAGACAAGGATGCCCTTCATCACCACTCCTAATCAGTAACATGCTGGAAGTCTTAGCCAGAGCTGTAAGTCATGAAAGTGAAATTAAAGGCATCCAAGTTGAAAAAGAGGGGGAGTGCGCTTACTTCATACCATAAGCACTGGAGTGCAAATCACAAGACTGGCAGTTGGAGCCTGCCAGTGTCTCCTTGGGAGAAAGATAAGACTTTTTGTTCTTGAGAAGATTTAAAGCCTCAGACACCCCACACAGGTCACTATGAGTTGGAACCAACTTGATGACACTTAACAATAAAATTGACAAAGAAGTAAAACTCTCTCTATTTGCAAGTGACATGATCCTAGACTTAGAAAATCTCAAAGTGTCTGTAAGAAAATTATTGAAATGCATTGAAAAATTCAGCAAAGTGGCAGGGCATAAGATAAACATACAAAAATTAGTTGGATACCTTTATACTAATAAAGAGAACTCTGAAAATGAAACCAGAAATGAATGTTCTAGAATAATTTATTCTGCTTATGAAGAGTCTGTATATAGACCAAGAGGCAGTTGTTCCATTAACAAGGGAAAAATGAATGGTTTAAAATTAGGAAAAGGTGCACAAGGGTTGTATTCTTTCACCATACTTATTCAACCTGTATGCTGAGCAAATAATCTGAGAAATTGGATTATATGAAGAAAAATTTAGCATTAGGACTGGAGGAAGACTCGCTAACAACCTGAGATATGCAG
>NW_006408554.1:19928085-19930990 GCF_000296735.1 Chrysochloris asiatica | reverse complement strand
AGAAATAAAAAGAGAACTGATAGGAAAAATGGCTGTGAAGTGAAAGGCCACACCCAGCTGAGACATACTGTCATGTACCCTTTCATTCTTGTGAGTATTCCTCACCCTTCCCAGCACCCATTTGGTTACAAATCATTCATCTCTTTGTGGAGACTTTTGATAATGGAATTAACTATGCCAAGGTCACAACATTAAGTCAGTACCACAGACAGGATGTGGTAAGAGGAACACACAGCCCACTTCACCTCCTGGTCTCTACTAAGCCAGTTTCCGAGAATGGTTCACTAAAGTGATCCCTGTTCTCATGAATAACACTGACTGCTCAGTAAGAACCCATTTTCCTGCTGCCTCCTGGTAATTAGAGGAGGCTGAGTAATGAAACAGTCAGAAAAATGAGTGCCTGCCTCTGTACTTACTGGCTCTACAAATACCTTGGGCAAGTAGGTTAGTTAATTACTAATTACCCTGTGTCCCTGTTTTCTTCTCTGTGACATTAAGTTAACATGTAAACCCCACAGCTGCTTGTAGAATTAGATGAGAAAACACTGGTTCAATGCCTTATTACGTAAACACTTCCTTAAAATATAAATTAATGTAGTAACTCATACATTGCAACTCTTGTTTTTACTGTTGTTGTAATGACAAAGGATTTATAAGACAAGATTCTCTAGCATGGTCCATTGCTCTGGGTGCAGATTAGAAGCTGCTTTTTAATCATCCTTTAATTTCTTTAGGATGTGCTGCTCCTGGTCTACAGTCAGGGACACAATTTGATCATGGATGGACCGCAGCCTCTCGAGCTCCCTGACGTACTGCAGCAGTATGTGTGCTGAGTAATACTGGACCCTCATCCATGGTGGCATCCTGATGGGATGGCAGTTTCCGGGGTGGACAGAGGAGCAGGAATCCTCAGACCTGGGTTTTATGCTGGGTCCCAGCACTATGTGGTGAATGAGCTTGGGTGAACCACGATGCTCCTCTTTCTATTAAAAGAGATTCATTGATCTGATGGCCACTCCTCACAAAGCTGTAGTGAAGATATAACGCAGACACCTGGAACAGCTACAGAGGGGCACATCACAGAGCACAGATCTAGTTTTATCATCTGTAATTAGACACATGGATACTGAGGATGTACCGAAAGCTCAATTACGGTTGTAAAAATTTGTTGTTCTTTAAAAAAAAAAAAAAAAAAATCTTTCTAAGGAAATTAAAGCTCAATTATATGGTTCAATTAGTAGGGATAATTGACTGAAAAAACAAAAAAACAAAAAACATGTGAAGATCATGGCCTTACTACAGGCTTAATAGATCTGAATCTCCAATGAGATAGCTGTGCTGTTAGTAGAAGGATAAGATGTACATAAAATATTCTGGATTAATAACAAAAGGTGACTAGCTCTTATAAAGAAGTTTTATACAGGAAGCAAGTGTAAATTGCTGCAATTTGACTAACTTCACCTTTGCTTATGGATGTAGGTGCTCAAAATTCCAACAAAGAAGGAAGGAGTCTTCACACCAAGGATCAAGCCTATACCTCAGTATAAATGGTTGATAGAGACGGGCAACTTAGACACTGGCTACCAACAATGAGGGGCTATAAAGATTTACAGCCCCGGAAACCCTATTCAGGGTCACTATGGGTTGGAACCAACTCCATGGTACATCCCTACCATCACCATAAAAGCTCACACAATAGTGTGCCTAGTTTTATAACAAAGGGAGTAAGGTAGAATCCCCACTGAATAGTTTTCTTCATGTCTAGATGAGTCTGGTTAAAGGGGATGGAGGACAATGGGGACAGAATTCTTTTGATTCAGTAGTAATTGTTATATGACTAATTGTGAGTGTCACAACTATAAAGGTAGAAGATGTAAAACAAAAAGGGAGGAGTAGTTTACATTTCATTCTAGAAACAAAGGACCCTAGGACCATCAAGAGGGAAAACCATGAACAGAGTGTGGGATCCTAACCAGAAGCAGAGACACCAGAGATGGAAGCAGAGATAATGACACAGAGAGACAGAGCAGCTGAGGACTCTAGACCCATGAAATGAGAAAGACTATGTGCTGGCTTTAAAAATGTGCCCTTTGGTCATTTAAATGAATACATATTTTCTGTGTATTCTGTGTACATAAAAAAAAAAAAAGGGGGGGGGGAAGAAGAAGAAAGGAAGATCAGCAGAATGGCAATGAAACAAAATTATCACTCAACTGTAAATTATCACTCAATTTACAATAAAAACTTTTTTTCTAAAAAAAAAGGATTACCAGCTCCTTTAATTCACAAAGAAAAGGGATCCAAAGTTTGAGATCTAACCCTGTTTTGGATATAGGCTTTTAAGAAACTCTCTTTCCTCATATTCTGCAAGTCCACCTTCCTCAAGTGGGCATCAGGGCATTTTTATTTGTTGCAGCCTTTCTCACTTTCATTTCTTCAACAAAACCCTCACCTAGAGCAGTACCTCAAAACGTGCTATAAAATGACTGATTTAATCTTATTATCTTGTTTTAAATTTATTTTATTTTGGCTCTGCTGTTCTTGAAAATATGTTGTTGTTTTAAATGCCATCAAGTTGGTTCCAATCCATAGGGACCCTGTGTAGGGTTTCCAAAGAGCAGCTGGTGAGCTTGAACCACTGACTTTGTGGGCTCAAGCTGACTTTGCAGTCACCCGCAGTGCCACACTGGGACTCCTCTTGAAAATATACACACCAGAAAACTTAACAGTTCAGTGACATTGATTACATTCTTCAAGTTGTTCAACCATTCTAACCCTCATTTTCGAAATTATTTTCCCCTCATTAACAAGGCTCCAGGCATTGACAGAATACAAATTGAAATGTTTCAACAACTGATACAGCACTGGAGGCCCTCTCTCATCTATGCCAAGAAATTTGGAAGAT
>NW_006408554.1:19914506-19927740 GCF_000296735.1 Chrysochloris asiatica | reverse complement strand
TTAATTGTGCTCATGAGGAACCTGTACTTAGACCAAGAGGCACTATGTTAGTCACACTTTGCATTTCTTCTTCCTATTCCTAATTCTCCTTCCTCTATTGCTCCAGGTAAGCACAGACCAATTGTACATTGGTTGGACCTTTGAAAGCTTTTAAGATTCCAGGCACTGTGCAATGAACTAAGAGGTAGAAAAGAAGCACTAAGCACAGTATTAGGTGAATTCGCTGGCTGTTCCATGAAACCACACCCCTAAGCTTATGAACCAAGAAATCAAATCCCATGAGGTATTTGACAGTACTTAAGTAGCTTCAGCTGATGCTCTTTTGTTGTTTTTGTTTTAGTAAAATACAAATTTGTTGGAAAATGGAATTAGAATATAGTCGAATTTTTACACAAACTTTTTTTTGAAACTACAATATATCTATCACAAAACATTTGCCGATTCACTTTATCAATGTGATTTTTTCATTACTGTAAACTGAAACTCAATGTTCCACTAGGACTGAGTGAAACCCCCCCTTTTCCCTTCCTTTACAACCTAGTAACCATGAATATATTTTGTTATTTATACATTTGTCTATTCTTGTCTTTTTATATAACTGAGGTTATACATTATACCCAAGGGACTTGAAAGCAGTGACAAGAACAGGCATATGTACACTAATGATCATTGTACAATAACCAAAAAGCAGAAATGGCCTAAATGCCATCAACAGATGATACATACATACAATGGAATACTACTCGGCCAAACAGAGAAATTAATTCTTTATTATATGCTACAACAGGGATGGAGCTTAAAGACATTACGCTGAGTAAAATAAGTCAGTCATAATAGGATAAATATTGCATGACCTCACTTACATAATCTCTTTATGTGGATTTCAAAATACTAGTTGCAGAAATTTTGTAGCAATTGAGATAGAACTCTAGTATTTAGAATAGTTACAAACTTATACTTTTACATTATTCAGTTAGTTCAAAACAGGCTTAATACATGGATCCCATTCTTCAAGGTTGATTTGGCTTATGCCCTTGATATTCAAGCTCATGGGGAGACTTTGGTGGCTGAGTGATAGAATTCTCACCTTCCATGCAGCAGAATTCAAACTGAATCCCTGTCAATGCCCCTCCTGCACACTTACCACTCATCTGTCAGTGGAGGTTTGTATGTTGTTATGATGTTGAACAGGTTTCAGTGAAGCTTCCAAACTAAGACAAAGTAGGAAGAAAGATCCGGTGATCTACTTCCAAAAATCAGTCAGCAAAAAATCCCAAAAAAGAATCACACCAGTCCAGTCTGCAACAGATTATGGGAATGACTCTAGGTCCAGACATTGTGTATGAGGTCACCATTAGGTGGGCCAACTCAATAGCAGCTAACAACAAGCAAACTCATGGTATCATCTGGCCCTTCCTCTGGGTCTCCCTCCTCTCACCTCTGCTCAATATATCTCAGCTCTCTTGGAATCATGATGACTATGGAGAATAGTGGTGTCTTTTTCTGGTCAAGTCACTGTCTGGCTGCTTGATAGCCAGGTGAGAGCCCAGTTGACAGGGCATAATTTTAACCAATTGGATTTATAAAAACAAAATGTCACCTCCTTATTTTTCTCTATAGCCCGTCTAAACTTCTCTGCCAGGCCCCATTTCACCACATTGGCATCAAAGGGTGGGGGAGATGTAACCTTGGAACTGAATGGCGATGACTTGGTTTATTTCAGTTCAATTACATCTTCTGGATAGTCAAAAATTTAGTTTCATTCCTGACTGATATGTTCCCTTCTCCCAGTCCTTTCTTCCCTTTCTAGATAGATAGTTGCTGCCTGTCTGGGAATCTTCGTATTCCTCTGATTTCAGGAAGGTGAGGAACCCTGATCTCATTCAAGGTCTGGAATAGATCTTCCCCACAGGGCTCTGTGGTCCTTGCTGACCACTGCTGGTCTCTGTACGGATCCAAGTCTCTCTGATGAGCCCTGTCTACATTTCCTGCTCCAGTCACAGCTGGTATAATTCCTGGGGCTTGCTCAGGCCAGACCAGGCCCCATACCCTTCTGCAGTGCTCATCCACCATCACCTTTGATGTAGCCTGTCCCAGAGGCCTGTCCAGCAACCCTCAGATTCAAGGTCACTTTGCCTCTGCCAAAATGAGTCTCTCAGCAAGCTCCCCAGCACCTATAACTGCCTCTCGCTCATAGAAAGCTAATTTCTGGTCCCTTCTTCAGTACTGCTATAGAGTATAAAATTTAAAGGCTTTTTGCCTGTGAAAAACTCAAGCCAGGCAGAACTTCTTTCCATTTTGTATCTTGGTTTAAGTTTTCAGCTGCCAATTTTTCCTGAGTACCTCACGCACCTCTGAGAGCTGCATTGGCAGAATTAGGAGCAGAGTATCTTTAAGAGTGGACCACTTTCCCCAGCTGGTCTTCATGGGAACTTTTCTGGGTATGCCCTTTAATGGTTATCATAATGGTTGTGATGTCATACCCTGGAGAGTCTCAGAGACAGTCTATGAGCTTTCCTGTCTGCAATTGTCCCCTCCCTGCATCCTTAGGCCCGGCATGCTTAGGTGGCACAATGTTGCCATTAGTCATGGTTGTGGGAGAGATTCCTTTGTTCTTTGTGCCCTTTTGGTCACCACATGAAGGTAGAACTTTGGAAATTCATCATGACATCTATAATTTTCCTCACTTGGGTCATCTATGTTTGTTTTTATCTTGTGTTCACTCCTGTTTAAGACTTAATTTCACCACTCATCTGTCAGTTTGTCATACTGAGTTGCTGTGATTCTGGAAACTATGCCACTGGTATTTTAAATACTAGCAGGGTCACCCACGATGGACAGGTTTCAGATGAGCTTCCAGATGAAGTCAGATTAGGAAGAAGGAGAAACAAACTACTTCCAAATACTTAATCAGTGAAAACCTTATGAACACTCGGGCATATATAAAAATAATTTACACCACCAAAGGGCACATTCTGCAAGCCTGTCTCCTGGCCACCAGCTCTCTGTCCCTCTCTTTCCATGAAACTAGAGTCCTCAGTTGCTCCCTCTCTCCATGTCCCCATTTCTGCCTCCATCTCTGGTGTCGCTGATTCTCTGGATAAGGTCCTGCTTGTGTTCTTCTCCCTTGATGGTTCTAGGGTCCTCTGTTTCTGCACAGTAAGATTAACTACTCTCCCGTTTTTTATATAAAACTTCTACCTTTACAATTGTGACAATTGCCATTAGTCATGATAACAATTACTCTCTATTGAATCATAAGAATCTTATCCCCATCTCTTTTTACCAGACCCATCTAGATAAGATGAAAACTATTCAGTGGGGACTTCTCTTCTCCCACACTTTCCATGAAGTGGGAGAAGAGAAGTCCCCACTGAATAGCTTTCTCTTCTCCCACTATTAAACTAAACTCCCTCTTGAATCCTTGTAAGACAGTCACTTCATGCCTTTATTGTCCCCTCATTATAGGTAGCCAATGTCTAAGTTGCCTCTGGGAAAATTATTTAATGATGCAGAAAGCATCAAAAGAAGATGTAAGGAATACACAGAGTCACTGTACCAAAAGGAAATGGTCTATGTTTAACCATTTCAAAAGGTGCATATGATCAAGAGCCAATGACACTGAAGGAAGAAGTCCAAGGTGCATTAAAGGCATTGGCAAAAACAAGGCACCAGAAATAGATGGACTAGAAAGTAAAGTCTTTGAAGAAAGTGAGGTGACACTGGAGACACTCACTCATCTATGCCAAGAGATTTGGAAGACAACTATGTGGCAAACTGATTGGAAGAGATCCATATTTGTGCCCATTCCAAAGTGAGATGACCCAACAGAATGTGGTAATCATCAGACAATATATTTGATATCCCATTTGAGTAAAGTTTTACTAAAAGTAATATAGAAACGGCTGCAAGTATACATTGACAGAGAACTGCCAGAGGTTCAAGCCAGATTCAGAAGAGGCTGTGGAACGAGGGATATCATTGCTGATGTCAGATGGATATTGGCTGAAAACACAGAATACCAGAAAGATGTTTACCTTTGCTTTATTGACTATGCAAAGGCTTTTGATTGTGTGGATCATGACAAGCTACAAACAACATATCGAAGTATGAATATTCTGGAACAGTTAATTGTGTTCATGAGGAACCTGTACATGGACCAAGAGGCAGTTGTTTGAACAGAACATGGGTACACTGAAATGATTTAAAATAAGGAAAGGTGTGTGAGAGGGTTGTATTCTTTCATCATACTTATTCAACCTGTATACAGAGCAATTAATCTGAGAAGCTGGGTTATATGAAGAAAAACATGGCATCAGGATTGGAGGAAGACTCATTAACAACCTGTGATATGCAGATGATACAATCTTGCTTTCTGAAAGTGAAGAGGACTTAAAACATTTACTGATGAAGATCAAAGAGAACAGCCTTAGGTATGGATTACATCTCAATGTAAAGGACACAAAAATTCTCACCACTAGACCAATAAACAACATTCTTATCAATGGAGAAAAGATTGAACTTGTCAAGGACTTCATTCTTCTTCGATCAACTATCAACACTCACGGAAGCAGCAGTCAAGAAATCAAACGATGTATTGCATTAGGCAAATCTGCTGCACAGACCTTTTTAAAATGTTGAAGAGCAAAGATGTCAGCTTGAGGACTAAGGTGCGCCTGACCCAAGCCATGATATTTTCAGTTACCTCATACGCATATGAAAGTTGGACAGTGTATAAGGAAGATCATAGAAGAATTGATGCCTTTGAGTTATGGTTTTGGAGGAGAATATTGAAAGTACAATAGGCTGCCAAAAGAACAAATAAATCTGTGTTGGAAAACATACAGTCGGAGTACTCTGTGGAGGCCAGGATGGCCAAACATCGTCTCATACTTCGGACATGTTGTCAGGAGAGACCAATTGCTGGAGAAGGGTATCATGTTTGGTAGGGTGGAGGGTTAGAGTGAAAGAGGAAGACCTTCAGCAAGATGGATTGGCAAAGTGGCAGCTTCAAGGGGCTCAAGCGTGGCGACAATTGTGATGTTGGCCTAGGACCAGGCAGTGTTTCATTCTGTTGTGCATCTGGTGGCTATGAGTGGGTACTGACTCAATGGTGCCGAATAACAAGACTTAATAAAGAATCTCCATAATATTTATATATTTGAAGGTAAGGTTGTTTTATCCCCTACAACACTATACAGGAGGCCTGGTGGTGTCATGGGTTAAGTGTTGGGCAATGGACTGAAAGGTCAGCTACTGATTGCTCTATGGGAGAAAGATGAGGCAGTCTCCTCTCTAAAAATTTATAGCCTCGGAAGCATTGGGGCTGTTCTACTCTGTTCTATAGGGTTGGTATGAGTCTGACTCGACTCTACAGCAATAGGTGGGTTTTCTTCGTTATACAGGAGTTGAGGCCGATGGGGCTCACTCATCCTGGTACCCTCTGCCCCGATATGCTCAACTACTACTTTCACTCTACTGTGACTTCTGCAAATCTCAAGTTTGCTGTGTAGCCTCACTAGAAAATGTGCAATGATGAGTGGGCCATGCATCCAAATGCCACTGGATCCCAGCTTTCCCTTCAACATTTTTACTTATCCACTGACCTACCCCCATCCTCCCTGGACTAGATTGACTCTTAGCAATATTTTTCTCAGTTTCTTTGAGATAACTAATTCTTTTAGGCATACCAAACTAATCGTAACTGAGTCCACATTTCTACTGTTTCATTTCCTTTTGCTTTAAAATTCTTTTTACTTTATTAATTCCCTCCAGGAAACATCTTTCCTTCTTCCTTTAAGGCAGACCTGATATACAGTAGTCCTAAAAATTTATCTGGAGTCCTGGTGTGGTGCTGTGGGTTAATGTGCTGGACTGCAAAGTCAGTTTGAACCACCAGGTAAGCAGTTCAAGCTCACCAGCTGTTCATCAGAAACCCTATACTGAGTTTATATGGGTTGGAACTGGCTCGATGGCAGTTAACAACAACAAAAGTTTATATAACTAGTCAATAATTTATAAACACAACTATTTAATGAGGCATGCTCTCTTCTTCAAGCTGGGGATAGAGCAGTCAACGTAACACTCAAAAGCCCTGCCCTCATGGAACATACTATCTAGTGGATAACCAGATGTTGGTTATTTTTAATGTCTCTATTAATTAGTAGAGCCATGGTGTGTTGCTGTGGGTTAATGTGCTAGACTGCAAAGTCAGTTTGAACCCCAAGGAAACCCTATACAGGCTCGCTACAGGTTGGAACCAACTCGATGGTACTTCACAACAACATTAATTAATCAATGGATTAATTGATTCATATACTTATGCAAACTTCACTGGTATTCACTATCTGTAAAGTACATGCAGGATAATTGTTTATACATATGCTTAGAGTAATGTTCAGTAATGGATAAATATTGCCTTCATTCACAGAATACTAATTTGGAAATGGTGATGGTTGGATAGCATGATGAGCATATTTAATGTCACTGAACTATGCATGTGAAGATTATTGAAATAGAAAATATTTTTATGTATATTAGTTTAGTGGTTATGAGTCAGGCTGCTAACCTCAAGGTCAGCAGTTTGAAACTACCAGTCATTCTTCAGAAGAAAGATGAGGCTTTTTGCTTCTGTAAAGATTTACAACCTCAGAAACCCTATGCAGGATCGCTGTGAGTTGGAACTGACTCCACAGCTCACAGCTACCACCACCATATGCATATTTATTACAATTAAAAAACAAACAAACAAAGAAAACTAAGGGAAGTGGACAGAGATGGATAGATGATAAAGACAAGAGAATTTTAGGAGTTTTATAAAGCAACATGCATGTGGCCTAAAGAGAACTGCACAGTATAGAAGTATATGTTTCCTACTGACATTTAAATACTTCTCTTTACTTCACTGTACATGTGACCTGCACACATCACATCCCTTTGTGTTATAATGGACACACTGCCCTGACCTGCTCAAGGACAACTCTTATACATTTTTAGTGGGTCTGTGAAGATCAACTACAAATAAAATTTATTTACTTCAATTCCATTCCAAAAGCACATGCAGTACTCTGTACTCTAACCCTAACTGCAGAGCTAGCTCAGATCTCACAAGTTAAAAGGGCACAGTGCCAATTTGGCCTTGGACTTAGATGTCAGCCGCAATCTTGGAAGTCCCCATGACAATCTCATTTCTGACCTGCTAGCTACAAATTCAGGGGCTCCTTCTGTCTCACACAGAATGCCAGCCATTAACTCGTGGTTCCCCTTGCCTTGCTCCCATCACTTCTGACCTGCTGGCTCCCCCTACTTACCTATTCTCTCATATTCAATAATTCACTAGAATGACTCGTAGAACTCACAAAAAGTACTATACTTATGATTACAGTTTGTAATAGTGGAAAAGTGGAAAAGGTACAAATGAAGATATACACAGGGCAAGGTCTGGGAGGCTTCTCAATGTGGAACTTCCATGTCCCAAGAAGCAATGCTCTACCTTCCCATGTGCACGGATATATTTCAACAATCAGGAAGCCCAGAAATTTTATTGAAGCCTCATTACATAGTTACAATGGATTAAATAATACCCTTCCTCTCCTGAGGTTTGACTGATACCACAGTGTGGATCATTCTGGCAAAACCAGGCCCTTTCTTTATTAGTGTACATCCTCAGGTGTAGTCTGCAGATCTCCTCAAAGACACTTTCAATCACCAGGGAAATTCTAGTTTTCTAGGTTATCTATCTCTCAGGAAAAAAGGAGACTCAATTATTTGAGTAAAGTTTGTGACTTGCTCTAGGCCCTGTTCTCTGACCATCATGACCTGTCTCTCTAGCATTCTAGTTTTCTTTCTACTTTATTTGCATTGGTATCCCAAACCAATGCAATGGCTCCTATCTTAGACAAATCAACTTCCTCCACCTATATCCAATTTTTCACTGTTCTTGAAAGAGTAGATAACATTCTCTATCTGATTCTTTCTTGAATCCATTCCAGACTCTGCTCCTGCTATACCACCGAAAACCTCTCTTGGAAAGGTCACCAGTGACCTCACTCTGAACAAACAAATAAAACAAGAAGGTCAGTTCTGCCTTCGGCCTCTGCCGCTGCTGCCGCTAGTACAGCCGCTGTGGCTGCCGCCACCTTTGTTGTTGTCAGGTGCCATCGAGTCGGAACCGACTCATAGCGACTCCATGCACAGCAGAACGAAACAATGTTCGATCCTGGGCCAACCTCACCACCGCTGCCACCCCCGAGTCCATCAATGATGCCACCTGGCCGATCCATCTCGTTGGAGGTCTTCCTCTTTTTCTCTGACCCTCCACCCTACCCAGCATGACATCCTTCTCCAACGATTGTTTCCTCCGGACTACATGTCCAAAGTATAGCGGCTTGTTATTTCTAAAATGGTGCCCCTAGACCTGGACAAGTATGTAGAAATAGCGCGACTGTGCAAGTACCTTCGGGAGAACGACTTGAAGTGGCTATGTAACTATCTTTGTGACCTCATCTTGGAAGAATCAAATGTTCAGCCAGTATCGACACCAGTAACAGTGTGTGGAGACATACATGGACAGTACTATGACCTTTGCGAACTGTCCAGAAATGGAGGTCAGGTTCCTGACACAAACTACATACTTATGGGTAATTTTGTAGCCAGAGGTTACTATAGTTTGGAGACCTTCACTTACCTTCTTGCACTAACTGCTAAATGGCCTGATCGTATTACACTCTTAAGAGGAAATCATGAGAGTAGACAGATAACAGAGGTATATGGATTTTATAATGAGTGCCAAACCAAATATGGAAATGCTAATGCTTGGAGATACTGTACCAAAGTTTTTGACATGCTCACAGTAGCAGCTTCAATAGATGAACAGATTTTGTGTGTCCATGGTGGGTTATCTCCTGATATTACAACACTGGATCAAATTTGAAAAATTGAACAGAATCAGGAAATTCCTCATAAAGGAGCATTTTGTGACCTGGTTTGGTCAGATCCTGAAGATGTGGATACTTGTGCAATCAGTCCCCGAGGGGCAGGCTGGCTTTTGGGAGTAAAGGTCACAAATGAGTTTGTCCATATCAGCAACTTAAAATTCACCTGCAGAGCACACCAACTAGTGCATAAAGGCTATAAATTTCTGTTTGATGAGAAGCTGGTAACAGTATGGTCTGCTCCTAATTACTGCTATCGCTGTGGAAATATAGCCTCGATCATGATCTTCAAAGATGTAAATACAAGAGAACCAGAGTTATTCCAGGCAGTTTCAGAGTCAGAACGCGTTATTCCTCCTAGAATAACGACGCCGTATTTTCTTTGAGCCCTCCGCTCCTCCTGCTGACACATTTTCCTGCCCTCTTCTTACCCTAATATTTCCTGTATTACCCTTACAATAAACTTTTCATTGAGCACTTTGCTGCTGAAATGCTGCCTCTTGCCTTTTTAAAAATTTTAAATTATCTAAATTTATTGTTTGTTATGGTGTCTAGAGCAATGTTTTTCTATCAGTGTTTTCCCTCATCTCATCTGGACTCAGCTGAGAAGACTTGAGCAATGTCTTAATACACTGCTGCATGTATCTCTTGCTTATTTACTGGTCTGGGGGAAACAGATGTGTTTCCTTTGTTTAAAAAGCCAATTGACAGTACAGACTACACTGAAATACTCCTCCTTTTGTATCATTCAACCTTTTGTTTTAGTTTGGCAAGTTTAAAGAAATTTTAGCAGCAAAGTTGTTATTCAGTGGGCACGATGGACTACAAAGGCCTCGAGTTATGTATACCTGTCCGAACTGTAAACCTTGTCCTTTGTTGGATGATATTTTAAATGGGTATAAAATAAATTGTTCTAAAGGGCTGCTCTCCTTGTTGTGTTTTTAAATTTTAGTTAAAAACTGCTACAGCTTATGACTTTGTACATTAAGATAATTGTATTGATCTTTTTTTCAGGTTCCTTGTATTTTTAAATAAAATATTAAATAAACCCAGATAGATTAAGTGATAGAATTTTTAAATAGCTTGCATTGTTAGTTTAAAATTCTTTTTTTTCCCCTCTTCCTTTCTTAACCAGAATTATTGACCCTTTGACTATTGAGCTTAAAAACTTCAATTGAAATTCAATGGTGTTTTTTTGTTTATTTTGTTTTTAAATCACTAAACTGTGCCTAAAGAACATAACTACCATATTACTGTTTTGGTTTATATCCTCTGTAGTAATAGAAACACATCTAATACTTGTAATGCTGAAATGGTCATTAGAAACCAGCTGAGTAGAATGTGATCAATCCAATTTACAATCGATCATGAATATTATTAAGTAAAATCTATGTATTTTTCAATAGGAGTCCTTTCTTCTCTTGTAACACTTAAACTTAACTTTTAGTAAGTGTTCGTTTTTTAACTGCAACTAGAAAGGTTAAAAAGGTAGGTCTCTTGTATTTGTGAACTGTAATCTGAAGCAGCTTTTCACAAGTGTAGAAGGAAATTATCCTTTTCATGAAGGTTTGTGATATCATCTTTTGGCTTTGTGTTGTTGTTGTTGTTATGTGCCGTGGAGTCAGTTCCGACTCATAGTGACCCTGTACAGGGTTTCCGAGGCTGTAAATCTTTATAGGAGCAGAAAGCCTCATCTTTCTCCCACGGTAGTTTTGAACTGCTGACCCTGAGGTTCGCAGCCCGATTCGTGACAACTACGCTACCAGAGCTCCTTCCTTGGCTTTGTGTAGTACTTTGAATATCCAAAGGGTTGTGATGATCAGTTCTTTATATGCAACTGTCCACTTAATAATGACAAGTGTTCCAGTACTATCTCTTATGATTGTGGTCATAAGTGATGGTGGAATTTACCATTTTTTGAAATAGTTCGTATCCCTTTGCTATGATTTTTATCATTCTGGGAAATCCTTATGAAGCCAGCCAATTAATAAAGCATTTTAGCTTCTGTTCAGGTAGTTTTGAAAACCAAGTTTTTACTCTCAGAATAAGAACTTCCAGGTTACCTAAAAATGCAATAAAATCCTTATAAGCTAAAAAAAAAAAAAAAAAAGAAGAAGATCAGTTCTTTGTCCTTATAGTATCTAATTTCTTAGCAGCATTTTACACATCCAATCCCTCCTTGAAACAGTTTCTTTCTTGGTTCCCATGAAGCCACATTCTTCTCCCTGGCCATTCTAGGACATTTGGGATAATCCATTCTCCTTTTCCTGTATTCTGAATGACTACATAGCCCAGTCCCAGTCCTGGATCCTTTGCTGTTCTGTAACCACACTCCCAACCTGATGTGACAAAGTCCTGTCTTTGGTTTTGAATACTGCCTACAGGTTGCTGACTTCCAAGTCTGCATCTCCAGGCTTAGCTTTTGCTCACTCTAGAGCGCTGGCGTCTCTAATAAGACATCTGGAGCTTATAGGAAAAAGAGAATTTAATTTTTTCCCCCTGGCTCCTTAGTATTCCAGGAGACTGTTGGTGGAAAATTTCTTCTATAGGTTAAACAACAGCAAAACACCTCAGCACCTACGTTGCACTGCTGTATGGATTTCTCCTTTGTCTAGAAAAAGGATGAAGGTAACAATCATGACCCTAAAAGAGAATGTACCATACAGATAATGAAACTTGAGGCTGTTGAGTGGCACAAGTACCATATCATTGTGCCATCTTTCTCTTTGAAATCCCAGCGGTGTTGTAGAAAAAGTACAGCCAAGAAAACTCTGTGGAGTAATTCTAAGTTGGCACAATGTGCAGTCACCTTGAATTGGAGGCCGACTCTTCAGCAGCTAACATCAAGAGGCTTTAGGGGGCCCTTTCAAGGTATTGTGTAGGAAAACATGTTCTTGTAAAATATTCAAAATCAGATATCTTAACAATGAAGAAGGGAGCATGGTGGCTCTGTAGGATAAACACTGGTTTATGAGCCAAATGGTAGTTGGAGCACACCAGTCATTGGGGGAGAAAATTGAGGCTTTCTGCTCCAGCAAAGATTTACAGTCTCTGAAAGGCTGTACAGCAGGGGTGGGGAACGACCAGCCCCAGGCTGTGTAGTTGGTGGTGGTGTACCATGGAAGCAGTTCCAACTCATAGTGACCCTGCATAGGGTTTCCAAAGCTGTAAATCTTTATGAGAGCAGAAAGCCTAATCTTATTCCTACAGAACATTTGGTAGTTTTGAACTGCTGACCTTGAGGTTAACAGCCCTATTAGTAACCACTACAATACCAGAGCCCTGAAATCATGTGGTCTGGCTCTGCCAAGGCAACCACAGGTGGGACTCAGAATTCAATAAATGTAGGAGTTTCTTTCACAGCAACAATTTATATTAAGTGATATTATAAATATCCAATTGGCTCTAGGCAGAAAAAGGTTCCCCACCCTTGCTATACAAGTTGGTATGAGCTGGAACCTGCTCCATGCACTTAGTAACAACAACCACGAGAGATGAGAACCCTGTCTCTCTGCACTCCAACTTCCCTTCTTTCATAGTTCCCCTTGTGTCAGGGGTCATTTGAAGGAGCCCTGGTAGTATAGTGGATTATGAGGTGGGCTGCTAACTACATGGTCAACAGTTCAAATCTAGCAGTAACTCCACAGTAGAAATATGAAGGTTTTGCTCCCATAAACATTTCTCGGTCTAGTTAAATTAGTCTTAGTGTGGCCCTGTGGGTTAATGTGCTGGACTGTAAGGTTGGTTTGAACCACAACATTGACAGTTCAAACTGACCAGCTGCTCACTCAGAAACCCTATACTGAGTCGCTATGAGTGGTAATCGACTGGACAACACTTAACAACAACAACAATTCGAGGGTAGAAATGACTTTTCCCCTTTTTCACAATGTCATTTGTTGCCTCTCTCTCAAATTTCTCTCCTCAGAGAAGCCTCCCCTGACCACGTGTGAATCAGAGCATTCTCTATCCCTCAGATTGTTTAATTTTTCTTCATTCTACTTATACCTATCACACATAATGTCATTTATTCCTGTTTATTTGTTTATTTATATAAAATAATTTAAATGTTTGCTGTTGTTGTTGAGAATACACATAGCAGCATATATACCAATTTAACAATTTCTATATGTAAAATATAGAAGGTCCAAGAGCTGAACAGAAAATTTCAAAGATTAGCTCGAGAAGATAAAGCCAAATATTACAACAAAATGTGCAATGATCTGGAATCAGAAAACCAAAAAGGAATAACTTGCTCAGCATTTCTCTAGCTGGGGGAACTGAACAAAAAATTCAAGCCT
>NW_006408554.1:19912728-19914406 GCF_000296735.1 Chrysochloris asiatica | reverse complement strand
AAGGGGCATTGAAGGAATTGGCAAAGAAAACGGCACCAGGAATTGATGGAATAAAAATGGAAATCTTTCAAGAAAGTGAGGCGACACAGGAGGCACTCACTTATCTCTGCCAAGAAATTTGGAAGACAACTATCTGGCTGACTGATTGGAAGAGATCCATATTTGTGCCCATTCCAAAGAGAGGTGACCCAACGGAATTGTCATAGGACAATCTTTTTGATATCCCACGCGAGTAAAGTTTTGCTAAAGGTAATACAGAAACAAATGGCTACAATCATACATTCTTTTGGGAATAAGATTGTCTTTGTTATGCTAATGCAGCCATATCAGTGTTGTGGTTAAGTGCCAATGAGTTGGTTTTGAATCACAGTGACCCTGTACAGGGTTTCTGAGGCTGTAAATCTTTATAGGAGCAGAAAGCCTCATCTTACTCCTGAGGAACAGCTTGTGAACTGGAACTGCTGACTTTGTAGTTAGCAGTACAGTGTTGATGCTACAGTACAACACCTCCCCATTATCAGAGTTGTTGTTAAGTACTCTCAAATTGGTTCTGACTCATAGTGACCCTGTATTGGGTTTCTGAGAAGTGGCTGGTAAGTTTGAACTGCTGACTTTGTGGTTCAAAGGCCAGTGCTGATCCTACAGTACTACCCCAGAATTCAATTTGCTGTTGTTGTTGTTAAGTACCATCTAGTTGGTTCTGATCCATAGCAACCCTGTACAAGGTTTCTGAGGGGTGGCTGGTGAGCTTGAACTGCTGACCTTGTGGTTCAAATTGACTTTGCAGTCCAGCACATTAGTGCCACACCAGGACTCTATAGTGTGTCCTAAATCTTTTAAATTATAAAAAGAGCAGGTTAGACATAGGAGCAAACAAACAAGGTGGGAGTGAGGGTGGTGGTGGACATATAGGTGTCAAGGCACCCAGAAATGCAGATCTAAGACAAGGATCTTCCTCCAGAACTGAACGGACAGAGAGAGAGCCTTCTCTCGCCAGTTCTCTGAATTCAAACTATCAGTCTCCTGAATTATGAGAAAATAAATTTCTGCTTTTTAAAGCCACCCACATATGGCATATCTGTCACGAATACTAGGAAATTAAGACAGTATGTTCAATCAAATTGTTTTTATTTGAGACTGCATGTATTTATTTAGTAACCTGCAAGAAAATATCCTAGTAACTGGATTTATTACTAAGTCAACAGCTGACCACATTAAATATTGATGTACATAGTACAATTTATTTAAACATAAATAAGACAAGGAAGGTGAGAGAATGAGAGCTTTATTTTTAATCTATTTAATTTTAAAATTACAGGTATATAGCTGTATATATCCACATAATTAATAACTTTTTCAGTGACTCTATAACACGTTGCTTCATTATGCATATAAATGTAGTCAATATCTTTATAGAGTTGTTGCAAGTGAAAAAAATTAGAATAATTGCTATAACTGAGAAATACTTATACTCTAGCTGTCTATAAATTTTAAACTGTACTCCACAATGACTTTACAAAACTCTATGCATAGCAGAGAAACATTGTCAGATATCGGACTGGAAGGTGGGAGGGCACTCAGAAAGCGATTGTGGAAAAAAATGCCTACTCAAAGTAGGGTTGGCCATAATGACATGAATACAGTTAAGCTCGGGGGAGAAAAGCACACAGAACCTGCA
>NW_006408554.1:19901767-19911467 GCF_000296735.1 Chrysochloris asiatica | reverse complement strand
TGGTAGCGTAGTGGTTACGAATCGGGCTGCGAACCTTAAGGTCAGCGGTTCGAAACTACCAGCTGCTCTGTGGGAGAAAGATGAGGCTTTCTACTACCGTAAAGATTTACACCCTCGGAAACCCTGTACAGGGTCGCTATGGGTCAGAACCGACTCGATGGCACTTAACAACAACAACATCTTAGAGCCATATGTTTTGTTGTATAAATTCATATGGAGTTCAATTCATATTATTTTATTTTCTATCTTACAGGCAAATGTTTTATTGTACAAATGTGTGCATATTGTGCAACCACATTGGCATGGACTTGCATTCAAGAAAGATGGGAGAGAGAAAGTACACATTGCAAAGCTATAGCCAAGCACCTACGTGACTTCACATTGTATTTTCACTGCCTTCTGTTGGTTGGTGGAATCACTGTCATTCTGCATCCATCCATCTGAGGCAGTGACATGCTGAGGTATATATTGTGATGGATGGGTCTATCAGAACCTACAGAGTATTTAGATATTGCACCAGTGAATGACTTTACAAAGTGCTACATTATAGAAAAGTGTGATTGCTCTCTTCTAAGACTATTCTTCTGTGTGTTAAGGAAATGGGCTGGTAGTTAAAGAACAATGCTGCATTTTTCCCTTTACTCTTCCTGCCATTTCTATTGTGTTGCTTAGCTATAATTGAAGTAAACCTCAAAGATTTTGTCCTCAGGCTTTTAGTCTGAGAATGAACTCTCTTTTTCAGCTAGCATCAGATCATCCAATAGAGCAAAGACAAGGCACTTCAAAATCAAGTTCAGCATGCCAGATCTTATAGAATACAAGAATAAAACACCATTGCTGACTAGAAACCTAAACAATAAAAATGGAAATAAACACACTATCCCATTTCTTGTTCAGTCTGATACTTCTAATAAAAGTACTTTTTTTTTAATTAGATGGATTTACCTGATATTCTCTTCTTACAGGTAGATTCAAGAAATCAGCCTTCATCTAAGAAGTCTAATCTTTATTATTCACAGGAGACTGAAGGGGACCAAAAGACCCTTGGTATCACTATGGGTTAGGCATTGGGCTGTTAACCACATGTCAGTGGTTCACACCCACAAACCAGTCCATGGGTGAAAGATGATGCTATCTGCTCACATAAAGATTTCCAGTCTCGGAAACCGTATAAGGTTCCTTAGAGCTGGAATAGATTTGATAGCAGTGGGTTTTGTTTTTTGGAAGGGAACCAATTTTTTAAGTAACAAATCATCGCTTGCAAGCTCCAGGCTTTCCTTGCTATTGTATTTTAAAGTCATATAGGCAGAATTCTAAATATTGTCTCTAAGTAATTGCTTCCTTACCATTGTGTCTGGGAGAGTGATGTCATTTTGCTCTTAAGATATATGTGTTTCTCCATCACTTTACTATAGAATGTAACATATAAAAATGTATCTTCATAATTTACCATGGATAAATCACACCAAACAGATTAACTTAATAGAAAATAGATCTGTAATACTAATAAAAGTGGTCTTCAGTCATTAGCAAGTACGGAACATAGCCATATAAAATCACTTTCTTTTTAAATGTATTTTTAGTTGACTTCAGGAAAGTCAAGTATTAAGATGAATGTGTTAGAAAAAATTTTTCTTAGCAGCTGAATTTTTATTTCAGTTCATTCTAGTTGCTTGTTTTGCAATTATATCTAAAAGTAATGAAGGCTATTTGCAATTAAAATAAAATTTGAATTTTAAACATATATTTTAAATATGTAAACATTTTATTTTTGTTTTGTTTTTGAGAACCCATGTAAAACTGAGTGGTTTTGTGAAAATTTGAAATTAAGTATGTATTGGACATTTGGGGGGAAAAAAAAGATATGTATTTCTACAAACAGCATTTTAATCCCTTGACCAGCAAAAAACAACAACAGCAAGTCATCTTGTAATACCTCTATTTTAGCATCATTTGTGTGAGCAGCTAAAAATTACTTAGGACTCATCTTTTGTAGATTTTATAGTTGCTAGTTGTGTAATCTTGTCTGGCTAGAGTCCATGTCCTTCCTAATGTTGTTGTTGGGTGCTGTATATTCATAGCAACCCCATGCACAAAAAACCAAAAGATTGTGCCATCTTCACAATCATTGTTATGCTTGAGCCTGTTACCACTGCCACTGTGCCAATCCATCACTTTAGGGGAAACTTCTTTTACAGAGTCTCCACTTTACCAAGCATGATATCCTTCTCTAGTTCCATTCCTAATAGCATCCCAGTTTCCATTAGGAAAATAAACTTCAGGTGTCCACTTGTAGTTACAGAAGGCAAGCCAAACAGACTATATTCTTTCATTCTTTGGCTACCCCAAGCCATGGTATTTTCAGTAACCTCACATGCATGCGGAAATTGGATAATATATAAAGAAGACCGTAGAAAATGATGCATCTGAGTTACAGTGTTGGAGGAGAATATTAAAAGTACCATGGACTGACAGACAAACAAATCTGTGTCAGAAGAAGTACTTTCTAAAAAGTATGCTCCTTAGAATCCAGGATGGCTAGACTTCATCTCTTATATTATCAGGAGAGACAAGTCCCTGGAGAAGGATATGATATTTGGTAAGGTAGAAGGTCATCGAAAAAGAAGACCTCCAACAAGATAGATTGTCACAACAGCAGCAGCAATGGGCTCAAGTGTAGCAACGATTGTGAGGTTGGCACATGAATAGGCAGTTTCCTTCCTTTACATTCCAATCACCAGTAATGATCAACGCATCTCGATTGCATGCTTGATCAATGTCAGCCTAAAGAATTTGGTAGAATTCTTCAGTTTAATCATAAATGATTTTAGTGGTTGGTACATAAATTTGAATAATAGTTGTATTAACTAGTCTTCCTTGTAGTCATATGAATATTATACTATCATAAACAGAATTATACTTCTATGTGGATCTTGAAATAATCTAGTAAACCATATGACTGTCAGATTCAAATCATCTAATGCCAGTCTATTTCAGCTCACTAATACCTAGGATGTGGATCTTTATACATTCCATTTCATTTTCCAATTTTCTTAGATTCATACTTTGTACATTACATGTTCTGGTAAGTAATGGATGTTTGAAGCTGTTTCTTCTTATATTGAGTTGTGCCCCATCAGCAAATGAAGGTCCAGAAAGTTCTGCTCCCTTCACGTCATTAAGATCTCCTCTACTTTTAGGAACCAGCAGTTTTTCACCAGTTATATTTTGAGTGCCTTCCAACCCAAGGGGCTCATCTTCTGGCATTATATCAGACAATGTTCCACTGCTATTCATTAGGTTTTCAGTGACTAACCAGTCATAAGTAGTCTCTCTATCTTACTATGTAGTCAGTTTTAGACTGAATGTTTAGCTGAAAACTGTCCACCCTGGATGACCAGCCTGGTATTTAAAATACTGGAAGCATAACTTCCTGCATCACAGCAACACATAAACCACCACAGTGGTAGCTATATAAAGTAGTATTCAGTTAATATTTAAATGTAGAATGCAATACGTTAAAGATGTAATATTTTTAAATCTTAGAATACCCACTGAAACCAAAGAGGCACACTCAATAAGTCCACAGTGAAGACAAAGGACCATAAAAATATTAACAAGAAGTCAAGAAAAATACACCAAAAAAAACCTCAGAAAATAAATAGTAAAGTGTTAAATTTAAAACCAACTACCAGCTGTTCCGTGGGAGAAAGATGAGGCTTTCTGCTCCCGTAAAGATTTATAGCTCGGAAACCCTGTACAGTGGTTCAAGCTCACCAGCTGCTGCTTGCAAACTCTATACAGGGTCGCTATGGGTTGGACTTGTCTTGATTTAACAACAACAACAGCAATATCAATAACCAGGAGTTCTGGTGTGGCGCTGTGTGTTAATGTTGCAGACTGCAAAGCCGTTTGAACTGCAGCTCACCAGCTGCTCCTCAGAAACTCTATACAGGGTCGCTATGGATCAGAATTGTCTCAACAGAACTTTACAACAACAACATATTAATAACCATATTAATCAAAATGGTTTAAACAATATAAACAAAAAAATTGCTACATTAGACAAAAAAGCACATTCAAATATATGCTTGCTTCAAAGAATTTTTTTTCATATATAAAGACAAATATAGGTTAAAAGAAAACTTCTGTGAAAATATATGCCAGGAAAAGATTAACTATAAGAAGAATGTGTTGTTGTTAAGTGCCGTCGAGTCAGTTCCAACTCATAGCGACACTGTATAGGGTTTCCGAGGAGTGACTGGAGAATTTAAACTGTCGACCTTGCATATCAAACTGACCTTGCAGCCCAGTGCATTATCTTGCAGCACCACACCACAGGAGTGCCTATATTAATACCAGGCAAAGTTGATTTCAGAGCAAAGATTATTAATAGGGTGAAAAATAAAGTGTGTCATAATGATAAAGGGATACATTCATGAAAAAGGCATCGCAATCCTAAATATACATGTCATTAATAGAAGAGCTTCATGTGTCCTCATTATGCATTGTGCATCCCTGAGTCCTCATTATGCAGGAAACAGGAAATACCAAATGCAAAAGTCGCCTGTGTCAACCAGATCCTTGTAAATTCTCTGTTGCTGGACTTTTGAGTTGTAGTTGAGTGCTGTTGAGTCTGTTCCAATTCATACTGACTCTGTATAGGGTTTTGAAGGAGTGGCTGGTGGGTTTGAAACCATCAACCTTATGGGTAGCAGCCCAGTGCCTATCCTATAACGCCACACAAGGACTAAGGAACTGAACTCGAATCATCAGCTATGGCATCCCTTTCTGGTTCATCAAAAGGTGGTAGGTGCATTTACAGTGCAATGGGCTGCTGGAGGAGCAGGAAGTGACAGTAGTGCGGAAGGTGACAATGTTGCTGTAGGTCCTCAAGGACTCAGGTAGGCAAGTCATCTATGGGCTCACCAAATCTGCCTGGTGTTACATATAGACTATTGTCAGGCTAAACATCTTTCTGGATCCAATTTACCCATACTGCTATTCGTCTTAGGTGGTCATTTACTCAGTATGCATTTTTAGTATTGCAAGGTGGTATCAGGAACTAAATGTGAAAAAACACTTTTATGTTCAGGCACCATCAGCCTATTAGGTAATGCATGTATGCCCACAAATTTATTACAGGACAGAAAGTGAGAAAAGTTATAATGTGATGGCACAGAAAAGAAAATCTCTTTCTCTGGGCCTCTTATAGCAAATGGCACAGTTACCATCATACCTTCAGGGACTGCGATAATTAAGTCCTTGAAATGACTTCACAATACACATGAAGTGAATTAGCCATCACCATGGCCCAGTTAGTGATTCTGTTCAAGATAACACACAAGGCTGTGGGCCTCAAACACTGACTAATGTGAAAAAAAAAAACACCTCATCACAGCTTCAGAAAAATTCTCAAATGAGAGCATTTTGTGCCTAATGCATTTCCTATGTGTCACAGATAAGTGCAGACTCACTGACACTAATAGCAGCTTTTGTCCCTTTCCCATGCATCAAATTGGTAGCTAACAATGGGAGCACATGTTGTTTCCCCTCGCGTCCCATAGTTAGGTTCAAACATACATATGGGTCTTCTTATTTTGGTTTTGTTTTCAAATTAGAAGAGAGAGAATTTACCTTTTTTTTGTCTTTTTGGCTTTTGCTTTCTATAATATCCTTATTTGCTTTAAAGTATGCAGACACAGCAACCAAAAAATACATTTTGCTGGTACTTAGGTAATTATACTATGAAAAAGATTATTAAGGAATAGAGGAGTTTCTCATGCATTCTTATGGAGGCAGAAATAGGAAACCGAAATTCCATTAGTTGTTTCTTAAATTCTAGGCTCAACGAAAGGCAGATTCATATAGGAAATTTGCTGGCCAAGATTTTCAATCCTCTGCCTAACAGTCTCTTGAACTGGGTTCTCAAAGCCTGCCATGGACATCCTTCTCAATGTGGCTCCTAGTTCCTTCATCCCTGATGTTTGCCTCACTTTCCTATCAAGGCTGATTTAAGTATGACTCGTACATGCAAGTAAGTCTTCGTATGCCACCAGTGATTAAGATGTAAAGATGAGTTAAAAATTCTGTTCACTCCAGTTATATTAAGACTTCTGTTGGCTGCACTGTCTTTTCAGGGCTTTCCGTTCAAGGTCACTGCTGTGCAGATGTGAACATGTACATCTGCAAACAAAATTGGTCTGACACTCGAAGGAAGGTAAAAGTTTCTTTAAAACAATGTTACTGGTGACAAAACATGAATTCATCACTATGAGCCTGAGAGTAAAAGGCAGAATATAGAATGGAAACATCATCCTCAGTCATCTAAGAAAAAGTTCAAAAGTCAATCATCAGCTGGAAACTTGATGCTTACAGTTTTCTGGGATCCTCAAGGGCCACTATTGGAACACTATCAGGAAAAAGGTTCTACAATCAACAGTGCTCCTTACAGTGAGATGTTCACCAAAGAACTGAAACCTAAACTGAGGATTAAAAGCAGAGGACTGCTATCCAAAGGCATTGTGATCTTGAATGATAACGAACATCCACACATTTCTGCCCACACTGTTGACATTCTGCAAAAACGTCATTTTGAGGTGTTAAAGCATCCTCCCTGTAGTCCTGATTTTGCTCCATTGGACTTTCATCTGTTTGGTGCTCTGAAAGCAGCCCTTCAAGGATGAAGATTCACCTCTGATGAAGAAGTAAAGACAGCAGTGCATTTGTGCCTTGCAGCTCAGCCTGAAACATTTTTTCTTAAGAGAATACGCAAGTTTGTTGACAGATGGACAAAGTGTATTGGAAAGCAAGGTGATTATGTCGAAAAATGATACATTTGTCTTTTCTAAAAGTTTATTAAAACAAATTCTATAGCCAGAGTGAGGACAATTTTTTACTCACCTTCCTCTATACAAAAGACTCAAATTGAATTATTGTGTTGGTGATGAATGCTGATTATACTCTGGATTACGAAAAGAATGAACAGCTCTGCCTTGCACAAAGTACAGCCAGATTGTTTATTAGAAGTGAGGATGGTGAGACTTTGTCTCAAGTACTTTGACATGTTATCAGCAGGACCAAATCCAAGGAGAATGACATCTTACTTGCTAAAGTAGAGGGTCAGTGAAGAAGAGAGAGACCCTCAATGAGCTGGATCTACACAACAGACTGTGAGGATAGTATAGGATCATGCAGTCTTTCCTTCTGTTGAAAACAGGGTTCTTTCTATGAGTTGAAACAATTGGAAGGCACCTAACAACCACAACTACAAAATTTAATATCATCAGTGATAAATAGTAAGTTGAGAAGAGATCGAAATTGTCAACAATTTTATTTTACTTGGATCAACAGTCAATATCGGTAAAAGCAGCACTCAAGAATCAAATTATATTTTGCATTGGGAAAATCTGTGGCAGAAGGCCCCTTTAAAGTTATATAATGCAATGATGTCACTTTGATGACTAAGGTGTACCTGACCCAAGCCACTTTCTTTTCAACTGCTTCCTATGCATGTGAAAGATGGACAATTAAAAAAAAAGAAAAAAGAAAAAAAAGACGTAAGTTGAATTGTGGTTGTGGCAAAGAATATTGCTTAGAATTGATAGTGAAACTTCAGCTTGTTTACTTTGGAAATATCATCAGGAAAGATCAGTAGATATAAAAGGGCATCATGTTTCTAAAGTACAGGGTCAGTAAAAAGAGGGCAATCTCCAATGAGATGTGTTGGTACAAAAGCCTCAAACATATAAAAGACAATGGATATGCTGCAGGATTGGACACCATTCATTCTATAATTCATAATATCACCATGAGTCAGATTCAACACAATGGTAACTAACAGCAACAGAGAATTTTGGTTGTATCATTGGTTTGTAAGCCTAAGTGAAGTTTCCAAAGTAACTTTGGCCAAACTACCTTGGAGTTTAGGTGCTGTTGAGACCTTATAATTGTCTTAAAGGAGTGTGTTTTTCTTAGTATCATGATACAAGTCCCTTGCTTATGTTAAAGACACTGAAAAATCTGTTTCCAGGATTTTTATTAATTTTAAAATATATCATGAGTAATAGAATCAATTTTTAATTAGTTTTTGGTGAAAGACTACAGAAAATCTCCATCTTCCTTAGACTCAGTTTTCACATTTTTAAATGATGGTATTTTTAATTTTGAAAGATTAACATACAAATTAAAATATAACAATACCTGGTAGTTGGAACCCACACAGAAGTACCACAGAAAAAATAGTCTTGTGATCTGTTTTGTTAAGATTACAGCCAAGAAAATCCTATGGAGCAGTTCTACTCTGGAATATATGAGGTTGCCATGAGTTGGGACTAATCCCATGACACCTAATAACAAAAAATTATTATAGGATATACTCTGACATAATTCCAATTGTTTACTTGTCTGTTTCTTCTAATAGACAACAACTTGAAGGCTGAGGTGATTTATTATTCAACAATGTATCATGAGCTCTAAGCACAGTACCTGGTATTTGTTCTTGTTGTTGGTTGCCATCAAGTTGATCCTAACTCATGGTGACCCCATGTACAACAGAATGAAACTCTGTGCAGTCCTGCAGCATTCTTGCAATCAGTTTGGATTGGACCATTTTGATCCATTGGACCATTTTCTGAAGTAGATTGTCAGATCTTTTTTCCTAGTCAATCTCTATCTGGAAGCTCCACTGAAACTTGCTCAGCATCATAGTAATATACAAGGCTATACTAACAGACAGGTAGTAGATATGCATGAAATTCATTGGACAGGAACTGAACCAGGTCCCCTGTAGTAAGGCTGAGAATTCTGCCAATGAACAAATAATGTTGCTGTTAAGTGCTGCCAACTTGGCTCTGACTCACAGAGACCCCATATACAAAAGAATAAAAGAACTGCCTGATCCTGTGCCATCCTCACAATTGGTCCTATGTTTGAGCCCATTGTTGTAGACACTGTGCCAATTCATCTCCGTGAGGATCTCTGTCTTTTTCACTGACACTTTATCCAGCATGATTTCCCTTTCCAAGAAGATATGCTAAAGAAAATGAGATCAAGATCATTCTGGCTGGACTTCTTCCCAGACAGATTTGTTCATTCCTCTGGAAGTTCGTGGTACATTCAATATTCTTCACCAACATTAAACTCAAAGTCATAAATTACTCTTCGATCTTCCATATTATATGCAGCAATTCACATACTTATGAGGTAATTCAAAATTCCATTACTTTTGTCCGGAGCCCCTTAGTCCTCAAAGTGACATCTTTGCTTTTTAACACTTTAAAGAGGTCTTTTGTAACAAATTTGTCCAATGTAATATGTTTGATTTCTTGACTAGCTACTTCCATGGGTATTGATTGTGAATCCAAATAAAATGAAATCATTGACAACTTCAATATTTTCTGTTTATCATGATGTTGTTTATTGGTCTAGTTGTATTTTTGTTTTAGACTCAAACATAAAAGTCATTTCAAACTCTGTTTCTGGATTTTTACTAATATGTCAATATGTCATGAGTAAAACAATCCATTTTTAATTAGTTACTGGTAAAAGACTACAGAAAATCTCTGTTATTGTTAGTCTCCTTTTCCGATTTCTAAAATACATCTTTATTTTAAATTAGAGGTGTTTAAGGAGCTCTGGTAGCGTAGTGGTTACGAATCGGGCTGCGAACCTTAAGGTCAGCGGTTCGAAACTACCAGCC
>NW_006408554.1:19890291-19901667 GCF_000296735.1 Chrysochloris asiatica | reverse complement strand
GCTATGGGTCGGAACCGACTCGACGGCACTTAACAACAACAACAACAATGCATGTTGGGTGAGCAGTTGATTGGTCAAATGACTGATTGGATGTCTTAACTAATGAACTGCATCCTTTTCATTCCTATTTCCTTAGCTTGACCTTGCCTTCAAGACCATCTCTAATGTCTTTTTAATTGGACTTTGGTGTGGCACTCTGGGTTAATGCATCAGACTGTAAAGTTGTTTGAACTGCAAGTTCGATGGTTCAAGCTCACCAGCTGCTCTTTGGAAACCATATACAGGGTCGCTATGGGCCGGAATTAACTCCACAGTACTTAACAACAACACTAAACTTACCTGCCAATACAATCTCCCCACTCTAGCTGAACTGGTCTCATTTCCTCCAGTTTAAATGTAGTATACATCCAGTACATCATGCCTGGTAAAGTGGAGGAAAATGAAAAAAGAGGAAGAGCCCCAAGGAAATGGATTGACACAGTGGCAGCAACAATGGACTCAAACATAAGAACAATTGTGACAGGGAGGCAGTGTTTCAATCTGTTTTGCATATGGTCACTGTGAGTTGGAACATATTCAACTCATTGACACCTCACAACAACAAACAAAAGTCCTGTAATTAAGTTTGACTCTACACCTGACTTGGTTTGCATTCCCTCCTCTCTCCCCCATTCAAACCCAGCCCACATATCAAGGTCCACAGTGAGCCCCACTATTCATTCCAAGAAGACTTCTTCCAGGAAGTTTGTAAATTCTTCCAGGAAGTTTGTAAATTTTGATTTCTTGTTTTCATACACCTCTACAACACTCAGTTTTGCAATTTGATATAGTAACTGCTGTTATTTGTGTTTTGTCCTGTTAATTTATAAACTTAGATCCCTCCAAGTGCCTTTAAGGCAAGAATTCTTGCCTCATATCATCTTTCACTTATGCTAAGATGCATTTTTTTAGACATTTTTAACATCCTGAAATCAGAATGTACTTTACAATCTATGACAATTTTAATTCATTATAAACGTGAATTACAGTGAGTTTCTGTAGAGTGAGTTTGCTTTTACCAGAAACAATCAGTCTGGAACCATTTTAAATTAAATTTATAGCATGTCTTCGGATGAAAAAGATGAGTGAATATGGATTTACCATTTTCAGGTGAGATTTAATCCTCTGCCTCACTACCCTGCCCCATAGTGCAGAGATTGAGACTTTAAGTTTTATTGTCCCTTTCTGCATGTCAGGCTTATTTCTGGTTTACCCTTACACAAAGTGTTGTGTCCTTATCTGAATTTCATGTGGGGTCATCCATTGCACTCCTCATTTTGAGACTTCTTTCCCTTAATTGTAAATAAGCATGATCCATACCATCCCTAACTGATGGCAGCTTAGAATCAATGAAATGTATTTTTTTGTATTCCCAAGTGCTTGGCACAGTGTTATTAGAAGAGTAATATGTAGATGCTAAATTGAATCAGTTGCGAGTATCTTTTGCAAAAACTGCACCCACGTAAATAGTGCATGCACACGTACAACACACAAAAATGATGAAATTGTGTAAAAAAAAATCTGGTACAGCATGCCTGACCACACACTGCATATGTCTTATGACATTTACAGAAGTGAATTTTTGTCTCATTCACCCTATTCAACATTCCAAAATGTTACTTTTGATCATGTTTTATGCCTTATATACCATGGTCAAGTCATGAGCCAAGTATGGTAACACCCTGGGAATAGGAAAATAAATTATTGAAACTTCATTTGCTGTGGAGCAGTTCGAGGCAGGGACTGAGAGTGGTGGTGTTTCTTATAGCTCCTAAGTATGTTGTGCCAGTGATGGGCAGAGTGTTGGGCTGTGTATGGGGCCACGACAGTCTAAGCACAGATTGATCCTGCAGTCCGTTGAGTGTCATTGTCTGTGTGCATCTGGGACCTGTGATGCTGGTCCCATGTGAAGCCAGGAAGCAGGCTGGTGTGGGTGTGGGCATGGGTTCAACCTCTCTGCACCCACAGCTCTCACACCCACCCCATGGTGCCCACCTGGGCAGGAGATGCAAAGAACTCAAGCAAAACATTTGGTCAGTCTGCCAGTGGAATGCAGTGTTGCTCATTTGAGTGGCCTCTTGGCTGCAGTGTATACAGACCCACACATCTCCTGAGCTGGGTTCAGCAGTCATGGTGTGAGTTGTTTCCAGGGAAAACTGATTTCTGTCACATTGGGGAAAGTGATTTGCAGAGCAGGGGAAAGAATCCTGTGGGGAAAGAGGCTGATTCAGAAACTCGAGGGTAGGCTGGTGATGGCTCTGCTGCTGGGTATTAAAACTCTGTGTCAAAAAGGAACCAAGACAAAGACTTAATATTAACTCTGTTTGACAGGAAAAAAATATATTGAAATAGAAGTCAGCAACAATGTAAAAAAATGCTGATATACCATACCTTTTGAAATAGTATGTGGAGGTTGTGCCCTACGTAAAATTGTATTTGTGTTAAAATATAGTACTCTGGATGCTTTTTTTCTTGTTCTACAACCTACCTCTTTGTTGTACCTATCTCCTTTTACTTATTTAATATGATATATCTGGTTATGAGGCAAAAGGCTAGAATAAGTATACAGTCATTCAGATTACTTATGTACTCTTTGAATTCAGACTACTTGGAGTCTTATACTGGGTTTTTGTTCTACAGTTATATTTAGCTGGGACTACATCTTTCATTTTTTTCCCTAGTTAGATACATCTTTTACAAAAAGGATACAAATTGAGGAGGAAATGTAGGATTCTGTATTACCTTGTATTTCTGTGTTAAAATTCCTTTCCTTGGGGTATATTCAATCTTCTACAATCTGGTTTGAATGCAAAGAAAACACTCCCTTTGTTATTTGTGGTTTCTAGCAATTCACATGGAACATGGTGACTCTATAGGACATGCATTAGACTGTGATCATAAGGTTGCAGTCTTGGAAACCCTACACAGTAGGAATGGGGAACCTTTTTTTCTGCCAAGGGCCATTTGAATATTGATAACATCACTTAATGTAAGTTTATGTTGCTATGAATAAAGCTCCCATATTTATTGAATTTCAAGTCCTGCCTGCAGTTGCTTTGGGAAGACCAGACCCCTAGAGCTGGATGTTCCCCACCCTTGCCATACAGGGTCATTATGAGTCAGAACTGACTCTTCAGCACTAAACAACAACAAAAGCAATTAACAAAGGCAGATAACAGGAGTTTGTCAGGGAAGAAAACTTGGATTCTCAGGCAGGTAGTTGGATTTAAATAAAAACAGTCTAATTCAGAAAGAACTGAGTTAAACTTAATCATTCAGTTAGGTCAAAAAGATTTTATAAATTTCTCTTTGAAAAAAAAAACAAATGTTAAATGCTGTCAGTTCAGTTGTAATCCATATCGGCTTTGTATAGAGTTTCCAATGAGTGGCTGGT
Source organism: Chrysochloris asiatica (assembly GCF_000296735.1). Taxonomy (NCBI): domain Eukaryota; kingdom Metazoa; phylum Chordata; class Mammalia; order Afrosoricida; family Chrysochloridae; genus Chrysochloris; species Chrysochloris asiatica. The sequence continues at coordinate 19,898,234 of NW_006408554.1, read as the reverse complement.
GACTTTAAACTACTGATCTTGTGGTAATTAGTCCAGCACTTATCCTATGGAGCCACACCAGGAACCCAAAAAATAAAATAAATAAAAATAAACAAATGAGATATAGCAAAATAAGTCTTGACTCATATAGGACAGAGTGGAGCCTAGAGTTTTCGAGGTTATAAGTCGCCACAGGAGGAGACAGTCTCATATTTCTCCCATGGAGGAACAGGTAGACTTAACTGCTGACTTTGTGGTTAGTAGTCCTTTATCCTAGATAAAAGATAACCAAATATTCCTAGGAATGGGAATAGCTGTTTTTTATAGATAGTGTTATACTTTATAAGAAACTGTGAACTGTTTTCTAAAGTGGCTTGTGTTAGAACTTAAATTCTGAGTGTTCAGTTTGTGGAAGGCTATGGTTAGGACACTCCATTTTGAATTTTAACAAATTCAGCCCCATTGAGTTCTTTCTGATCATTAACTGATGTTTTAGTTAGCTAATGCTGTTATAACATAAATGTCAAAAGTGGATGGCATTAACAAACAAATTTATTTTCTCACTATTTGGCACTAGACTGCAAGGTCAGTTTGAACAACAAGGTTGGTGGTTGTACTGACCCTGGAGAAAGGTCCTTGCCTCCTTTCAGCATTTGTAGGCTCAGTATTCCTTGGAGCTCTCCATGTGTCTTGACATAAATGACTTGTTGGATCCAGGAACTTGATAGTGCAGGGACCCCAGATTCAAAGGTCACAATCCACTTCCAGCTCTTCTTTCTTGGTGGTAGTAGGTCTCTCTTTCTCTGCTCCTGTCACTCTCCTTTTGTCATGTATGATAAAAGGTGTTGCATGTTACACATTTGGGACTCTCCCATACATCAGATCAGGGTTATAGTAGGAGTAAGGGTGTTGTTGTTGTTGTTGAGTCAGGTCCGACTCATAGTGACCCTGTATAGAGTTTCCTAGGAGCAGATGGTGGGTTTGAACAGGAGTCCTCCCTTCATCTTCTTATTGGTCTATTATATCAGATCACACCATGGTGGATCATAACTGTCAAGCCACTGAGCATCATGGTCCAACATTTAGGGGCAGGGTGGGTGTGGGGAGCACAATTCAATTCATGACAATTGGTAATGGAAAAAGCTTTGCTCTCAGACACAGTATGTTTGAAAGTGGATTATTCTGATTCCTGTAGTCAGTCCAAGGAGAGACAGTCTTGCCCTCAAGGACTTTCCTGAGCATGTCCTTAATGGAAGCTAGGGTATCAGGGCCTCATGGTCATGAGCTATACCGAGATCAAGGTGGTTGAAGGGTCCAAAGCCATCCTATAAACTTTAATAATCTGCAATAGTGTACATACATATGCCATCATGGTCTGTTTCTTGTTTCCATAGTTCTGCCTGTGACAGTGAATTGTTCTGCTGCAAAACGTGATTTTGTGATCAATTTCTTTTGTTTTCTATTTTTTACAATTAGCACCATGGCCATGAATCCTTTAGACACCATTATGGCCTCATGTTAATGATTTCCTTAATTTGGAAGATTTGTCTTTGTCCTATTGAAGCCTTAAATAAGGGGTCTTTATAAAATATATTTGAATTTGGAGTCTTTTTTGATTCTAGAATAGCCTGCACCACTTTGTGCAGGAGAGTTCAGAATGTTCTGCATCATTACCATTACTTGTTTTTCTTAAAATTGTTAAACATTAGCTATTCTAAGACTTGTTGTTGTTATATGCCATTGAGTTGATTCTGACCCATAGCAACCTATAGAGTGTTTCCAAGGAGCAGCTGGTGAGCTTAAATTGCAGTTCAAATGACTTTGCAGTCTGATGCATTAGCCAATAATGCCACACCAAAACATTTATCAAATATTTTAAGAATTGTTTTTGTAAAATAATGTTGGATGACTTGGAGAAAATGAGAGCTACTTTGGACAGAATTTATTTTTCACAATCTTACAATTACAATCTATGAGAAACTCTCAAGATGGTCCGTCTTCAGTAATAAAGGGCTCATGAGATTGCTAGACCAGACATAGGCTGTTGATTCACACACAGGGATATATAATCAGGATGAATTAGGTGTCAGCAGGGAGAGAAATCTGTTCTAGGACTAGGAACTTTAAATAATAGTCACTAAGACCATGGGTGCCATTCAGGCTAGATTGTGGAACTGGAGGAGGGGCCTTTTCAAGACAGGGTAATAAAACTGTTTGCTGGCCAGCCATACAGTGCACATGTGCATGTTTATTGGGTTGGGTGCCCGATTTTGCCAAATCGAATAAAGAAAACTTCACCCTCGCTAAAATGAGTACAGATTGGATTTCTTAAGTGTTTGTCGTTATCAACAACATTTCTCACAAATTTAGGGGCCCATCCAAGATTTTCTGCTCGCTTGCAGCAGCAGTCCTGTTGCTGGTGGAAAAAGAGACACATCCCACCTTAGTTTCAGCGGTGTACTCCGCAAGGGTGAGCGCCTCCCAGTGATAGCTAGAAAAAGGCCTGAGACGGTTAAAAAATGATTAGAATTCACTAGAGATGTGAAAGACTGAGAATAGACTAATCATAGTGACCAGGCAATCTGAGCACAGGCCAGGGTGGGAAAATTGGACCATAAGCATCGCCTTGGTGGTCAGGCATTTTCGGGGGTCAGTGTGTGACTGAGATATATTTTGGATGCAAAGCAAGTTTGGAGTCCCAATCCAGTTGGAGACGGACAGAGCAAAATCTGAGGGCTGTGTACGAAAAAACTCCAGAACAGGGAGGTTGGCTATAAAGGGGAACAAAGACACCAAGACCAATAGAAAATGAGGAACAGAATTCTAGGCCTATGGAAGAAGGGAGCAGGAAAGACTCCCACAGACATTATTCTTAACAGTCCTTCTGGTAGAATGTTGACGGCTTGTGGGGACGGTTCCTGAACCTGGAAATAAGTCGGGTGCAAGAGAAACTTACAGGAAATAGGGGAGTTGAGTACCCAGAGACTCAGGCTCTAGTCGGGTTGGTAGGAGGAAGTGGAATGCACTAACAAACCCATTGATGAATTGTTAAGAGAAGTCCAGAAAGTTTTTGTAGAGAAAAGGAGGCACAAAAGCAGAAAGCCAGAATCATGGTGTCTACTGTGAATAAAATAGTTAATAAGGGACTAGAATAAACACCCCTCTTCTTGAAGGAAGAGGGACAGTGATTACAGTGTTAGGCCTCCTCTGAGGAAAGGAAAAAGAGGACTGGGCCAGGTCTTCAAGCCCACCAGTGGATGAATGTTAATAGTGTGGGAAGACAGACCATTTCAAAAGAAAATGTCCAGAGATAAAAAGAGAAGGAAAGGTGATTCCCCTCATAAAACTAGAGATCAACTTTTAAATCTTTTGGAACAGGACCTAATTGTAAGATTGGTGTTAGGATTAGAGAGGAGGGACAGATGAAGTTAATATGAGACTTCGGACTGAAAAGGAGGAAGGAAATATTGGCCTGTGGGTATAGTTTAAAAAAGGCAACAGAAGAGGCTTGGAAATTCCACCTCTGCAGGTGGAAAAAAACACCTAGGGAGGTGGTCCATAGAAGACAATACACTATTCCCCATAGAGGAGGTTGAGGAGAGCTGCAGCCAGTAATAAAGGGCCTAGTTATTATTATTATTATTATTGGTATGATAGTTTTCAAATATAGTTCTTAAGATAAATGTAGATATAGACTGAGTTTGCATATGCAAGGTGAAACTTACATGTGAGATGGGCACTGAAAAGTTGTTTTGTTCTGTTTTAATATCTTTGATATTCTTTCTGCAGTAAAATGGTATAAATTAATCCATTTAAAAGGTGGTTAAGGATTTGTTTGGCTGGTGTGATGGCAATTTTTTTAAAATTGTACATTGCTGAAGACTTTATTTGTGTATGTTTTATTTATTTTTGTTTTATTTGTACTGATGTTTTAGATCTTCTGAGAACATAATACTGTTTTTAAACGATATGTGATATACCAACACTCCGTCTGAATTGAAAATATTTTATTTTTGTTAAAATTATATATGCATTTCAGCTTGTTAAGAGGAGGGAAAGGATATTGTGCTGAAGCCATGAGTATTGATAGAGTTTCAATTCATTTGACAAGATTATAATGTTAAAGTATGTTTGATTGACATTCCTGTTTGAGAAGTTTTTAAGTGAAGTACTGTACTGATGCATAAAGATGATAGATCCAGTAATGTTTCTTTTAGTTTGAGGAAACAGAGTGTAATAAATATTGTTATAATGACATGTTATCCCTGAATATCTTCATGTTAATCCTCTCAGTATTTTTGAAGCCAAAGGATCAAATGGCATTCGCTGCTAAAGGGATGCCATGCCACCATATCTAGGCTCCCCTACCTGGGAGGGACCCCAGACCTACCCACCATGGAAACTAGAGATCAATTCCTGAGAAATTACGAGCTGATTCTTTTTGCTTACTAACCCTCAGGTTAAGAGGACTCTTGCTCCAAACCCCTCCCTTCAAATTCACCGTTCATCACTTCCAACCAGGATACTTGGTGTGATCAAGACCTGGAAAGAGGACAGACTCCAGCTGGACTGGGTCTTACCATGTGCAGTTGACCATTGAAATGGCTGTATGGATCTTAGAGAAGGGGTGGACACTATACTCAAGTAAAGGGACCAGTGAAGAGGGACTGTTCCGAAGGGAAAAGTAGTTACCAGTGGGAAGCCCATTTCTTGCCCATAGAGCCTCTCAAAATGACCCTGAAAAGAGTCTGAGAGGCTGCATTGCCATACCTCTGCCAGATGAGGTGGGTTTAGAAACTAATATGGCTAAAATGTATCATCACCATGTTGTTGTTGTTAGGCACCATCAAGTCGGTACCAACTCATAGTGACCTTATGCACAGTAGAACGAAACACTGCCCGATCCTGGGCCAACCTCACTACTGTTGCCACGCTTGAGCCCATTGATGCTGCTACTTGGCCAATCCATCTCATTGGGGTCTTCCTCTTTTCCTCTGACCCTCCACTGTACCAAACATATTCTTCTCCAGTGACTGGTCCCTCCTGACAATATGGCCTATGTATGAAAGGCAAAGTTTGGTCATGGGAGAGATGCAAAAGGCTTTTGCTACAACTAGCTGGTCAGGGTGATAGTAAATGTAACCATGGCATTTTAAATTCCCTCAAATCATCAAATTAGATTTAGTCTCAATTAATGTCTCCACTGTCAGTGATAGGGAGCCAAGAGTAGCAATCCGGGTTTATGGAATGGGTGCCCACAGGCCTGTGGGCTGAATATGATGCTAAAGTAGTAGAAGTGATTGAGGAAAAAGACCTAAGATAAACATTAGAGGTAGAAACAAGATACAGAAGTGTTAATGCTTGGGTAGAATGGTTAAATATTTAGTACAGGTTCTAAACAAAATTGATTGCCATGTTTGCACAGCTGATAAACAGCAGGCACAGGTAATTAATTCCCTTTTCCCTCGGTTGGGATTCAGACATGTACTGCATGTTGGCTCTGTATCAAGACAAGGATGCTTGGGGAAATGAAACTTGTAAGGGTTTGTCAAAGACAACTCCTTCGTTCTCCATAGGGATGCTGAATCACTCTTCTTGTCTTTTCAGGCAGGGAGCAGAGTTCACAGCTCCCATAGGAAAACTGACAACTTGCACCCACATCCAACATGTCACTGGTGAGCCTGGCAGTGTCATTTGACCCTCAGAGTATTGTAGAAAAGGGAATGTCTGAGATTTGTTGCCATCCGATTGAACTGGGACATGTGCGTTGGTCCAGCTGGCAATTCTCTTCACCTTAACATTCCTCAAGAAACCTTAACATCATGAAAAATCTCGAGCCCTAGATCTTTTGATCCACTTATTTACTGGAGTCCCTAGAGGAGTTCCTAACAAGCTCAAAGCTAAGAATTGGATAGCTGTAGGGTTTGAGAATATACTTTTTCAGTAATATTAAAAAATGTAGACTGAATTAATTACATATACTGTTACCAATAGAGGTTCATAAACTACACCAGAGATGCCCTACAATGGGTAGCTAAACTGGCCAAGAACACTAGATCAATGACCTTTTCACTGACTAGTCAGAGGCGTGGTTTTGGAAATTGGAAGAATAGTTCTCGCCTCTCTCAAAATAATAGCTGGCATTTAAACAACTGTTAGATGTATCATTCCCTGAGTCCAAGGACTAGTCCAGTTTCAGAGGACGTCAGACATGACTTGGTTGAAGCATTTGGTGTTGTGAGCAGGGTTTATTGCAATGGCTCCAGACCTAAGTAAATTGTAAGGTTTTGTGGGAGAAAGAATGAAGGGAAATGGGATAAGATGTTTCAGCTGTAAGGAGAACAGCATCTGGAGTTGCCTGGAGCTGAAGTCATGCTGGATATCAAAGATAGCTGATCTGTGGCTAGGGCCTCAGGAGTCAACCCTGCCAGAGGCCCAAGGCCATATGCATATGAATGGAGTTAGTCCTAGGTTGTGGGAAAGATAGAACTTGAGTATTTTAAAAGGTTGAGGTGCTTGACTGCCTTATGGACATTGGCTTCTTCTGCCTATTACTGTAAAATAGACATACATGTGTGATAGGAATATCGGAAATTGTGATTATGGAAAGTTTATAAGCTGTCTTTCAGTCCATACTTGATTGGATTTGCTCAAAGGGGATTTAGAAATTGTCTCCCCCAAAAACAGTCTTCTCAGGTTAAGCCTTTATAGAACTCTAAGGCATATTCTTGAGCTCTACCCAGAACTTCAGAGTTGAGACATTTGCATTTGAAAAGACGTGCACATCAACCCAGAATTGTTTAAAGAAAAAGGCAGAGTTTGACATTTTGAGTTTCTGGGGCTCAAGGCAAGGAAAGTTGACCTATCAAAGATCACCTGGGAGTGGATGGTCTATTGGCATCTGTTGACTTTGAGATGAAATAAGAGGGAAGGCTGACTGTTTTGAAGTGCAGGGAGGTATGTATGAACTCCCAAATGTGAGAAATAACTCTTGTTGGTGTGTTCCATCTTCAGGACTGAGAGAAATCTTGGAGGTAGCAGGCTAGTGTAACAAAAGGAGCTCTGTGGAGGGGAAGAACTAGTTTGACAGGCTAGACATTTTAAAATAAGAATATACTCATCAAGGAAATAGGGGAAGTTCATGGGAAGGGGGGGTAAATTAACATTAAAGGAGAATGCACCCAGCAAGGACTGGTAGGTGACCCTTGGGTCAGATTGTAAACTTCATAGCACCCAGGAAAAAGGGAACTGGAGGAGGGGCTTTTTCAAGACAGGGGAATAAAACTTTTTGTGGGCTTGCCATGTGGCACATGTGCCCGTTTCTACTGGGTTGAGTGCCTGAAATTGCAAAATCGAATAAAGAAAGCCTCAATCTTGCCAAAACGAGTACAGATTGTATTACTTGAGTGTTTGTCAGTATCGACCCGTTTCTCACAGTTTGACCTAGCTATCTAGGGTTGTTGAGCTGATTAGAACCTGATCAGATGAATATAAAGATATTTGATACTCTGAGCAAGCATCAGTTGCTACAATTTGATGAGCTGGGCTTTTGCTTATGGATGCAGCTCTTCAAACTTCCTGTCAGAATGGAATTTTCTTCAGATTAAAGAACATGCATGTCTTCTCAGTGTACTGGGTTGGTTGTTGTTGTTGTTGTTAAATGCCATCGAGTCGGTACCGACTCATAGCGACCTTGTGCACAGCAGAACAAAACATCTCATTGGGGGTTGTCATCTCTTTCTCTCTCCCTCCACCTTACCAAACATGATATATCTTCTCCAGTGACTGCTCCCTCCTGACAATATGTCCAAAATATGAAAGGTGAAGTTTGGCCATCTTTGCCTCTGGCTGCACTTCTTCCAAAACGGATATATTGGTTCTTTTGGCAGCCCATGGCACTTTCAATATTCTCCTCCAATACCATAACTCAAAAGCATCAATTCTTATACGGACTTCCTTATTTA
>NW_006408554.1:19873620-19889387 GCF_000296735.1 Chrysochloris asiatica | reverse complement strand
CAGATAGTTGTTTTCCAAATTTCTTGGCAGAAATGAGTGAGTGCCTCCTGTGCCACCTCACTTTCTTGAAAGATTTCAATGTTTATTCCACCAATTCCTGGTGCCTTGTTCTTTGCCAATTTCTTCAATATACCTTGTACTTCCTCCTTTAATATCATTGGCTCTTGATCCGATGCTACCTTTTGAAACGGTTGAACATTAATTGTTTCCTTTTGGTACAATGACTCTGTGTATTCCTTCCATCTTCTTTTGATGCTTTCTGCATCACTCAATAATTTGCTCAAAGAACCTTTCAATAATGAGTTGGTAGGAATAGGCAACTTAAATATTGCTATTGCTATAAAGGCATGAAGTGACTGACTTAACAAATTTTCATGGGTGTGTTTAGTTTTAGAATAAGAGGTCAAGGGAAAATTCCCACTGTGTAGTTTTTGTCTTTTCCAGATGGGTCTGGTGAAAGAGGATATGGAATGCTGCTGATAAGATTTTATTATTGTAATTGCAATTGTAAGTAGTATTAATTGTGATGGTCAAAAATGTAATTGTAGAAGATATGTAGCTAAAGGAGGGAATAGTCATCTTTTATTTCAGGAACAGACAATCCCAGGCCCTTCAAGAAGGAAGAGCATGAGTGGAGCTTGGGATCCCTGCCTAAAAAAGCAGTGACAGTATCGATGGTGGCAGAGGTGGTAACATGCAAAAAACAGAAAAGCTTTGGACTCTAGACCCATGGACTGAATGAGGCTGTGTACCCAAGGACTGGAGACTGGACATTTACATGTGCATCAAATATTTCTGCTTTGTTAATTCAGGAAATATAAGAGGAAAATGGGGCTGGTGTGTTTTTGGTTGTAGTTATATCATGCCAGGTCAAGTATGAAGCAACCTAATATAGACATAGTTAACTCTACTCTTAGGGACATCCAGAAATGAAAAACTGTATGAGGATTTAAGAAGAATAATTAAAAATGAGACCAATAAGTGTAAAGTGAAAAGTGGAAGATTTGTGAGAAATTCTCAAGATGGTCTATCTTCAGGAATAAAGGTCACAAGAGATTGCTAGACATAGGTTGTTGATTCACACACAGGGGTATGTAAGCAGGATGAATTGGGGGAAGTAGGGAAAGAAATCTGTTCCAGAACTAGGAATTTTAAATAAGAATACAGTTATTAAGACATTGTTACAACAGTTTTAGATTCGAGAGTGTTACAGCAGCCCTGAGCCGGAGAGTGTCACAGCAGCTCTTGATCCGTCATTGAAGAAACCGAGGCCACTCAGAGACATGAAGCAGAGTTTCAGATTTTGCTTAGCCAGCTGGCTCAGAGGAGCTAATTTCTCCAGATTCTGAGTCCCAAATATAGGGCAGTGCAGACTTATATGGGGAGGGGTTTGGTTGTGGACCTGTTTGAAGACAGGAGGGAAACCAGAGGATTGGCTCTGCTCAGTAACCTGATTAACTAGAATGTTTGATTCTTGGGAGGAGAGGATTGGTCCCACTTAGTAACATGATTAACATTCTAGTTTGACTCCTGGGTGGAGAGGATTGGTCCCACTCAGTAAACTGGTTAACATTTTAGCTTGTCTCCTGGGTGGAAAGGGCAGTGATGTTTTTACCTTTTCCTGTTCACTATGAGTGACATTCAGGCTAGATTGTGGAACTGGAAGAGGGCTTTTTTGAGATAGGGGAATAAAACTATTTGTGGGCCAGCCATGAAGTATACCTGCCTGTGTCTACTGGGTTGAGCACCCAGTTTTGCAAAATCAAGTAAAGAAAATCTCACTCTTGCTAAAATGAGCACAGATTGTATTTTGTGAGCATTTGTCAGTATTGACAACGTTTCTCACAAATCTAGTTGGAAAGAAAGTCCCTAACATTTGTGCTTTAATTAACAACATGAAAGAGTAACTCATATTTTTATTTTGAAAAAAAAATCCCTAACATTTCTGCATTAATTAACAACATAAAAGATCAATGCACATTTTTAATTTGAAAGTTACTGATATGTTAGTGTTTAATTTTTTCCTCAAAATTAAGTGAAATATTTAGCTTTCTCTTTATCATTAGTTTAGTCTTAACAAACCTCAATTCCTCCCATATGGTGGCATATGAGTATCAACATTGAACATTTTGTTCCAGTCATATTCTGTAAACTTATTGTTGTTTAAACCTGCAATTATAAATACTGGTGCTAGGCAGTTAGAACAAGGAATAGGGGTAACCACAGATCAACTACAAAGAATGCAGGAGTTGACTTGACCTGTCAGGAGAGTCTAGTAAAAGGAAAGATTGAGAAGGGAACTTTCACAAAAATCAGGCATGCACAGAGAATAAGACAGAGCTGATATGAACAAGGAACCAATCATAATATCGCTATAATAAATCATCATTATGGTTAGAGAACTGTAGGATAAGCACTGGACTGCAAGGTCAGTTTGAACCACAAGATCAGCAGATCAAACTCACTGGCTGCTGCTTGGAAACCCTACACAATGTCACTATGAGACATAAATGATTCAATGGCACTTAACAACAACAACAACAACAACAATGGTTAGCTCATTAATACAATCATGACAGATAAATTTGATGGGAAAAAAAGCACATCAAGCTTAGGAAGAAATGATCAATTATGAGGCCTAAATTATAACGGGGAAATGTAGGAATGAGGTGACAATGATCAGAAGTCCTGGAGCTCACCCTGGAGCAAAACAGCACAAAAACTGAAACCAGGAACTCACTTGATGCTCACCTCACTCACAAAATGGAAGCCTGTTCTCCTTCCTGCAATAACATCTGTGTTTAACACATCTTGCTTGCTTAAATCTCTCTCTGGGGGTTTTCATGTGCATATTGTGCCTATGTCCTACCATGGAGGGAACAGTAGGACTGGACCATGACACTTTATTCATATTGTGTGACATTTTTTTATGGTGAAACCTGGGGCCATTAGCACAGTTCATGAACTCCCAGGTGAGTTCTCCTCACTCCCCTCACCACTACGATGACTGCTGCTTTGAAAAAATGCCTGCTACTCTGTCTGAGAACTCTCACACACCACCTGAAACATAAATGTACTTGATACATTCTTTTGGGTAGTTGTGACTTTTCTGAGATCTCCTCTTTCCTCTGGTTTGATAGTTCTGTTCTTGGTCCTGCCTCAAGACTGACAGATATGATTTATATGAGTCTCTGGGCAGGTCTAAGAGTCTGCAGACATGAGGGGCATTCCTTCCTCTGATCCAAGGCTGTGAAAATTCCCATACAAGTGGTAACCTAGTGGAGGTGCTACTGTCTAAAACAGCAACATGCAGGTGCCCCCGGAGGATTTCTCTACCAGAGCACATTGTAAAACATCAAATTCTGCCAGAGAGTGCCTCATAAGATTTGCTCCACTATAGCACTCTTGAGTCTTCCTGAGCATCCCCAAGGAGTACCCTGGAAGAACTAAGGCACATAAAAGGGAAGGCACAACTAGGGTAGTGACTTCCCCTACCCATAATCACATATCCAGACCCAAAACACAGTAGTTCTCTTAAATCCTGCTTTAATTTCTGACAGCTCCCTGTCAGTGTACTTTGCAACGGGTATTGAATTATTGGCAACAACATTTTACTGGCATGTGATATGAATCATAGATCATCTTCATATTCCGTTGGATTACCGTTCTCTGAAATTGGTATAAAAGCAGATCTCTTCTAATCAGTTGACCAGGTAGCTGGATTCTAAATTGCTTGGTGTAGATGAGTGAGTGTCTCCAGCACTGCATACGTTTGTTGAAATATTTCAATTTTTCATCTATCATTTCCTGGAACTTTTTTTTTTTTTTCCAGTGCTCACAGCTTGGATTTATTCTTTGGATACAATTTGTTCTAGATCACATGCACCCTCTTGAAATGGTCGAGTAGTCAACAATTCTTTTTGGTATGACTCTGTATATTCCTTCCATCTTCTTTGGATATTTTTGCATTGCTCAATATTTTGCCCATATCATTGTTGTTAGATACCATTGAGTCAGTACCAATTAATAGCAACCCTATGCACAACAGAACAAAACAATGATTGGTCCTGCACCAACCTCACAATCATTGCTACCCCTAAGCCCATTGCTGCTGCCATTGTGCCAATCTATCTCATTGAGGGTCTTCCTCTTTTTTTCTGACCCTCTGCTTCACCAAACATGATATGTTATTCCTCAAACTGACATCTTTGCTCTTGATCACCCTAAAGAGGTCTTGTGCAGCAAATCTGCCTGGTGCAATACATTGTTTGATTTGCCCATAGAATCTTTCAATATTACTACTTAAGGTTTGAATTTTTTCTTCATTTTTTTTAGCTTGATAAATGCTGATCCTGTTCTTCCCTTTTGTTTTATAACTCCAGGTTTTTGCAAGTTTCACTATAATACTTGACAGTATTTTCAGGCTGCCTTTTGAAATTTTCTGTTTAGCTGTTTTAGTTCTTTCCTCATTTCTTCCAGTTGCTTTACCTTCTCTGCATTCAGGAGCAAGTTTCAGAGTCTATTCTCACATTCATTTTGGTCTTTTTTCCCTTTTCTGTCTTTTTAATGACCTTTTGCTTTCTTCAAAGATGATGTTCTTCATGTCATCCCTCAACTCTTCTGGTCTTTAGTCATTGGTATCTAATGCATTAAATCTGTTCTTGAGATGGTCAACAAATTCAAGTGGGATATATATATATATATTCAATATGGAGAATACAGTGTCTCCATATTATAAGCACTGGATTGTGAATCACAAGCCTGCCCACTGAATAGTTTAATTTGAACTTTCAAGCTAATTTTCAGTGAGGAAATTATTGTAAATAGATAATTACCCTAATTCTGATTGTCTTTTAAAATAGGGACAAATTGAGGCCTTCTGGTCATGTGTATTGCAAATTTTTACCAATGTTTGCTCTTAACAAAAGAAATAGGACATCCATTGGCATCAGTAATTTTAGGATGCATCTGGACATAAGCAAAATAAAAGCAAGATATAAAATAAAAGAGTAAGAACAGTAGTCAAGACGATGCCATATATGAAGGATATGGCTCTTTTACCAATGGCACAGTTATTGACTATGGCATTGAGTACAAACTGTAATTCAGTATTTATTGTTGTTACTAGGTGCCATTGAGTTGGTTCCAATGCATAGCAACCCTATGCACAATAGAATGAACCACTGCCTGGTCTTGTACCATCTTTACATTTGTTGTTACACTTGAGTCCATTGCTGCTGTCACTGTGCCAATCTATCTCATTGGGGGCATCTTTCTCTTTTTCACGGACTCTTCATTTTACCAAGCAGGCTGTCCTTCTTAAGGGACTGGTCCCTCCTAATAACATGTCCAAAGTATGAGTGATGAAGGATCTCCAGCCTGGATCGATAGTAAGGAGCGTTCTGGCTGTACTTCTTCCAACACAGATATGTTCGTTCTCTGGCATCCCATGGTACTTTTAGTATTCTTTTCAAATACCACAACCCAAATGTATCAATTCTTCTGTCTTCTTTATTCATTGTCCAACATTTACATGTCTACGAGGCAATTAAAAATATTATGGCTTTGGTCAGGTGCACCTTAGTCCTCAAACTGATATCTTGGCTCTTGAACACTTTTAAGATGTTTTGCATAGTAGATTTGCATAGTACCGTATAATTCAATATAGTAGAACAACAGATCTGAATTTTCATGCACAGTTTGTAGGGAAGGAAGACAGACCCAGCAACTGATCAAATTATTGGCACTGGCTGCTGATCAGACTAATTTAAAAGAGTGTTTTTGTGCCAAACTTCAATGTGAACTGTGTGAGATAGAGAAACCCTAAGATAACCTTCCTATTGTATGACGATTGTCCAAAAATAATGCATAAGGGCAAAACTCATAAATTATAGCAATAATGGAATCATTTCCTTTGTTGTTGTTATTAAGTACCGTTGAGTTGGTTCCAACTTATAGTAATCCTGTGTAGGGTTCTTGAGGAGCAGTTGGTGGGTTTGAACTTCTGACTCTATGATTCAAACTGACCTTGTGGTCTAGTGCTTTATCTACAGTGCCACACTAGGACTCTTGGCTCCTTTAGTGATTGGCATATAAGATGATGTAAATAGGTATATAAAGCAAGTGGTGGTGGTGGTGATAATGGTGGTGTGCCATGGAGTTGAAAAACCTATAAAGGGTTTTCAAGGCTTTAAATCCTTATGGAAACAGAAAGTCTCATCTTTCTCCAGCAGATCGGCTAGTAGATTCAAACTGCTGGCCTTGTGGTTAGCTTGTAATTCACTGTACCAGAGCTCACTATAAAGCAAACAGGTATATAAAAATATCTCTGTTACACAAAAGTTATAGAAACTGAGAGGTTTGTAATCTTTTACACAGTCAATAAAATCTAATTTAAAAAATAGTCACTATTTTTTTTAAAGATCATCATCTTTGCTTTCAATCAATCATACATTTTTTTACCATCTAAATGATTACAATCCCCTCCCTGCAACAACAGTTATCCTGCTTCCTGCCTCTGGCTTCCCTTTTACATCTTATTTTTTCACAAATCAATAAAGCAGAAATACTTAATGTACACATACAAAGCATATATATACTCATTGAAATGTTCAAAGGGCAAATTTTGCCAGCCAGCCTCCCTTCCGCAGACACACAGCCCTTCTCAGTCCATAGGTCAAGAGTCCATAGCTACTCTGTCTCTGCCACAGTCTCTGCTGTAGCCGCTTTTCTAGATAAGGTCTCACACTCCACTTGTGCTCTTCCTTCTTGATGATCCTTGGATGCTCTGTAGTTTGTAATGAAACATTAACTACTCCCCCCTTTAGTTATGCACCTTCTACAATTACAGTTGTGACAATCACAATTCATCCTGTTAATGGTTACTCACAATTGAATCACAAAGCCCTATCATCATCATTCCCCAGCCCCTTTCACCAGATCCATCTGGAAAAGAGGAAACTATTCAGTGGGGATTCTACATTGCCCCCCTCATTCTGAAATGAAGCATAGTCATGGAATCTTATAAGCCAGTCACTTCATGCCTTCAGAGCCCCTCATTTTTGATAGCCAATGTCTAAACTGTACATCCATATCAACCTAGTGTACTCCGAGCTTGATCCTTGATAAAAAGAATCCTTCCATTTTGGTTGGAATTTTGAGCAACTGCATCCACAGACAAGGATCCAGTTTATCAAATCATAGCAGTTTATAGTTGCTCACAGTATCACGCATCAATAAAGTCATTTTTTTAAAGGTTTTAATGTGAATTGAGTGATAGTTTACTTGGGAGAACCTCAGTTTTGCACTCATCCTATTGTATTTTGTTTCATTGCAATGATTACAATCCCCTCCATGCATCATCATTCTGTTTGCTTCTATTCCCTCTTATTTTTGTTCCTTCCTTTTTTTTTTTTTGATGTATACAGAAACACTCAGGAATGTAGAATCATTTAAACAACCCAAGAGCACATTCTGCAAGCCTGCCTGGGGCCGCCAATACACAGTCTTTCTCTTTCTATGAGTCTAGAGTCCTCATCTGCTCTGTCTCTCCATGGCATCACCTCTGAATAAAGTCACTTTTAAGGTTATAAGTATTAGGCAAAGTGTAACAATTACAAGAGCTGACACGAGAGAATACTAAAGTTATTAAGAAATAATACTACAAATGTGCAGTCCATGTAGGAGAAAGAAAATACCCAAAATTAAGAAATAAAATTCAAAAAGTCCAAATTGTGTAGTAATCTGTATGGATTTTGCACTGCAATCTTGTATTCAGCTGTGTATTTTAATCACAGATGTCTACTTCTGGTTATTCAGCCAGGTGGATTTCAGTTTGAGTCCTTCAAGTGGTTTGATAGTTCAAACAGGAACCATAGACTTTTCAGTTGTGAGAGATGTATCCAAGTCTTGGTGTGTGTTGGTGTTAAGTGCCCTTGAGTCGATTCCAACCCATAGCGACCCTGTAGAGGGGTTCCAAGGAGCAGCTGGTGAACTTGAACCACCGACCAAGTCTTAGTTCCATGCAGTTTAGTGGCACAAGGGCCAGGTAAGAGCTCTTCTATCTAAATTACAAAGATGCAGATTTTGTGACTTTAGCTTCTTGTCACCAAAAGTTCCTTTAATGTATGAAAATCGTTCTTTCAAAGTGGAATGAATTATTATAGATACAGCTTTATTTAATAATAGAAACAATAAGAAAGTTTCCAAAATAAAGTAGCAAAGTTTTTTTCCCCATCATCTACCTTAAGAGGAAAACCAACTACTTGTAATATTAGCTAAGGAAGGAATAGGGTTGTTAAGATTTAACATTAAGAATCAGCTTTAACAATGGCATAGGTGCCCCTTTGTGCAGTAGTAAGGATGCCAAGGGTCATTTGATTTTGAAGAACTATTTGTTTTATCATAGTCATTTCAGTATTTATCATCATTTAAAACACTTAAAAATGTATTTAGGCAGAACTTTGACAGGTTCCATAATATCTTCTGATTTGTAAAATATTCTGTAGCCAACATAATGTTGTTGTTAGATGCAGTTGAGTCAATTCCAACTCACAACAACTCTGTATAGGGTTTCTGAGTGAGTTTGAACCACGGACCTTGCAGTTCAGACCAACCTTATGGTGGAGTGCTTATCCTACAGTGCCACACCAGGACCCCAACATAATGTTATTAACTATTAAGATAACTGATAATTATATTTAAAAAAGGAAAAGAGAGAAAAAAGTTTATTATCCAAAAATAAAATATTGAACATCAGCAATATTTTCATACAAACCTTATATTAATTCTTTCAGTTTAATTAGTTTTCGGTTGTCAACTTTGGTTTTATGTAATTCTAGGTCAAGAGCAGAATGGGAAATCTTGATTTAGTTTAGTGGTATCCATGCTAAAGATACCAGGGATTTTTGTTTGATAGAGAAATATATTGGTCAATCATTTTCAGCAAGTCGGTAAATTTAAAACTAATCTACAGATGATAACATAATATGTTGGTAAGTGCTGTTCAGATAAATGGAGAAAAGATTGAAGTTGTCAAAGACATCATTTCCTTCCATCCACTATCAACACACTCATGGTGTCAGCAGTCAAGAAATCAAATGATTTATTGCATTATGAAAATATGTTGCACAAGACTTCTTGAAAGTGTTCAAGAGCAAAGATGTCAGGTTGATGACTAAGGTGTTCCTGGCCCAAGCCATGGTATTTTCAGTAGCTCCATATGCATTCAAGCTCACTAGCTGCTCCTTGGAAACCCTATACAGGGTCGCTATGGGTCCGAATTGACTTGATGGCAGTTAACAACAACAATATATGCATTTGACAGTTGGACAGTGAATAAGGAAGACTATAGAAGAATTGGTGCAGTTGAGTTATGGTGTTGGAAAAAAATGTTTAAAGTACCATGGACTTCCAGAAGAACAGATAAATCTGTGTTGGAAGATGTACAACCAGAACGCTCCTTAGAAGCCAGATTGGCCAGACTTCGTCTCTCATACTTCAGAAATATTACCTGGAGAAAGATACTATGCTAGGTAAAATGGAGGGTCAAAGAAAAAAAGGAAGACCCTCTTGATTGTCAGGACGGTGCTAGACTGGATAGTGTTTCATTTTGTTATATATAGGGTTGCTATGAGTCAGAATCAACTAGATAGCACCTCAGAACAACAACAACTAGTGTGGCACGGTAAGATAAGCACTGGACTGCTAACCACAAGTCGGAGGTTCGAATTCAGATGCTCCTTGGAAACCTATACAGGGTTGAAAGTGATTTGACAAAATTTAATACAACAAGCTGGTGTGGCACTGTAGGATAAGCACTGGACTGGTAACTACATGGCTGGCAATTCAAACCCAGAAGCTGCTTCTTGAAAACCCTATACATGCTCACTATGAGTTGTAACCAACTCTAAGGCTCTTAACTACAACAACAATAACAAGGTATAATTAAAGACAAAAGATAACCAACTTCTTTCCCTTTTACTATTATCTTAATAAGTAGTTGTTCTAAGATATAAAAGTCATTTTTTTATATCTAAGATATAAAAGTCCCTACCTCCTGAGGGAATAAAATAACACACACACACACATACAAGAAACAAAACCAAAAAACTTTGCCACAAAATGAAACAAAGTTGCATGAATTCACTGTTCTTTGAAACCAGCTAAAAACCCAGGCTTATGAAAGAGCACAACAAATACATGGGGCATGCTTTTAAGTTGAATTCATTTTGGCAGTTTGAGATTTTGTCGCTTATTTTAAACTTACTAGTTTACCTAATTGGAAAGTATTTTTATCACCCATACCAGGATAGATTATAAAGGGACAGATAGGACTAGTGCTTTGATATTGTAGCTTTTTGTTTTGTCAATTTGGTTAGAGTAGCATACAATGTTAAAGAATATTAAATATATCCTGACTGCCCGAAGAATGAAAAAATCTGCAATGGAAGAAGTATAGCCTAAATATGCCATAAGAGTGAGGATGGAGAGACTTTGTCTCACATATTTTGGATATGTCAAAAAAGGACCAGTTCCTGGAGAAGAACATTATGCTTGGCAAATAAGAGGGTCAGCAAAAAAAAAAGAGGAAGGCCTTTAAGAAGATGAATTGACACTGTCGCTACAGTGGATTCAAGCAAGAAATGATTGTGAGAATGGCACAGAATCAAGCAGTATCTCGTTTTATTGTACATGTGCTCACTATACAATGACACTGACTGGTGGTGGTGGTTATGTGTCGTGGAGTCGGTTCCAACTCATAGTGACCCTGTACAGGGTTTCCGAGGCTGTAAATCTTTATGGGAGCAAAAAGCCTCATCTTTCTCCCGCAGAACTACTGGTAGTTTCAAACTGCTGACCTTGTGGTTCGCAGCCTGATTTGTAACCACAATAACAACCTTCAGTGATCCTAATTTGTTTTTGTTCTCTCTTAGAAAATTCTTAATTCAGAAGATTCAGAAGTATTTTAGGTCTAATTTACTCTACTAATTTAGGTCATTTAAATTAAATGAACTGCACAACTATCAATGTACAAGACTGCTGTGGGGCTATAATGTATTATCCTATAAAAGGCATAAGTCCTTTGGGGTATGCTATGTTTATTGGACATGAAACCCTCCATTTGACTAAGAAACTTGTAAGAATTTTAAACTTTGATAAATGCTGTCCAGTTGATTCCAACTCATAGTGACTCTTTATAGGTTTTCCGAGGCTGTAGATCTTTGCAGGAGCAGAAAGTCTCATCTTTCTCCCATGGAGTGGCTGGTGGGCTGGAATTGCAGACCTTGTGATTTGCAGTCTAAAGCTTATCATACAGCGCCACTACGTTTCCAATTATGGTGCACAAAAGAATTTAATAATCTGGCCACTAGATGTCAGTCTTACCAAACTTAATTTGGATGATGGCCTTCCCAAGGTGCTTGGAGCGTGACCAGAAATGAAAAGAATAGTGAAAAGATAATAATTCTCCTGAAGCCCTGTCTTTGAAACACAGTGCATTGTTGTAGCCACAGTATCAATTCATCTTGAATGTCTTTCTTTCTTTTCTTTTTTTTTTTGGCTGACCCTCTTATTTGTCAAACGTAATGTTCTTCTCCTTCTTTGACATGTCCAAGATTTGAGAGGAAGTGTTGAAGAGCAAAGATGTCAGCTTGAAGACTAAGGGGTGTCTGACCCAAGCCATGGTGTTTTCAATAACCTCATATGCATGTGAAAGCTGGACAGTGAATAAGGAAGACCGTAGAAGAATTGATGCTTTTGAGTTATGGTATTGGAGGAGAATATTGAAAGTGCCATGGGCTGCCAAAAGAACCAATAGATCTGTTTTGGAAGAAGTGCAGCTAGAGTGCTCCTTGGAGGCAAGGATGCCAAACTTTGTCTCTCATACTTTGGGCATATTGCCAGGAGGGACCAGTCGCTGGAGAAGGATATCATGTTTGGTAAGGTGGAGGGTCAGAGAAAAAGAGGAAGACCCCCATGAGATGGATTGGCAAAGTGGAAGCATCAATGGGCTCAAGTATGACAACGGTAGTGGGGTTGGCCCAAGATTGGGCAGTGTTTCATTCTGCTGTGCATAAGGTCACTATGAGTCGGTACAGACTCGATGGCACCTAAGAACAACATCTTAATACCAAAGCATCTACATCCTAGATTTCAAGGGAACACAGATGGTAATGTTCTTTTGAATCCTGCCAACTTTGCCAAGGAACGTAGTAAAGTAACAGCATATACTCCGTTAAAAATAAAGTCAAGAGATTTATTGAAAGTAAAGAGAATTTCACAGAGTGAAAACCATCACTTCAAAATGGTGGCGCTCTGGAGACATTCTAATTGGCAAAAAACAAAGACCCTGAAGTAAACTACTTGATTGGTAGTTATAAACTTTGGTCATCACAAGGTAGGACTTCTTGAAGCAGGGACTTAACAAGGCAGGACTGGCTTACAGTACAAGGAGGCTTCAAAAAGCTCATGGACAAATAGAACTGAAAGATAATGGAATTTTTCCATGAACTTTGTGAAGCCCTCTCATACACGTCTTTCTTAGATATGTAATTTCCAGAAATGTCATCCCAGTCTGTGGGTTTGGTCTCTTTTTACTCTTTTGTTGAAATCTTTTGATGCACATTGTTGTTGTCAGGGGCCAACGAGTCGGAACTGACTCATAGCAACACCATGCACAGCAGAACGAAACAATGTCCGATCCTGGGGCAACCTCACTACCGCCGCCACACTTGACGCCATCAATGATGTCACCTGGCTGATCCATCTCGTTGGGGGTCTTCCTCTTTTTATCTGACCCTCCACCTTACCCAGCATGACATCCTTCTCCAGCGACTGTTCTCTCCGGACAATGTTGGGCTACGAACCGCAAGGTCAGCAGTTCGAAACTACCAGCTGCTCTGTGGGAGAAAGATGAGGCTTTTTGCTCCCGTAAAGATTGATGCACATAAGTGTCTTATTTTTAGGACGTCCCAGTCATCTATTTTGTTTTCTGCTGTTTGTGTGTGTTTTCAGTTATGATTGATAGCGTTTAAGCCACATACCACAGTTTCTAAGCTTGTCCCTAGTATTTCATTGATGATCTTTATTGTTCTAGCTTTTAAATTTAGGTCTGTAATCTACATTGGGTTTTATGTATATGGTCTGAGCTATAGGTCTTGTTTTATTCTTCTGAAACTGGATTTCCAGTTTGGCCCGGTATTGGCAATTTTGATTTGGACAGTCATATGTGTGGTCCTGCATGATAAACACTGGACTGTTAACCACAAGTTTGGTGACTCAAACCCATGAGCCACTCCTTGAAAACCCTATATGGGGTTGCTTTGAGTCAGAATTGACCCAAAGGCAGTTAATCCTGGGGATGACAAATTGTAGAAGAATGGTATCACTTTCATCATCAAACTAACATTTCTTGTGAAATTGTATGAAAAAAGGATAAAGGAATTATTTTAATGTTAACATGCAAAAATATGCATACTGTATTAGGTTATTTGGCAGAATACTTACAAGTTTCTGTGGATCTTATTGTTGAGCTTGACTACTAAATATTATGTAATAAAAATAATTTATCCTAAAAAATAAATAAAATAGAATTTCAAGATTTATCTTGAAGTATAATACTGTTTGAGATAGAATGATATTTGCATACCTAAAAGGAAGACTAATTAATGCAACTATTATTCATATCGATGCACCAACCACTAACATCAATGATGAACAAATTAAAGAATTTTACCAACTTCTTCAGTCTGAAGTTGACCAAACACATAATCAAAATGCACTGATAAATACTGGTGATTGGGGTACGAAAGTTGGAAACGAAGAAAAATGATCAATAGTTGGAAAAGATGTCCTATGTGATAGAAATGATGCTGAAGGTCACAAAAGCCAACAACTTATTCATTGCAAATACCCTTTTCAGTAAGATCAATAGTAACTTTACATGTGGACCTTGCCAGACAGAATACATACAAATCAAGTTGATACATCTCTGGAAACAGGTAAAGGAGACGCGCTCAATGTCATCAGCTAAAAAATGGCCAGGGGTTGATGGTGGAACAGACCATCAATTTATCCTATGCAATTTCAGGCTGAAGATGAAGAAAATTAAAACAAATCCTTGAGAGCCAAAATATGATCATGAGTATTGTTGTTCAGTGTCGCCAAGTCAGTTCTAACTCATAGCAACTCTGTAGAGGTTTCCAAGGACCAGCTGGTACATTTCAATCACTGACCTTATGCTTAGCAGTACGGTGTTTATCATACAGAATCACACCACGATCATCAGTACATGTCACCTGTATTTAGAGACCACTTCAAGAACAAATTTGATGCATTGAACACTAATTACAGAAGACCATAGGAGTTGTGGGATGATATCAAGAACATTATACATGAAAGAAGCAAAACATTATTTAAAAGACCAAAAGGGATGTCATCTGAAACTTGCTCTTCAATTCAGAAAAACTAAAGCAACTGGAAAAAATGATGAAGTCAAAGAACTGCACAGTATGTTACAAAGGACAGCTCAAGATGACAAAGTAAAATATTATAATGAAATGTGCAAAGAACTGGAGTTAGAAAACCAAAAGGGAGGAACATGCTCAGCATTTCTCAAGCTGAAAGGAACGAAGAAAAAAAATTAAAGTCTTGATTTGAAATACAGAAGGATTCTATGAGAAAAATGGGGTCCTGGAGTAGTTCTGAAGGAAAAGTCCAGTACTGCCAACCATGAGGACAGCAATTCAAACTCACTAGTCACTCCTCAAAACCATATAGAGGGGCACTATGAGTTGGAATAGACTTGATGGCATTTAACAACAATAGCAATGGGCTAAATATTGAACAATGCAGGAAGCACTAAAAGAATGTGGAAGGAATAAACAAAGTAACTGTACCAAAAATAATTGGTCAATATTCCACCATATCACGAGCCCTAGTGGTACTGTGGTTTAGGCATTGGGCTGCTAACCAGAGTTTTGTGGTTCAAACCTACTAGTTACTTTGCTGGAGAAGGTTGAGGCTGTCAGCTCTCTTAAAGATTTACAGTTTCGGAAACCCTATAGATGGATAATATGAGTCAAAATCAACTCGATGTCAGTAAGTTTGGTTTATAAGCAAAATACTGAACGGCACAGGAAGCATCAAAAGACAGTTGAAGAAATATAAAGTTTCTACATATGTATGTATATACATATATAAAGATGGATGTACTAGCATTTCAAGACACAGCATATGATCAAGAATTGATGATGGTGTTGAAGGAAGAAGTTCAAGCTGCACTTAAGGTACTGGTGAAAAACAATGCACCAGGAATTGGTAGAATTCAAATAGAAATGTTTCAAAAAACCGATGTAGCATTGGAAGCATTTACTCATCGATGCCAAGAAGCTACATGGCCAATCAACTGGAAGAGATCCATATTGACCTGGCCAACTAACTGGGCAAGATTCCAAAGAAAGGTGACAGTACAGAATGTGGAAATTAATGAACAATGTCATTAACATGCAAATAAAATTTTACTGAAGATAATGTAAAAACAGCTGCAGCAGTACATCAACAAACAGGGAGCTGCCAGAAATTCAAGCTGGGTTTCAAAGAAGATGTGAAAGAAGGGATAACATTGTCGATGTCAGACTGAAAGCAGAGACTACCAGAAATGTTGACTATACAAAAGCATTCTACTATGTGGATCATACTTTTGCTAAAGGTAATACAGAAACGGCTACAATCATACATTGACAGAGAACTTCCAGAAGTACAAGCTG
>NW_006408554.1:19857520-19872405 GCF_000296735.1 Chrysochloris asiatica | reverse complement strand
GACCAAGATGCAGACATTTGAACAGAATAAGGGAATACAGAATGGTTTACAGTCAGAAAAGATGTATCTTTTCATCATACTTATTTGATCTGTCTTCTGAGCAAATAATCTGAGAAGCTAGATGACAAAGAGGAATGTAGCATCAGGACTGGGAAAAGGCCCATTAACAACCTGTGATATGCAGATGGTATAATTTAGCTTGTTAAAACTGAAGAGGATTTAAAGCCCTTACTGATGAAATAAAAGACTGCAACTTTCAATATGGATTACAACTCAGAATAAAGAAAGCAAAAACACCCACAACTGGTTCAATAAACAACATATGGTAAACAAAGAAAAGACTGAAGTATTCAAATATTTCATTTTACTTGTATCCACAATCAATGTTCATGGAAGCAGAAGTCAAGAAATTAAATGATTCATTGTGTTGGGTAAATCTACTGCAAAAGACCTCGTTAAAGTGTTAAAAAGCAAAAAAATACCACTTTGAGGAGTAAGGTGGGCTTTACCTAAGCCATGGTATTTTCCATTACCTCATATGCATGTGAAAGATGGACAATGAACAAGGAAGAATGGAGAAGAACCGATGCATTGGAATTGTGGTGTTGGTGAAGAATATTAAATATATCATGGACTTTCAGAAGGATGACTAAATCAAGTTTGAAAAAAGTATAGCTGGCCCACTGAATAGTAGTCATCTAGTCTAGATGGTCTGGTGAAAAGAGATGGGGATAAGATTCTTATGATTCAATAGTGAGTAATTGTTATCATGACTAATTGTAATCATCACAACTGTAAAGGTAGAAGTTCTGTAGCAAAAAGAGAGGAGTAGTTAATCTTACAGTCCAGGGTCAGAGGATCCTAGGACCCTAGGGAGAAGAGCATGAGCTGAATGTGAGACTCTATCCAGAGATGGAAACAGAGATGGTGGCATGGAGAAACAGAGCAGCTGAGGACTCCAGACTCATGGAAAGAGAAAGGCTGTGAACTGGTAGCCAGGTGCTGGTGGTCAGGAGGCAGGCTCACAGAATGTGTCCTTTGGTTGTTTAAATGATTGTATATTCCTCAGCATTTTTGTGTACATCTCCCCCCCAAAACAAACAAACAAACAAACAAAAAAACCCCCCACAACAACCAAAAAACAGAGGGAATAGAAGCAAATACTGTTGAATTATTAAAAGAAAAAAAAAAGCCTTTGCACAGTCAATACAGTACAAGTAAACATTAAAAAAGAAAAAGAAAAGCACAGCTAGATTGCTCAATGGAAGTTAGGATAGTGACAAGTCATATCACATATTTTGGACAGTTTATCAGGAGGGTCAGTGTCTGGAAAAGGACATCATGTTTGCTAAAGTGAAGAGTTAGTGAAAAAGAGATAGAGACTCAATTAGATGGATATAAATGATGGTGGTGTGTCATGGAGTCAGTTCTGACTCATAGTGACCTTCCATAGGGTTTCTGAGACTGTAAATCTTTACGGGAGCAGAAAACCTCATCTTTCTTTCACAAAATGTCTGGTTGTTTTGAACTACTGACCGTGAGATTAGCAGCCTGACTGATATGGCTGCAAAAAAGGAAACAATACAATAATTTGAGGATGGCTTAGAAAAAGACAGTGTTCTGTTGTTCATAGGGTTGCTATGAGTCAGAGCTTACAGAATGACTTCTAACAGCAACAACTCAACATACATGAATTATGTCCTTTGATTCTCACAGCTTTTCATAAAATATTCTAACTCCCACTTACTTTAAAAAGGTATTGAAGCTGAGCAAAGATAAATAAATTGCCAGAGACAGACAGGTCATAATAATTTACTGAAGCAGAATTCTTCCCCAGATCATCCTGACATCAAAGCCTTTGTTCTTTCCTCAACAACATGCTGTCTTTCCTATATCACTGGCTTTGTGGCTTAATTGACAGGCTAGTCCTTCCTTTGATTTTTAGTATCATCCATAAATATTTATGAAGGCCTGATATGCAGTGACTGAGTCTAGCACTACATTAATGATTGATTGTTACGTGTTTTGAACATCCTCGTGACTGTTGTTGTTAGGTGCCATCGAGTCAGTACTGACTCATAGTGGCCCTGTGCACAATAGAACGACACACTGGTCAGTCCTGGGCCAACCTCACAATTGTTGCCACGCTTGAGACCACTGATACTACCATTTTGCCAATCCATCTCACTGGGGGTCTTCCTCTTTTTCTCTGACCCTTCACCTTACTAAACATTATATTCTCCAGCTACGGGTCCCACCTGACAATATGTCCGAAGTATGAGAGACAAAGTTTGGCCATCCTGACCTCCAAGGAGCACTCTGACTGCACTTCTTCCAACACAGATCTGTTGGTTCTTTTGGCAGCCCATGACACTTTCAATACTCCTCCAACACCATAACTCAAAAGCATCAATTCTTATACAGTCTTCCTTATTCACTTTCCAAATTTCTCATGCATATGAAGTTATTGAGAATACCATGGCTTGGGTCAGGCACATCTTAGTCCTCAGGCTGACATCTTTGCTCTTCAACATTTTCAAAAGGTCTTGTGTAGCAGATTTGCCTAATGTAATACTTCATTTGATTTCTGGACTGATGCTTCCTTGAGGGTTGATAGTTAATCCAAGAAGAACGAAGTCCTTGACAACTACAATCTTTTCTCCGTTGATAAGAATGTTGTTTATTGGTCCAGTGGTGAGGATTTTTGTTTTCTTTACATTGAGATGCAATCCATACTAAAGGCTGTGGTCTTTGATCTTCATCAATAAGTATTTTAAGTTCTCTTCACTGTCAGCAGACAAGGTTGAATCATCTGCATATCGCAGGTTGTTAATGAGTCTTCCTCCAATACTGATGCCATGTTTTTCTTCATATAACCCAGATTCTCAGATTATTTGGTCATCATACAGGTTGAATGAATAAGTATGGCAAAAGAATGCAACCTTGTCACATACCTTTTTGAATTTTAAACCATTCAGTGTTCCCATGTTCTGTTCAAACAACTGCCTCTTGATCCATGAATAATTCACGGATGTTTACAGCTGTTTCTCTTCATTTTGAAGTTGTGCCCCATCAGGAAATGAAAGTCCTGCAGGCTTCACTCCCATGAGCTTTACTCCATCTGTGTCATCACGGTCAACTGTACTTTGAGGAGGCAGCTCTTCCCCAGTCACATTTTGAGTACCTTCCAACCTGAGGGGCTCATTTTCTGGCACTATATCTGACAGTGTTTCTCTGCTATTCTTAAGGTATTTAGAAGTAGTTTGTCACTCCTTTCTCCTAGTCTGTCTTTGTCTGGAAGCTCATCTGAAACCTGTCCACCATGGATGAACATGCTGGTATTTAAAATACCCGTGGTATAAGGTTCCAGAATCACAGTAACTCAGAAGCAACTACAGTACAACAAACTGACAGACAAGTGGTGGATCCTTATGTCTACCAGGTTGCTATTGGCTCAATGGCAATAGGTCATGGTCCTTCTTACTGTAACAGTGTAGGGAGGATTCTTTCAGTCATTGTGCAGCTTTCAGCTGAGTTTTCTGTCATTGCTTTCTCTACAATGAAGACAGATGTGGAAATCTTATTCCCATTATCTTTTGTAATAAAAACCTTATTTATTTTTATACTTAAAACAGCTCTGAAGTAATTAGAAGAAGGTTTATTATTCCTAATTTACCTAAGAAAAATACTAGATGAAATATCCAGGGTCCAAAGTTAAACAACAGTGGAGTTGGTTATTTGTTCCCATATCTGCTTGTGCTATCATATTTCAGTGGAGGTCATTGTCCTATTTGCTTAAGGCACTGGAGAATACTCACAAAAAAAGACAATGCTACAGCTTCAATTCATAGTTTGTCTCAGAACATGAATTTAGTAAAATTTGGCCAATCTGACCAATTTTAAATTTAATAAATTATGCCCTTATTTATTGATTGCCATTTTCTATTTGTTTGGAGAAAAGAACATAGTTAAACTATGGCAGCACTTTAAAACACATTAAATAAATCTATGCACTTAATTACTATTGTTGCTACTTGATATTCATTATAACCTAATTATAATCAAGGTTGAAGTTTTTTTTTCCCCATTTCCCAGAAAATAAAAGGAAAGCAAAGGAATGCCCATAGATACAAGACATTCAGGGAGTTCAGAGTTTTTATTTAGCACATTGCTTAAGTTCATAAAACTTTCCCAAAGAGGGAATTAGTATGCTTTAAAATTTAAATATTTTCATTATGCAAACTATTTCATATATGTAAGAGTTTCTTCCAAACAAAATATATTTAGATACATCTGTAGACAAGTCCGCTCAGTAAGATATTTATCACATCATTTCTGACTCATAGTGACCCTGTATACAGTCTCTAAGAACGATTAGTGGATTTGAGCTGCCAACTGTGTGGTTTTCAGTCCAATGCTTATCCTACAGCACCACACCAGGGCTTATTAATTTCATTAAGTGCCTTAAAAAAAGATTCAGTCAAAACTGTGGCTTCTGACTAGATCATGGTTCTGCTAGGGTAGTAAAATTCAAGGCAGAACAGTGAGTTAAGAAGGGTATGGCAACTGTTTTCTTGAAGGACACAAGACAACATGGGGGCTTTATTATGAAGAAGTTGTAAGACAATTGAAACCTGTATTGATGAGAAAAAGGGAAAGAAAGATGCACTGAGGAATTTTTTTTTTTCTAACAGAACAATGCACCAGCTCATTCTTCGAAGGTAGAAGCTGTTCTACGTGAATTTCATTGGGAAACCATGCAAAACCACCTTACAGCCTTGATCTAGCCCCTTCAGATTTCTTTTTGCTCAGAAACTCAAGGAACATTTTATTTGACCCCTTCAATGATACCAAAGCTGCCATTTTGACATACTGTAAATTGAAGAGCACAGAATTTTTCAGGGAAGAGTTAAAGAAATGGACACAACACCTGTAGAATTCTATAGACTTAGATGGAGGATATGTCAAAAAAAACACAACAGCTTCACATTTTTAACTATTTGTATTTAATGAAGCTTCCTATGATTGTATAGTAATAATTTTTGACTTACCCTTATACATATAAATTTAAACCTCAGACAGGTACATTGAATTTCAAAACTCAAATAAGAAAAATAAGATAGAAGATAAACTCATACAAAAAAGGAAAAATAGCAGTTACCATCTAGTACTTAACAAAAGGGCCTTGGTAG
The DNA here is from genome assembly GCF_000296735.1 of Chrysochloris asiatica. Lineage (NCBI taxonomy): Eukaryota > Metazoa > Chordata > Mammalia > Afrosoricida > Chrysochloridae > Chrysochloris > Chrysochloris asiatica. The sequence continues at coordinate 19,867,213 of NW_006408554.1, read as the reverse complement.
CACAATTGTTCAGTACTTGGTTGTTAACTTTAAGGTCAACATTTTGAAACCACCAGTCACTTTGTGGGAGAAAAGACCGGGCAATATGCTCCCAAAATGAATACAGCTGGGAAAACACTATGAGGTCAATTCTACTTTGTTCTATATATAGGGTTGCTACTAGTTGGAATTAGCTCAACAGCACACAGCAACAACTACAACACTTAACATGTGCCGGTACTTTGATACTCATTTTATGTGATATTTATCTTATTTAATCATTATGTGACTTTTAGACATTGGTTTTATAGAAGAAAACACGGAAACCTAGCAAATTAAAAGTTTTCCATAGAAGGTAACTAGTAGTTGTTGCTAGGTGCTGTTGCTATGACTCACAGTGATGCTATGTAGATTTTTCTTCATATAGTCCAGCTTCTCGGATTATTTGCTCAGCATACAGACTGAATAAGAATGGTGAGAGAATACAACTTTAGTGCACACCTTTCCTAATTTTAAACCATTCAGTGTTCCTTTGTTCTGTTTGAACAATTGCCTCTTGATCTACATACAGGTTCCTCATGAGTACAATTTAATATTTAAGAATACTCATTCTCCATAATGTAGTCCATAACATGTCATGATCCACAAAATTGAAAGTTTTGTGTAGTCAATAAAACACAGGTAAACATCTTACTGCTATATTCTGCTTCCAGCCAAGATCCCTCTGATGTAAGCTATGCTATCCCTCATTCTGCATCTTCTTTTGAATCCGGCTTCAACCTCTGGTAGTTCTCTGTCAATGTATGGTTATGTACTATTTTTAGAAAAATTTTACTTGAATGTGATATTAATGATATTCTCTGATGATTTCCCCATTCTATTGGGTCATCTCTCTTTGGAATGGGCACAAACATGAATCACTTCTAGTCAGTTGGCCAAGGAGTTGTCTTCCAGATTTCTTGGCATAGATGAGTGAGTACCTCCAGTGCTTCATAAGTTTGTTGAATGATTTCAGTTTGTATTCCATCAGTTCCCCAAGGTTTCTTCTTTGTCAATACATTCAATGCAGCTTGGACTTCTTTCTTCAGTACCATTGGCTTTTGATCACGTTACCTCTTGAAATGGTTGAACATCAACCATTTCTTTATGGTACAGTGACTTTGTGTACTCCTTCCATCTCCTTTTGATGGTTTCTGTGTCATTCAATATTTTGCACACAGAATCCTTCAATATTGTAAGTTGAGGCTTGCATTTTTCCTTCTGTTCCCCCAGCTTGAGAATTGTTGAGCATGTTCTTTCCTTTTGTTTTTATAACTCCAGGTCTTTGCACATTTCATTATAAAATTTGACATTGTCTTCTTGAGCTGCCCTTTGAATTTTTCCTTTTAGCTCTTTTACATCCTCATCTCTTCCTTTTTCTTTAGCATCTCTATGCTGGAGAGCAAATTTCAGAGTCTCTCCTGAAATCCATTTTGATCTTTTCCTACTTTCTTGTCTTCTCAATATTTTACTTTCTTCCTGTATGATGGTCTTGATGTCATCCCACAACTCTTCTGGTCTTTGGTCTTTAGCATCTAATGTATCAAATCTTTGCTCTGTAGTGTCTAATGCATCAAATCTCTTCTTGAGATGATCTGTAAATTCAGGTGGGATAGTCAAAGTCTTGTTTTGGCTCTTGTGGACTTGTTTTAATTTCCTTCAGCTGCAGACTGAGTTTACATATGAGGACTTCACATGGCCTTGTTTTGGCCAATGATACAGAGTTTTCCAATGTCTCTTTCTACAGATGGTAGTCAATTTGATTTCTGTGTATTCCATCTGGTAAGGTCCATATGTATTATCATCTTTTATGTTGCTTAAAGAAGGTGTTTGCAATGAATAAGTCATTGGTCATGCATAATTCTATTACACGATCTCCATCATGGTTTCTATCATCAAGGCCATATTTCCCAACTTCTGATCTTTCTTTGTCTCCAATCTTTGCATTCCAATTGCCAGTAATGATCAATAAATCTTGATTACATGTTCAATCAAGTTCAGACTGGAGAGATTGGTAGAATTCTTCAATATAACTGGCTTTAGTGGTTGGTGCATAAATTCGAGTAATAGAGATATTAACTTGTCTTCCTTGGAGGCATATGGATATTATTCTATCATAGACAGCATGTGAATATTATCTCATCACAGACAGATCTTGATATGTTCTTTTTTTTTTTTTTACTTTCTACATCAATAATATTTTTATTATAAGTTGTGGCCAGCTCTGCATTAGGGTACAACACAATTACATTGTCTTTGTGACAGAAATCCCTGTTTGTTTCTTTATCTAAGCTAAGATTCTGTGGCACATAGGGCTAAAGCATTTGAGAGTTTTCCCTTAGCAGAAACCTAGGGGAGGGACCTGTAAGCTGAGCCTCTTAGAATTGCTCTTGGTCTTTGTACTTGGGCCCAAGTTCATGTATTCCTACTGGTGCTGAAGATGAACATTAAGAATTACTAAAAAATGTAAAAGCATCTTTAGGTGGTTTTCCTTCTGAATCCACCTTTGGCAACAATTCTCAAAGACTGGTCCCTTACCAAAGGTGCAACTCTCTATTCTGGTCACTCTGAGGAATACCCCAAGGGTATGAAATTGCTGGAATGTTGATATGTTCTTTTTGATGATGAATTCAATTTGTCATTCCAGGCATAATAAATCTGTGATTGTTAGATTCAAAATGGCCAGCACCAGTTCGTTTCAGCTCACTAATGCCTAGAATATCAATGTTTGTGTTCCATTTCATTTTTTGTCAATTTCTGATTTTCCTAAATTCATATGTGGTACATTCCATGTTCTGATATTTACATGATGTTTACACCTGTTTCTCTTCATTTTGAATGGGTCCTATATGCAAATGAAGGTGTCAAAGGCTTTATTCCATTTATGTCATCATGGTAAACTCTACTTTAGGGAGGCAGTTCTTCCCCAGTCATATTTTGAGTACATGGAGTCTTAGAAAACTTGAAGTTTCCCATAGAAGGTAACTAGTAGAGACATGATTTAAGATTTCATTGGGTCCAGGACCAGCATTGTTAGACAAACTGGTCTTACCAACTCTGTGATTTATGCAGTCATAAATACATTCCTTCAAAAGTTCAAGTTCTACCAAGATTCTCTTTTTCTCATGATAGCCTATTGTTCTTGCCCTTCTACAAGTAGCATCCCTATTAGCCATTCCTATATCTATTTCATTTTCTTCCCATCTAAAGACAGGTCTATACCCTGAGAATTTCTCCCAAAGGCTCTCCATAAAATACCACAGAGAATAGAAATCTCACTGAATAACAGACTTCATGAGCCATTAGTCCCCTTATTCATTCATTTATTCATTTATAGCAACAGCCAATTTTGAGCTAATGCGCCACAGTATGGAAAGTGCTGTGGAAACAAAGAGGTTTCTTTGAGAAACCTCTTTTCTCAAAGAACGTGTTCTAGTCAGTATTTGCTGAGGAGTAAACACTAAGGAAAAATGATAAATAAATGTGACACTAAAAACATACATACACATGTTATGGGATTTCAGAGGAAGGTGCTAGAGAATAATGATGTCTAAGGGAGCCCAGGAAGATTTCTTGAGGGAAGTGACAAATCTGAGCATATCTTTGTAGGATGGAGTAGAATTTGACAGGCCAGAGAAATGAAGAAATAACTTCAAAGCACATAAAAGTGTAAGTGTTCTGAACAGTTAATGTTCTTTGCATCTGAAAAAAGAGAACAGTACATGATGAGGTTTTTTGATGACTTATATGCATGCATTTGGACTCTGAGGATTATACGTGGATGGGGTATTGCCAAATAATGACATCATTATATTATATTTCAGCTAAAACGCTTTTGATTTTATCAAGTTTCAATTTAAAGATGCAATCCTTAAAGTCATAAAATTAAAAAGTAAAATCATAAAACATTGCTAAGAATGAAATGGACCAATAAATCCCTCAGCTATCTAGTTGTCTTCCTAGAAATCTAATAAGGTATTAATTGAAGTTCTCACATTTCTTTGTATCACCAAGGTCTCTCAAGAGATTTGCTGTTATTTGGCATTATCTTGATTAGTCCCCAAGCCTATCCCATGCAGCTAGTGATCAAGGACTATATATGGGTTACCTGAAAGTTTTTTAGACAGTGATATACTGCATATATCAAGAAAATGTATATAAAATGCATGATGATAGTGAGTTTAAGAATATATCAATGTTGATAGCTTTAAAATAATTTACTGATTTTTGGCATATTAGTGGACTAGAAATGTAGTTCTCATCATGTTTGATAAGGTATATATGCCATGTTCATAAAAAAGTTCAACTATAATGAAACTAGCAGCAAAACACTAAAATAATAATGTAGCCATTCAACCACATGGAAATATAACCATGACTATTTTTGCATAAATTACATTTTTATGTATTATGAAATGTTGGTTATAATCTCTAAAAGTATACCATTAAAGTATTTTAAGCTCATTAAATGCTGCAGGCATGCCTCAATTACACCAGCCATTGCCAAGTGACTGTGTGACTGTCTGATGTACAGGTGAGTCCTTAGTAAAATGGAGAAAAATATTCTTTAACAATATTATACATGACTTGTTGTTGTTGATATCAAATACCAATAAGTCAGTTCTAACTCACAGCAACCCTGTAGAGTGTTTACAAGGAGTAGCTGATATATTTGAACGGCCAACCTTGTGGTTTTCAGTCCAGTCCTTATCCTACAATGCCACGTAGAGAACTATCTTATCTGGCAGGGCCAAGAAATGCAGTATTCTGCTTAAAGTTTCAACTGAAAGAAAGAGAAAATAAAAGATGTTAGTGTGCCTGAGATTCAGGCTTGGGGTTTATGAGATGATAATTGGATTTAGCCAGTTTTCCCCCTTATCTATAAGACTCTTACATTGCACCACCAGACAGCTAAGTAGCAACAAAGGAAATTTCAGAATTGTATCAACCCTGCTCTAAATGATCTCCCAGGCTTTCCCTCTTCCAATTTACAGCCTTTCCTCAGAGAAAGGTGGTGGAAATGAAGTTGTTGTCAGTTGCCATTTACTGAGACTTGAGACAATCTGAAGCAGTAATAGGAATAGCAATGGAACCATGCTGCGATGGTTAGCAGTGCCTTTCTCATTTTTCCATTCCTAAGGTCTAGGAATTTTTCTCTCTGTGTTATTTGTCAAACTGTAAAAGAGACTATTGCTTTTTCACCTTGACTTATGTCAAACATTCTATGTCAAAAAGGAAATACAGGTTCAAGAGGTAAATCTTGCTCCTGAGTTTAATTTGAATAGTATTTCAAGTTTCTCTGATACCTTTTTCCAAATATCTTATATGCTGTATGAGCATGATAATTTTTTTCAAAAAAGTTTCTAAACTATGGTACTATAGGATGAGTACTGGACTGAGAATCACAAGGTAGGCAGTTCAAATCAACCAGCTATTCTCTGGGAACCTTGTACAGGGTTTCTACAAGTCAGAACTGACTTGATAGCACTTAACAACAACAAACAATAATTTTCTTAAATGGAACTTAAGAAACACTATTATCCTGAGTTAAGAGTGCAAAGAACTACCTTCCTGACCTCTATCCTTAGCTACTTTCAATTACATATTTTAGGTAAACAGTATATAGCATGGGATCATTGTTACCCCTCAACCCTGTTCCTCTGTTTGTAAATCTATCAATGCATTTCTAATAATTTGTTAACTCAAACTAGAAAACATCTCCATATACTTCAAATCTAATTAGTCACTAAGTTTCGTAGATTGATTTTCGAAGTATCCTTCAATTCAATGCTTTCTTCTCCTTCAGAGTGCTCATTTCCCTAGTTTATGTTTTGGATTCTTCATGCTAAATTTATACTAATGAATCAACTGATATTTGTAACTCCCATTTCTTCTCTTTCTCATCCATCCTAAATGATGCTTCCAGCATCATCAGTTTGACATAAGATATAAATGTATCCATCCACTGAGTTGTTGATTTCTTGGTCTTATAGAATTAAGCACAAACTTTTTGGTGCAGTATGAAAAGACCTTAAAAATCAGCTTAAATAACCTCCAATTTTCACTCCTGATATGAATCCTGGTGTCCTGGTGTGGCGCTGTGGGTTAATGCGCCAGTCTGCAAAGTCATTTTAACTGCAAGGTCGGCAGTTTAAGTTCACCAGCTGCTCCTCGGAAACCCTATACATGGTTGCTATGGATTCGAACCAACTCAACAGCACTTCACACCACCAACAGGGAATCCTGGTGTGGCACTCTAAGATAAGCACTGGCTGCTAACCACAATTTTGACAGTTCAAATCCACCAGCTGTTCCTTGGAAAACCCTAAACAGGGTAGCTACGGGTTGGTACCAACTTGAAGGCACCTAACAATAACAATACCTAACATTCCTTACCCAAATGTTTTGTGTCTTGATTAGACTATGACCACCACTCTTCTGTCACACTATGCTACTGTGGTGGCTTATGTGTTGCAGTGATGTTGCAGTGATGCTATGTCACCAATATTTTAAAAATCAACAGGGTCACCAATAGCAGACAGGTTTCAGCTGACCTTCCGGACTAAGACAGACTATGAAAAAGGAGAGGCAAATTTCTTCTGAATGTTTAGCCAATGAAAACTTATGAATCACAGTGAAACACTGTTAGATAATACCAGAATATCAAATATTGAAACATGATGAATAGCAACAGAATATTGTCAGATACAGTGCTGGAAAATGATGAGTACATTAAATTGGAAGGAACTCAAAGTATGATTCAAGAAGAGCTGTCTCCTCAAATTATAGTTGACCATGGTGATGCTAATGGAGTGAAGTGCTTGGGACCTTCATATGTTGGTGGAGAACAATAAAAAATGGGGAGAAATAACTGTAGTAATTATAACATGAAATGTATGAAGTATGAATCTAGGAAAATTGTAAGTTGTCAAAAATGAAATGGAATGCATAAATATCAATATCCTAGCCATTAGTGAGCTGAAATGAACTGGTATTATCGATTTTGAATCTTACATTCATATGGTTCACTATGCTGTGAATGACAAATTCAAGAGGTATGACATAGCATTCATCATCAAAAAGGAAAATATTCATACTTACACAAGAAGACCAGTTAATATCACTATTATTCAATTTACACACCAACCATGAAGTAAGTAAGGATGAAAATGACGAATTCTACCAACTTCTTCAGTCTGAAATTGGTCAAAAATTCAATTAAGATGCACTGATCACTACTGGTGATTGGAATGTAAAGGTTGGGAACAAAAAGGAAGAATCAGTAGTTGGAAAAATTGGCCTTGGTGATAGAAATTTTTGTGGAGATCGCATGATAGAATTTTGCAAGACCAATGGTTTATTTATTACAAATGCCTTTCTTAAACAACATAAAAGGTGATTATGCACATGGAAAGAAGTTAGAAGTTGTCAAAGACTTTAGTTTGTTTGGATTGACTATCAACACTCATGGAAACAGCAGTCAAGAAATTAAACAACATATTGCATTACGCAAATCTACTGTACAAGACCTCTTTAAAGTATTCAAGAGCAAAGATGTCAGTTTGAAGACTAAGGTGTGTCTGACCCAAGCCATTGTATTTTCAATACCTTTATATGAATATGAAAATTGGTCAAGGAAGAAAGAAGACCGTAGAAGATTTGATGTATTTGAGTTACGGTGGTAAAGAAGAATATCAAAAGTAGGTGGACTTTTAGAAGAACAAGCCAATCTGTGCTGGATGATGTACAGCCAGAATGCACCAGGATGGCCAGACTTTGTCACTTGTACTTTGGAAATATTATCAAAAGGGACCAGTCCCTGAAGAAGGGTATCAAGAGAGAGATCCCCATTGAGCTGGATTGGAATCGTGGCAGTAGCAATGGACTAAAGTTTAACAGTGATCACGAGGATGGTGCAAGAGCAAGACAGGGTAGTGTTTTGTACTGTTGTACATACAGTTGTTGTGATTCAGAACTGATTTGACTGCACCTAATAACAATATAATATACATATACAAAGGAGCTCTGGTAGCGTAGTGGTTATGAATCAGGCTAATACTGCAAGGTAGGCAGTTCGAAACTACCAGCTGTTCTGCAGGAGAAAGATGAGGCTTTCTACTCCTGTAAAGATTTACAGCCTTGGAAACCCTGTACAGGGTTGCTATGAGTCGGAACCGACTCCACGGCACACAACAACAACAACATACATGTACAGATGTGATACTCAGAAGTCAAATTAACTGTATCTGTGGGAAGAGATGCTAGAAAAGCTCAATATCATCATCCAAAACAAAGCTAGAGGTCAACTGTGGAACAGACCATCAATTGCTCATCTGCAAGTTCAGGCTGAAGTTGGAGAAAATTAAATCAAGTTTATAGGAGTTGAAAAGTGATCCTGAACACATCCAATCTGAATTTAGAGATCACGTCAAGAACAGATTTGAAAAACCCCAAAGACTCAGTAAAAAAGCTACTAGAAATCATTGGAAGATTCAGCAAAGTGGCAGGATATAAGATCAACATACAGAAATCAGTTGGATTACTCTATAGTAACAATGACAGCGCTGAAAAGGACATTAGGAAAGCAATACCATTTATAACAGCCGCCCAAAGGAGGAAATATTTAGGAATAAATGTAACCAGGGAAACAAAGGACCTATACAAAGAAAACTTCAGAACACTACTACATGAAACCAAAAGAAGCTTACAAAAGTGGAAGAATATACCATGTTCCTGGCTAGGAAGACTCAACATCATGAAAATGTCAATATTGTCCGAAGCAATTTACACATATAATGGAATCCCAATCCAGATTCCAACAACATTCTTCAAAGAGATGGAAAAAACAATCACAAACTTTATATGGAAAGGAAAGAGACCCAGTGTAAGCAAAGCACTGCTTAAGAAGAAGAACAACATTGGAAGCCTCTCACTCTTTGATTTCAAATTTTACTACATGGCTACAGTGGTCAAAACAGCTTGGTACTGGTACAGTGAAAGATACTTTGGGAGGCAAGGTTTGAAGGTGGTTAGGGTGGAGGTGCAGTGAAGTTCGCTGTCAGAAATACCACAGAATACCAGGCAAAGCAATCCAGGGTAAACCTCCAAAACTTGGAAACACAGAGATAGGAATATTTAAAAGATTTGAAGGCTTATAGCTAGTGGAACTTGTAGCAAAAGTAAGAAATAGAGTACTTTTGAATCTACTGGACTCGGCGGCCAGAGCTGACAACTTGGGCAAGACCAAATGGCAAGACCAAGTAGTGGAGCAGACACATCATGGAAAAACACCATAGGAACCTCTGAGCAAAGGTGGACAATACACTTTCTTGGTTTTGCTTTGTTGTGATTTTTTTTTTTTTTTTTGGTATCTGTTCATTGGCCCCACCCCCACAGTTTGCACACTTCCAATCTGGTGGCTAGAGGGGGTGCCTGAGTGAGTGGAAACTCCCCACCCTCACCACTGGTGGGTTCTTCTGCCATGCATTCGCATAGATACTCTCAGCCCAAGAGCTGGCCATGAACAATTTTTTCTTTTTTCTTTTTTTTTTTTTTTTAATATGGGAAAGGCCAGGCAGGGGTGTAGAGAGGGAAAGAGAGTTTAAAAACAAAACAGGCCAAAAATTTAATTAAATGCTGAGGTATAGCATAACAACCAACAGTGGCATCTTGAAA
>NW_006408554.1:19851229-19852775 GCF_000296735.1 Chrysochloris asiatica | reverse complement strand
TCATGCTTTGTAAAGTGAAGGGTCAGCAAAAAAGAAGAGTAGATCCAATGAGATGAATTGGTATCATGGCAGCAGCAATGGGCTTAAGTATAACAATGGTAAGGATGATTCAGACCAGGCAGTGTTACCTTCTGTTGTGTATAGGGTCACTATGAGTCATAGCCATAGCCGACTTGATGGCACCTAACAACAACAATAGCAACAATACCTATGATACTATTGAAACATGGTGTTACTGTTTATGTTTACATTTATGATCTTCCAATTTTCTGTATAAAATTCCTTTACAAGCATAATTAGATTTATGCCAAAGCATTTCAACTTTCACAGAGTGATTGTGAATTGTTTGTTTTTATGTTCACTTTCCACATGTTACTTCCTAACATATAAAAATGACTTTGGTATGTCAATCATACAGCCTATGGTCTGGTTAAAATCACTTGTAAGTTTTAGTATTGCTTTTGGTTTTTATTTTACATTTGAATCTCTGAAGTTTTTTTCATATAGACAGTGCTATATGAACATAGTTTAAGTTCTTCTTTTGTAATCTATGGCCTTCTAGTTCCTTTTCTTGCTTTATTACAATGCTAAAATTTCCAGTACCATGTGGATAAGGGTGGTGAGCATGTAAATTTTCACCTTAATCTCTATTTTAGGAAGAGAGCATTACTTCTTTACCATTAAGAATGATGTCAAATGTAGATTTTTGGTTGATTTGGTTGTTGTGAGGTGTCATCCAGTCGGTACCAACCCCTAATGATCCTATGCACAACAGAATGCAATACACCCCAGTCCTGCACCAACCTCACAATCACTGTTACGTTTGAGTCCATTGCTGCGGCCACTGTGCAAATCTATCTAGTTGGAGTTCTTTCTCTTTTACTTTGACCCTTCACTGTACCAAACATGATATATCCTTCTCCAAGGACTAGTCCCTCCTGACAATATGTCTGAAGACAAAATCTGGCCATCCTGGCTACCAAGGAGCATTCTGTCCATATTTTTTCCAACACAGATTTTTAGTAGATTCTATTTACTAAGGAAGCTTCCCTCTATTCCTATTTTGCTATAATGTTTATCATTAATAAAGGTTGTTATGTTCTGTTGAGTTGGTTCCAACTCACACAGACCCTGAAAATGGTTTCTGAGGCTGTATACTTTTGAGGGAGCAGAAAACCTCCTTTCTCCCATGGAGTAGCTGGTGGGCTTGAATGGCCGATTTTGTGGTTTGTAGTCCAGTGCTTTTCGTATAGATCCACTGCACAAATATTTATATATGTATGTATTAGTTAATAAGATTATATGATTTTTATTTTTTATTAATAAGATTTTTAAATGTTGAATCAGTGTGCTATATATATAATAAATCTCATTTGGCATGATGTATAATTCATTTTATTGAAAATACCATGGCTTGGGTCAGGCGCACCTTAGTCCTCAAGCTGACATCTCTGCTCTTCAACACTTTAAAAAGTTCCTGTGCAGCAGATTTGCCCAATGCAATACGTCGTCTGATCTCTTGACTGCTGCTTCCGCGAGTGTTGAT
>NW_006408554.1:19843692-19851018 GCF_000296735.1 Chrysochloris asiatica | reverse complement strand
TGTTAATGAGTCTTCTACCAATCCTGATGCCACGTTTTTGTTCATAGAACCCAGCTTCTCATATTATTTGCTCAGCATACAGATTGAACAAGTATGGTGAAAGAACACAACCCTGTCACACACCTTTCCCAATTTTAAAACATTCAGTGTTCCCATGCTCTGTTCGAACGAGATGGATCAGCCAGGTGGCATCACTGATGGTGTCAAGTGTGGCAGCGGTAGTGAGGTTGGCCCAGGATCGTACATTGTTTCGTTCTGCTGTGCATGGGGTTGTTATGAATCGGTTCTGACTCAATGGCACCTGACAACAACAACAACAACAACAACAATAATTCATTTTATATATTGTGGGATACTGTTTGTTATTATTTTTTGATGAGTTTTGTTTCTCAGTTATGAGATATATTGGTCTGTATTTTTCATTTTTTGTACTGTTTGTCTGATGTGGGTTTGGGTAATAACTTACTTGCAAGATGTGTTGGGAAATGCGTGTGGTGCTGTGGAATAAAGTAGCAGACTGCAAGGTTGATTTGCACCACAAGGTCGGTGGTTCAAACTCTTCTCGGAAACTGCATACATGGTTGCTATGCGTAGAAATCAACTCAACAGCACTTAACAACTACAACAACATTCTATTTTTCAGGAAGAAATTATATAAAGCTGTTGCTAATTCTTTTTTAAATGTTTGTTAGTATCATCCAGTGAAGTCATCCCAGACTGGAAATATTTAGTGATTGTGTTTTCTTAATATTTTTGTTCTTGATATTTTGTACATGAACATGGCTAATTAGATGTTCACACTTTAATTGTAGGGTCTATTATAAAGAAATTTAAAATCTTTCATTATTTTTCCAATGATCTTAAATATTTTCCTTTCTTATTTTTCCATTTATTTATTCTACTTATTTTTAACAGCTGTATTAAGATACAGTTCACAAACCATGCAATTCACTAATTTAACCATTGTTCAATATTCCTCGTGTTTTTGTTGTTGCAAGGTTCTGTCAAGTTGGTTCTGACTCGTAGCAGTTCTATGCACAACAGAGCAAAACACTGCCCAGACAAGCACCATCTTGACAATTATTGTGTTTGAGGCTCACTGTTGCTGCCACGGTATCAGTCCATCTTGTTAGGGGTCTTCCTTTTTTTCCCTGACACTCCACTTCTGATAACATGTCCAAAATATGAGAAAGGAAGTCTTGCAATCCTCATTTCTAAGGAAAATTCTGGCTATACTTCTTCCACCATAGATTTGTTTGTTCTTCTGATAGTCCATGGTACTTTCAATATTCTTCACCATCACCATAATTCAAATGGATAGATTCTACTGTCTTCCTATTCATCATATTCTTCAGTATTTGGACTACTCCAAGTTTGGGTCACAATCTTCTTCTGTAGTATCATTTATTACATTAGTTTTAGACTGCCCTTTCATATACTACTATTAATGTGTTTAATTGTCACAACTGTTCTTGATGATTCCCCACTGAGTTTCTGCTTTCCATTAATTCCTTACCAATTCCCTGGTACCTCCTGTTTTTCTGGAGTGTTCTCTGGAGCCTGCAAGAATCACCCTCTAAGTGCTCTTCTGCATCTTTCATTGTAACAGATGAAGCAAGCAACCCTTATCTGTATATGATGCTTTAGCTTACACCCCAAAAGTATGAAAATGGTATTCTTCAAATACTACCCTGCATGGTTATTGTTTTCTTCATCAGTATGAGAATCAGCAAAGAGAAGAAATAAGTCCAAGAGCTTTTGGCAAGAACTGATCAGATACTTCTCAGTCTCATTTCTGGCCATCCTGAGAGGCTTTGAACAAGAACATCACAGAACCAAAAAGGAGGATGGAGTACTTAGAGTGAATTCTTCAGGGCATAGTGTCTGGGAACGGAAAATTAAAGTGTGTGTGGCTCTTCCCCCAACTTTGCCTCTGCACTGGCCACACAAGGAAAGCCTTCAGGCTCCCCACTCATCCCATTTAGCATTCCTCACTGCCAGGGATACATGGATAGAGACACTGTCCTTATCAGAAGATGAAAAACTGTGTATATGCTCATACACTTGAGTTCACAGATGTGAATGAGCATGAAAATCTAAGCCCATCCTTGGCTTCATTCCAGCCACTGCAAGAAACTTGTCCTCTCCTGATGATCTGCTCCCTCTAAATCTCCCCACAAGATTGATAAGCTAACATTTTAACCAGTGTCTCTCCCTTCTCTGCCAGAACATTTCCCCCACTGAGGTTTCCCTCTGCCCAGGAGATACGTAATGGTTTCCTCCAACAGTTCCTGGACCTGTCCTGTGTCTCACCTCAATCAAAACTGCCACCACATTTGTTATCAAACCACATATCTTTCCATCCGAAAGTCACAGCATGTTCCCTTGTCTCTCATTTCCTCCTTTATAGCTGTATCAATTTAGTTTAAAGTCTTTGTGACCCCTTTAGAATGACAGAGGAGAGCAGTATATTATTTATAAAAGAGGAGAAAGGAGACAGGAACAAAGAGAGGGAATACATTACAACCTACCCCCGAAAAATGAGGGAGATACGATAAAAAAAATTGAAGTATTTTTAAAGCTGGTAGAGAAACATGCACCTAGGATACCAACATGCACACTCACAACAAAGTTTAAACAACACAAACATACAAGTCAGGCCTTCCTTCCACGTCATAAGATTTTTAAATGTGCAGACTTCTCTGTTCCAAATCTCATCTGAAAAAAAGTGAATAACTTATCCTTTTGATATTAACCTCTACAATTTCATAAATGGTCCAATATTCATGTGAAATAAGTAGCGTAAGACTAGCTCTAAATTCTTAAGCCTTCTTATTTGATCTGGCATTAGAACATCTGGATGTTGTAAATTGGTGTTAGTATAAGTCTAATGGGTCATTTTGTAATTAAAATCTATAATGATAATAATAAATATGTTTAGAGTGCTTACCATATGCAAGATATAGTTCTAAACACATTGATTATTTCATTTCATTAAGTTTCACTTATAAATATATGTTGTTATACTTATTTTATTTATAAATATGTGTTCTTACAGTTGGATAAATTGAGGCACAGATAATTTGTCTAAGTTCACAAAGTAGAAAACTGACCTTACTTGTAACCAGAATTTACCTGTGAGCATCAAACCACAGTGCTATTGCTCTTAAACACACATTTATGCAATTCTTTACTGTAATAAGCTATGCTACCTGTTGACATTCTTAGCATGACATCTTCTGCTTAAATCAACTTTTGTTTTCCAAAAACAAGCATGTTCTATTTACTCTCCCCTCTGATCACTGTGCCTTATTCTGGTTTTCCTTGAAGATAATCATCTTCTGGAACAAGAACTGTCACCACCCAATGTGACTGGCAGTATATGTTGTTGTTGTTGTTAAGTTGGTAACCGTAGAGTCAGTTCCGACTCATAGTGACCCTACACAGGGTTTCTGAGGCTGTAAATCTTTCCGGGAGCAGAAAGCCTCATCTTTCTCCCACAGAACAGCTGGTAGTTTTGAACTGTTGAGCTTGAGGTTAGCAGCCTGATTTGTAACTACTACGCTATCAGAGGTCCTTGGCAGCATATAGGGAAAGCAAAAATTTTGATTTTCGATTTCAATTTATAATCTATTGTTTTCCTATGGACAATTAAAGTGGCATTCCTGTGGATACATGCCAAATAAAAAGAGGTGTACAAGTGCTTAGAGAAAATTTATTTTAAGGCACCTTCCTAGGGACGGTTTTCTAACTGCAGACAAAAAGGAAACTTCCAGAACAATGTAATTGTTTTCTTATTCATCTGTGAAAAATAAAACAGTATATTCCAGAGAGAGAGACATGCAAGGAAACACAATCTGTACTCTCAATAAGCTGAAAATTTTGACTGAAGATGAATAACTCATGTTGGTTGCAAATAAAAGGTGACAAGGAACAAGTATGGATTCCATATACCACAGGAGGTCAACCCACCCTCTGCCATCAAGTCAATTCTGAATCACAGTGATCCTAGGGAACAGAGATTGAGAATTGCTCCTTTGGGTTTCTGTGGCTGTAAATCTTTATTAAGAACAAGCAGCCTCCTCTTTCTCCCATGGAGCTACTGGTTGAGTTTGAACTGACTGGTGGGTTTGAACAACGAGTTTGGCAGTTAGTTGTTCAATATTTAACCAGTTGTGCCACGGGGGCTCCTTACAGAAATTCAAAGGAGAAACAAAACAGTGGTAAGTTAAGAAAGGATTCAGGAAGGATAAAAAATATGAGTTGAATTTGAGGATGAAGATTATTTGGGAGGAAAGAAAATATATTCTATTTTATTGGCATATAATATATGACAGGATTTAAGAAAGCTCATGGAAAAAATCCATAATCTTTTCATTTCATTTTTCCACAAATTTTTGTAGCTCCCTTATATACCATGTTGTTGTTAGATGCCATCAAGTCAGCTCCGATTCGTAGTAACCCCAGACACAACAGAAGGAAACAATACTGGACCCGGCACCATCTTCACAATTGTTAGATTTGAGCCCATTATTGCAGCCACTGATGTGTCAGTGCATCTCACTGAGGTATTTCTCTTTTCCAAGGACCCTCAATTTACCAAGCATGATGTCCTTCCCAGAGACTTGTATCTCCTGATAACACATTGAAAGTACATCTCACCAGCCTTGCTTCCAAGATGCAATCTGGCTGTACTTCTTCCAAGACAGATTGGTTTGTTCTTATGGCAGTCCAAGGCAATTTCAATATTCTTCAACACCACAATTCAATTGCATCACTTTGTCTATGGTCTTCCTTAGTCATTGTCTGGTTTTCACATGGAGATGAAGCCATTGAAACTACCTGGCTGGGTCCAGCATACCTTAATCCTCAAACTGACATTTCTTTTCTTTAACATTTTCAAAAGGTTTTTTGCAGCAGATTTCCCCAAAACAATATATCCTTTGATTTCTTGACTGTGCAAGGTCAGTTTGAACTGCAATGTCCACAAATTCCGTTCAAATGTCACTCCTCAGAAACCCTATACAGGGTTGCTATGAATCGGAACTGACTCAAAGGCACATAACAACAACTTCCAATGCTCTTTTCCCTGTTAACAATCACTCATAACTGAATCATACAATCAGCATCTTCCTCTACCTTTTCTTACCCAGGTCCATAAGGACAAAAATGTTGTTTGGTGTGAGTTCCAAAGATTTAGGCTAGAAAAGACATAAATAATTCACTACACCACAATATGCCTACCAGGATTGTTTTGTTGTTAAGTGAGTCCAGTCAGTTCCAGCTCACAGCGACCCTGTGTTTAATTATAAGGAGTGTGGGTTTGAATCTCTGATCTTGAAGTAGTAGTCCAGTGTTTATCCTTCAATAATTATGCATGTGATAATAATAATAATAGTACAATTATTTATGTATCTATCACCAAAGTCAATGATTAAAAAATTAAAGAATTCTACCAATGTCTTCAGTTTGAAATTCATAAGTCATGTAATCAAGATGCATGGATAATTACTGGTAATTAGAATGTGAAAGTTAGGAACAAAGAGGAAGGATCATTAGTTGAAAAGCATGGCCTTGGTGGTAGAAAAGATGTGGAGGATCACATGATAGAATTTTGCAAGGCCAACAACTTCTTCATTGCAAATACCTTTATTCAATAACATAAATGGTAACTGTACACGTGACTCTCACCTGATGGCTTACCTGGGAATCAAATTGACCTTGTATGTGGGAAGAGATGATGCAGAAGCTCAATATCACCTGTTGAAGCAAGGCCAGGGCTACTTGTGGAGTAGGCCATCCATTGCTCATATTCAAGTTCAGGCTGAAGCTGAAGAAAATTAAAACAAATCCATGAGAACCAAAATCTGACCTTGAACCAATCCCACCTGAATTTAGAGATCATCTCAAGAACAGATTTAATGCATAGACACTAATGACTGAAGACTCAAGGAGTTGTGGAAAGACCTCACAAACATCATGCATGAAGAAAACAGAAGTTTATTAAAAAGGAAACCAAGAAAAGGGCCAAATTGGAGGTCAGAAGAGATTCTGAAACTTTCTCGTAATCATAGAATTGCTAAAGTGAATGGAAGAAATGATGACATAAAAGAACTAAACAGAAAATTTCAATGGGTAGCTTGAGAAGACAAAGTAAAGTATTATAATTAAATGTTCAAAGACTTGGAGTTAGAAAACCAGAAGGGAAGGATATGCTTAGCATTTCTCAAGTTGAAATAACTGAAGAAAAAAAACAAAAAACAAAACAAAACAAGCCTTGAGTTGCAATATTGAATGTCTATGGACAAAATAAACTCCTACTGTGGCTCTGTAAGATCAGCACTTTACTTTGAACCATAAGGTCAATTGTTCAAACTCACAAGCTACTCTTCAGAAACCCTCTACAGGGTTGTTATGAGTTGGAACAGATTCAAAGGCACTTTAACAACAATGGACAAACCAGGGAGCATAGTGGCTCCATCCAATAAGCAAAATAGAGAGCCTAGTGATTCCCTACGATGATAAATACTGGATTGCAAACCACAAGGTCTCCATGAGAGAAAGATGAGACTTTCTGCTCCTGCAAAGGTTTTGAAAAGCTTCAGAAACTATACAGGGCAGCTATGAGTTAGCACTGATTTGAAGGCACTTAGCAACAACAACGTGGGCAAAATATTGGGTGATGCAGGAAGTATCAAAAGAAGCTGGAAGGAATTCAGAGTCACTGTACTGAAAAGAATTGACAGACGTTCATCCATTTCAGGAGATGATTTATGATCAAGAATCGATGGTACTGAAGGAAGAAGTTCAAGCTACACTGAAAACATTGACAACAATCAAGACTCCAGGAATTGATAGATTAACAACTGAAATGTTTCAACAAACTGATACAGTGCCAGAAGTACTCACTCGTCAATGTCAAGAAATTTGGATGACAGCTACCTGGCCAAACAATGGAACAAGACCATACTTGTGCCCATTCCAAAGAAAGGTAATCCAAAAGATTACAGAAATCACTGAACTATAGCATTTGTATCACATGCAAATAAAATTTTGCTGAAGATAATTTAAAAATGTTTGTACCAGTACATAGGAAGTTTTACAGATTTAAGCTGGATACAGAATTGGATGTAGAATAAAGGATATCATTGCTAACATCAGATGGATCATGACTGAAAGCAGAGAATACCAAAAAAATGTTTTATTGGCTATGCAAAAACATTTTACTGTGTGGATCATAACAAACTATGAATAATATTGCAAAGAATGGATATTCCAGAACACTTGACTGTGCTCATGCAGAAATTTAGTAATATATATATATAT
>NW_006408554.1:19839537-19843422 GCF_000296735.1 Chrysochloris asiatica | reverse complement strand
GTCGCTATGAGTCAGAACCAGTTCAATGGCACTTAACAAAAATAATAAGGATGACAAAAATAGAGAAACTTATCCATCAAGTTCAAATACTGTTGATGTTTTTGAATACCAATATAAACAAAAATAAAATACTTTATATTACTGTAAAAGGATATTAAGTTTTCACCCCTCAATAAATTCCTCAAATTTGACCCAATTGACTCAAATTGATACTAGTAACAAGAAGCATACACTTTGTTATAGGTCATCTTTAGAGAAGTGCTTGGCTGCTGACTGAGAGGTAAGAGGTTTGAACTTAACAGCAGCTTCACAAGAGAAAGATGTGGGAGTCTGCCTCTGTAAAGATTACAGGCCTGGAAACCCTCTGGGGCAACTGTACTGTCTCCTGTAGATCCATTTACTGAGTGAGGATTGAGTTCATGGCAATGGGTTTGGTTTGGTTCTTTGCTTCAAGAAGATCCAATTATTCATTATTCTTTCCTTTTGTCTAGGTAAAAGACTGATGAAGGAGCCACTGCCAAGAATGTGAAAAGAATTAAGTTTTCCATTTTCTATCAAATAAATGGTGGAAGAAAGATGTGGTAATCTGAATCTGTAAAGATTTACAGCTATGGGAACTCTAGTGGCAGTTCTACTCTATCCTATAAGGTCTCTACGAATCAGAGTCAACTTGATGCCAATGGGTTTGGTTTGGTATCAAATAAATGAAAACCTAAATGGTGTAAACAGTGCAAATGCTGAACAAAAGATGATTAAGCTACTAACTGTAGGACAGTGCCCAATTATAAATCCTTATTCCAATCTTCTGGGAAATTCAGACCTGCCAAGGGCTAATTAACTGTTCCTACAGTGGGACTATGTGAGAACATGATTCACAGCTTCTGAACAGCTGGAAAGTATTTAATTTGAACAATAGAGAAATTAAAGAGCAGAAGTTAGCAAGACTATCAGCAGACTGAGTATGTCTATCTAAATGGTGCTTAGTCAACTTTAAAATTGCCTGCCTAGAGATTTACATTGAATATATATATATAAAGAGAGAGAGAGAGCCCCGTGAAGCAATTATCAGTCAGTCTCCATTGGTAGAACTAGCATTGTGTTTCAGGTCAGTAGCAACACATGAATGAGGATGACTGGTTTATGGTGTCAGAATCTGAGCAGCCAGTTTCCCCATAAATATATGTAACTGAATGAAAAGCAAAGGACAGTGTCATCGTACATGTAAACAACTATCTTCAAATGTTGAGGACTATACTCAGGATCTCTTAAATACCATTAACTATCAATCAGCTCTAGACCTAGTTACATACTCTCACCCCCCTCCATTTCAGGAGAAGCAACTGACTTTGAGTTTTGTTTTTTTTTTACTCCCTCCTGAGAGAGATCCACATGAAGATCTGGTGTAGCTGTGAATATATGCTGAGGAGTCAGTTCTGATTCATAGCGACCCTGCATAGGGGTTCTGAGGCTACACATTTTTGTGGGGGCAGAAAATCTCAGCTTTCTCCTGTGGAGTGGCTGGTGGATACGAACTATTGACCCTGAGGTTAGCAGCAGCCCACCATATAACCTACTACACCACAAAGGGCTCCTTGACCACTGCCAATAGTATTGTCTTTAATGGTTGGTTGTTGTTATGTTGTAAGTGCCATTGCGTTGCTTCTGACTCATAGTGATCCTGCATAGGGTTTCCAAGGAGCACCTCGTGAGCTTATCTTGTGGTCCAGTGCTTTATCCTACAACACCACTCCAGGAACAGCATAATTTTTGGTGAACAATGTAAGTTTTATTGAGATGCCAAGATCTGCACATGTTATCTCTTTAAGTCTCCATGAAAATCTATTCAAGATGAAAAAAATATGTCCCAGAAAGTTTGTAACACAAAACAACCAACTCCAAACAAACTGCAGTCTCCTGGAACTATTGAATATTTCTTGCCAAATCTGCTTAGTTTATTTTTTCATATCTTATTACTGGCTTATTTATGATTTCATGTGGGATTAAAGACTATTTTAGCTTCTTTTCCACCTGTGTTGCATGTAATTGGCAACCTGTTGTGTGTGCCATCTAGTCAATTCCAATTCATATTTACACTCTATGACAAAGTAGAACTGTCCCACAGAATTCCCTAGTACATTATGAAGTCTCTTTTCTCCCAAGGAGCTGCTGGTCGACTTGAACAACAGACATTTCTGTTAGCAGTTGAACACTTACCCTTTGCACGACCTTGGTTTCTTATCTGTTGTTGTTGTTGTTGTTAGGTACCATCGAGTTGGTACTGACTCTTAGCGACCCTATGCACAACAGAATAAAACATTGTCAGGTCCTGGGCCAACCTCACAGTCGTTGCTACATTTAAGTCCACTGATCCTGCCACTCCTAATCAGTACCCTAGTCTAATTTAAAAGATGAGATGAGCTGCCTTTGATAGGACCTGTGGAGGTTAGTTTCTTGAACATTCTGGATGCCTAATGTTATGTGTCTTTTTTCTCAGCTTCGTTTTTAAACTATAGTTAACTTCTTTCACATGAGTCAATTAGACACGTGCTCGTAAGAGATCCTTTTGTTTGTTACTCAAATACACTTAGAGTACATAGAAGATTTTTAAAAAGTACCCTAAAATTGTTTATAGAATTTTAGAATGTGTGGTAAACTATGAAACTTTTTCACTACATAGAAAAAATAAATAGATGCCTACTTAATTCTTGGAATCTGGTATGGTGCTGTGGGTTAAAGCACCAGACTGCAAAGCCATTTGAACTACAAGGTCGGTGGTTCAAGCTCACCAGTCACTCCTTGCAAACCCTACACAGGGTTGGTATGGGTCGGAACTGACTCAACGGCATTGAACAACAACAACAACTTAACTCTTAGCAATATTAGTGTGCCATGGAGTCAGTTCTAACTCATAATGATCTTGCATAGGGTTTCTGAGACTGTAAATCCTTATAGAAACAGAATCTTCATCTTTCTTCTGAGGAACAGCTGGCAGTTTCAAACTTCTGACCTTGAGGTTAGCAGCCTGACTCATAATCGCTATGCTACTAGAGCTCCTTAATAGCAAGATTAGGCAAATGTTACATAAAAGAACAAACTGATAACACAATTAGCAAGATTAGACTGATATTAGCAGTTTGTTCTTTTAGTTTAGATTAGTCTTAAAGAAGAAAAGCTAAAGACACAACTAGAGTCCTAGTGTGGCACTGTAGGTTAATGAGCTGGACTGCAAAGTCAGTTTTAACTGCGTCGGCAGTTCAAGTTCACCAGCTGCTCCTCGGAAACCTTACACAGGGTTGCTATGGGTCAGAACCAACTCAATGGCACTTAATGACAACAGCAAAAGTCCTCCATCCTTTACCTCTGTATCAGTTTACTGTAGCTGCTATAACAAATTACCACAAACTTGGTAGATTAAAATGCCAGAAATGTATTTTCTCACAGTCCTGGAGGTTTGAAAGTAATATTAGTTTCACTGGGTGGAAATCAAGATGTCAGCAGTGTAGCATTCCATCCAAGGGCTCTAGGAGAGGATCGATCCCCTTCTTGCATCTGCCAGTTTCGGTGACTGCTATACTCATAGCTTTTGGCTTCTTCATTACAGTGTCTGCCCTCATGTTTATATCCCCTCCTCTTCTGTATATGGAGTTCCGGTGTGGTTCTGTGGGGTTAATGCACCAGACTGCAAAGCCATTTGAACGACAAGGTTGGAGGTTTAAGCTTACCAGCTGCTCCTCGGAAACCCTATACAGGGTAGCTATGGGTCAGCACTACCTCAATGGCACTTAACAACTTCTGTATATAATCTTCCTCTGCCTCTTTAATATAAGGTCACTTGTGATTCAGGTTTAACTCCACCTGAATAAAAAAGAAAAATTACCTGTCATG
>NW_006408554.1:19831158-19837942 GCF_000296735.1 Chrysochloris asiatica | reverse complement strand
GGGTTCTCTGGAGAAGCAAAATCAATGAAGCTTTATATATATATATGTAAAAAGTATTGGAAAAAATAAACAGACACCTACATAACTATTAGCAAGATTAGGCAGATGTTATCAGTTTCTTCTTTTGCTTTTGATTACATGGAGTCTTGGGGGTTAATGTGTCACTGCTAGGTCAGTTTGAACCACAAGGTCAGCAGTTCAAGCTCACCAGGCACTCCTCAGAAACCCTACACAGAGTCATTATGAGTCAAACGGCACTTAACAACAACATAGATAGAAGATAGATAGATAGATAGATAGATAGATAGATAGATAGATAGATAGATAGATAGATAGATAACCCTGCATATGGTTTCCAAGGTGTAGCTGGTGATCCTAAACCTCTGACCTTGTGGTTCAAACTGACCTTGCAGTCCAGTGCATACACCCACAGAGCATATATATGTTTGTATCAAGGAAATGGCTAACACAGTTGTAGAGGTGAATAAATCAGAAGTCTGTGAATCAGACGAATCAAGATTGGCAGGTCAGATGGCAGCAGCCAGGAAGGTTAGGCAGGTAACGTGGCAGGCTGCTGATGACTTTCAGGATCAGCTAGCAATAAGATAGCTTATTGGCTAAAGTCCAAAGAAGCAGAGGTTGGGTGAAGAGCCATATGCTGGATCCAGATCCAGCAGAAAGCAAGCAAGCTTTGCCCAAGTCTCCAATATATTGGAAGCAGCACACACCCTGGAGGAAACTTCTTTCAGTTGATTGACTGGTCCCAGCAGAGCGCATCATGAGTTGATTACATTATATTAGATCTCACCAGGAGAAATGAATACACTATAACTGCCAAATCACTGAGAATTCTGGCCCAGAATTCAACTTTCAACCTACCAGCCATAACTATCACAATCCACCCCTTCTCAACTTGCATGTAAGAGTGACAAAGAATTAAAAACAAGCTAATTGTTCTCATACCTTGGAAATATTGTCAGGAGGGACCATGATATTTAATAAACTGTAATAAACTCCATACTGGGATCTTCTGTGAGCCAATCAATTGATAGATAGTTTCCTCAGCGGGTGTAACTATTATATTGGATACTCAGGAAAAGCTTGTTTGCTTGCTTTCTGTTGGTGTTGGATCCTGCATCTGGCTCTTCATCCAACCTCCAGTTATTTGAATTTAAGACAATGCCCTCTTCTGTTGCCTGCCAATCCTAGGAGTCATCAGCAGTCTGCCGCCTTACCTGCCAGCCATCTAACCGGTCCATCTTGGTTCATCTGACCCATGGACTTGGAGTTTACCCACCTCTACAAATGTGTCAGCCATTTCCTTGATATTAACTTCTCTTTATATATGCACAAATAAGCTTTGGAGTCCTGGTGTGGTGCTGTAGGATAATCACTGGACTGCAAGGTTGGTTTGAATTACAAGGTTAGAGGTTCAAACTTACCAGCTGCTCCTTGAAAACACTATACAGGATCAGTATGAGTCAGAACTGACTTGACAACAACAATATATACGCTTTACTGGTCTTGCTTTTGTAGAGAAACAACCATAAGACATTTGGCAGTGAGAATGATTCTAGAGAAACATAATCATATGGATTAGTTTTCTAAGCTAGTTCTTAAATATAACTAATTTTAAAGAGACTAATAACTCTCCCATCACTAGTAAAGACAAGAAGGGTGTTGCTAATCTGTGCTATGAAGTGACAATATTAATACCAAAATATCACCACCAATAGATCATATATTAGAGAGAAGTGAGGTTCTGGCTGGTGGTGTGTTTGATATTTTTCTGCAATTTTGTCAAAAAAGTTGGTTGGTTGCTCCTACTCACAATAGACAAAGTAGTAAAGGAAAGACATGAGCTTAGTGCTAAGGAATCACAGCTCAAGTGCCACATAAAAGCCCAAAATCAAACAAGCCCACTGCAACAGAGTCAATTTTGACTCATAATAGCCCTGTAGGACAGAGTAGAAAGCTCCTTTGGGTTTCTGAAACTGAAACCTTTATGGGATCAGATAGCTTCCAGTCCCTGGAGAAGGATATTGTGCTGTGGTAATGTGGAGGGTCAACAAAAAGAGGGAAGACCCCCCAACGAGATGGATTGGTGCAGTGGCAGCAGCACTGAGTTCAATCTTAGCAACTATTGTGAGGATGATGCAAGACTGGGCAATATTTCATTCTGTTGTACATAAGGTCACTACAAGTTGGAATCTACTCAATGGCACTTAAAAACAACAACAATTGTTCTTCAGTAACAATAACATAAATAAAAATGTTTTTATCGATTCTTATATAGCAGCTACAATGATTGGATAACATCAATAGCATTTCTATGTAAGAGATTATTAAATTAAAAGAGTAATGCATATGAAATGATTTCTCTAAATTCTATATTTTAAAGATCACTTCCTTGATAATATAATATTGTGAAGCAGCTAGTTCAAATCAGCTCTTTGTGCTATTCCTATTTTCTCTACTTAGGAGTAAAACTTTCAGCTCATGTGTTGAATCCTGTATTACACTTAGCAAAATGATGTAGGGTGCAGACAATGAAATAAGCCAGCATGTTTACCAAACTTCATCCAATCCTTGTCCTGAGTCCACAAAGAAAAAAAAGAAAAGATTATTTCTTTTCCCCCTCCTCAAGAACTGCTCCCAATTACTATAGCTATGAATAGTAATCAGATTCATAATACATTTTAGAAGCTTGCTCTCTTCTAATATCTTGATACCATAGTTCTGCAAAGGCAACTAAATAGCTAATTTTATGTATTTCCAAATTGGCAGTTCTAATTACTACAACATTGGACTATGATATAAATTACTGTTGTATAAAAGTATTAATGTGTATAGGGTTATAAACATATAGAAATGATTCTGCCTGCATCTGTATCTGACTGGATGGAAAGAAATAAGTTTGTAATTCATATGCATTTATGATTTATTGTTGGAGATATAATTAGTTCTGGAAATTATCCTTCAGAAGTTACTTTATTCTTTATTTGTTGTGTTAATTTTCATGTTTCACTTAAGTAATTTCTTGTTGATAAGCAAGCATTTAAACAGCTAGGATAATTTGTTGAATTACATCTTTAGAGAGAGGTTCAATTATACTAACTATATATTTGAAATATACAATTATACCATAAGTACAGTGATGTTACATGAGTAACAACATATAGGATCATGGTAATTTAATAAGAGATTATAAATATGGAGTATTGTTGATTTGTGCTCAAA
The DNA here is from genome assembly GCF_000296735.1 of Chrysochloris asiatica. Classification (NCBI taxonomy): domain Eukaryota; kingdom Metazoa; phylum Chordata; class Mammalia; order Afrosoricida; family Chrysochloridae; genus Chrysochloris; species Chrysochloris asiatica. Next base: position 19,834,702 of record NW_006408554.1, on the reverse strand, counting down.
AATTTTACACAAACAAACAAACAAAAAAGAGTAGAGGGATACATTTTCATGAATTTTTTTAGTATACTGTAGTATTTAATCTGCTTAAATTTTATTCTAAATGGGTAAAATGTGATGTAAAGGATGAAAAATTAAACCAAAAGTTTACATACTAAATTCAGTATATTAAAATATTCTCATTACATTTTAAAGCATGGATGATAGCCTCAGATATTTTCAAAATATTTGATTTCACTATTAAATAGTATTCTGACAATTTACAAATTAAATAGTTTCTTTGGATATATAAACTGTGTCAGAATATATTTTTCAAAGGTGATTGCAATAACAAACTCAAACCCACATGCACTTCTGAAATGTGACCTTGGGGCCCCCATTACTCCCTCTTCCCCACCCCATCAAGGGTGGACGCTGTTTCTCTTCCTCCTCGAACCTGGACAGGCCTTCTGATCACTTTGACCAGTTGAATCTGGGGAAAGCAATGCCCTGTCCCAGAAAAGGGCATAGATATTTTTTAGTCTGGAAACTCCTTCTTTTTGTCATTTAGGATATTCATCTTTGGGATGCTCTTACCTGGATGATCCTTTAAATTATTTTAAAGTTGTGCTCCATGGACGTTTTAATGAGACAATAGGATTATTGTGGTTAACAGTCCAGTACTTATCCTACAGCACCGTAAATCTCTCTTTCTCTGTTCATTTGTCTCCTTGTATGGTGCTGTAGGATAAACAAAATTGGTTTGAACCACAAGGTCAGCAGTTCAAACTCATCAGTCACTCCTCCAAACCCCTATGTAGGGTCACTATTAGTTGGAGCTGACTCAAAAACACTCAAAAAAAACAACATTATTCCATCCTTAATCCTTTTATTGGTTTATTACCTCTGATCACAACATAGGGGGTCATTACATAACTGCCAAACTGACACATGATTTGAGGGAGCACAATTGAGGGAACACAATGCATATTAGTGCTGGCAAGTCAGTTCTGACTCATGGCAATCCTATGTACACCAGAACGAAACACTACCAGACTCTGTGCCATCCTCATAATTGTTTCTATGCTTGAGACTATTGCTGCTGCCGCTGTGTGAATCCATCTCCTTGGGGGACATCTTCTTTCTCAATGATCCTCCACTTTACCAAGTGTGATGTCCTATCCAGGGATTGGTCCTTTCAGACATCATGTGCAAAATACATGAGACAAAGTCTTGTCAAATTCACTTCTAAAAAGCATTCTGGTTGTATTAAAAAATGTGTTCTTCTGGAATCCATAGTACCTTCAATATTCTACAACACCAAATTCAAATGTATAGATTCTTATATGGTCTTCTTTAATCATTGCCAAACTTTTACATGCATCTGAGGCAATTGAAAATACCAAGACTTGGGTCAGACTCACCTTGGTGGTGGTGGTGGTTATGTGCTGTGGCATCAGTTCCGATTCATAGCAACCCTGTATAGGGTTTCTGAGGCTGTAAATCTTTATGGAAGCAGAAAGCCTCATCTTTCTCCTTCGGAATGGCTCGTTGTTTTGAGCTGCTGACCTGGAGATCAGCAGCCTGACTCATAACCACTACGCTACCAAAACTCCTTTAGACTCACCTTAGTCCTCAAAATGACAACTTTGGTCTTCAGCACCTTAAAGACGTCTTTTGCAGCAGATTTTCCATTAGCAGTTTATCTTTTGTTTTCTTGAGTACTGCATCCATGAACATCAATTGTGCATCCAAACAAAATGTTCTCTTTGACAACTTCAATCTTTTCTACATTTATAATGGTGGTATTAATTGGTCTAGTTGTGAGGATTTTTGTTTTCTTTTCATTGAGGTACAACTGATACAGAAGACTATAGTCTTTGATGTTTATCAGTAAATATTTCAAGTCCACTTTGCTTCTAGAAGGCAAGGTTGTGTCATTTACATATCACAGTTTGTTGATGAGTCTTCCTCCAATATTGAAGGCACATTTTCTTTGTATAATCCAGTTTCTCAGATTATTTACTCAGCATACAGTTTTAATAAGTGTGGTGAAAGGATACAACCTTAGTGTACATCTTTGCTGATTTTAAACATTCAGTATTCCCTTCTTCAGTTCTAATAACAACTGACTTCGGGTTATGTACAGGCTCCTCGTGAGCACAATTAAGTTAGTGTTCTGCAATTCCCATTATTTACAAGGTTATCAATAGTTTGTTGAAAGCTTTTGCATAGTCAGTTAAGAACCAGTGAATATATTTCTGGTATTCTATGCTTTCAGTCGAGATCTAGCTGACATGAGCAATGATATCTCTAGTTTTATGTCCCCTTCTGAATCTGGCTTGAATTTCTGGTGCCTCCTTGTCAATGTACTGCTGTAACTGTTTTTGAATTATCTTCAGCAAAATTTTACTTTCATGTGATATTAATGATATCATTCAATTGTTTCTGCATTCCACAGGGTTACCTTTCTTTAAACTGGGCACAAATACAGACCTCTTCCAGTCAGTTGGCTAGGTAGCTCTCTTTCATATTTCTTGGCATAGATTAGTGAGTGTCTGCAGCACTGAATCAATTTATTGAAACATTACAATTTGTATCCAGTCAATTCTTGGAGTCTTGTTTTTCACCATGCCTTAAGTAGAGCTTGTTGTTGTTATTGTTAAGTGTCATCGGTTCGATTCCAACCCCTAACAACCCTGTATGGGGTTTCCAAGGAGCAGCTGATGAGTTTGAACCACTGGCCTTGCAGTCTCACACCAGGACTCCTAAGTACAGCTTGGACTTCGTTGTTGTTATGTGCCATGGAGTTGGTTCTGACTCATAGTGACCCTGCACAGGGTTTCCGAGGATGTAAATCTTTACAGGAGCAGAAAGCCTCATCTTTATCTCACGGAACATCTGGTAGTTTGGAACTGCTGACCTTGTGGATCGTAGCCCGATTCGTAACCACTACGCTACCAGAGTCTGCTCCTTATAAATTCTTGATCATATAGGCCACCTCTTAACATGGTTTAACATTAACCAATTCTTTTTGGGACAGCGACTCTGTATCTTCCTTTCTGTTGTTATTGTTAAGTGCAGTTGAGTTGGTTCTGACTTATAAGGACCCTGTATAGGGTTTCAAAGGACAGACTGGTGGGTTTGAACTGCTGACCTTTTGGTTAGCACTCCAGTGCTTAACCTACAGTGCCATACCAGGACTCACTCCCTTTTGACCTTTAATACTTAAACCCAAGGCTTGAAATTTTTTCTTCAGTTTTTTCAGCTTGAGAAATGCTCAGTGTGTTCTTCTAATGTTTTGGTTTTATGACTCCAGGTCTGTGCACATTTCATTATAAATCTTTATTTTGTCTGTTCAAGCTGCCCTTTGAAATTCTCTGTTCTGCTTTTTTACCTAACTTCTTTCACTGTTTTAGCTATCTATGTTCAAGTGCAAGTTTCAGAATCTCTTCTGACATCCACTTTCGTCTTTTATTTTTCTTGTCTTTTTATTTTTTCTTATGTTTTGCTTTTTTCATGCATGGAGTTCTTGATGTCACCCTACAATGTCTCTGGTCTTGGTTTA
>NW_006408554.1:19828549-19830673 GCF_000296735.1 Chrysochloris asiatica | reverse complement strand
CGGTTGGTGGATCAATTTGAATAACGGTAATATTAACTGGCCTCGCTTGAGCTGTTTTTGTTAAGTGCCAAGAATCAATTCCTACTCATAGAGATTCTGGAGAGTGTTCTCAAGGAGCAGCTGGTGGGTTTGAACTGCTGAATTTGCAGTTAGCAGTCTAGTGCTTATCTTACAATGCCATCCTATACTTCAATATTGTTTGTGATAGATAGTATTTGATATACTCTCTATGATGATGAATGTGATGCCATTCCTTTTTAATTAGTCATTCCTGGCATAGTAAACTATGATTGGCTTGTTCAAAATGGCTGATAGTAGTTCATTTCAACCCATTGATGCTTTGGATAGTGATCTTTATGTGTTCCATTTTATTTTTGACAACTTCCAATTTTCCCTGGTTCATATTTCATACATTATATATTCTGTTTATTAATGGATGCTTGTAGCTATTTCTTCTTATTTTGAATTGTGCTCCATCAGCAAATAAAAGTCTGGAAAGCTTTACTCCATCCACATCATTAAGATAACTCTACTTTGAGGAGATAGCTCTTCCCTAGTCATATTTCAGTGCCTTCCAACATGAAGGGCTCAGCTTTTGGTACCATTTTCAGACAATGTTCTGTTGTTATTCTTAAAGTTTTCAGTGACTAACCTTTCAGAAGCCATCTACCGCTCTTCCTCCCTCATCTGTGTTTGTCTGAAAACTATGTTGAAAACTTCCCACCATGGATGACTTTGCTGGTACTTAAAATACTGGTGTCATAGCTTTCAGCATCACAGAAAAACATAAACCACCACAGTACAGCAAACTGACAGGCAAGTGATGCCTTTGGGTGGCTTCAAATCACCAAATTTTTTATCAGTTGTCTAGTGCTAACCAGTTTGTGCCACTCAAGGATTCTTAGCAATTTGGAATTTAATATAAAATACCCTGTTTTAAAAGTGTTAGCTACTAATAGTTGCATATAAAAGCTGTGCAGACAAAACAAAATGCTTGCTGGTTGGCATTAATGAGCAGGCCAAATGTGATTTCTGGCTAAATAAAGTCAGAGCATATATGAAGACTGTGGTGTTGAGGCCATTCTGGATATGTTGTTGTTAAGTCCTATTTAGTCGATTTCAACTCATAGCGACCCTGTACAGCATTTCCACAGAGCAACTGATGGGCTTGAACTACCAACTTTGTGGTCCAGTGCTTACTCTACAGTATCACACCAGGACTCCTTTTATGGTTGAACTAAAATTGAGCCAGAGCACCATATGTCAGTAATAACTAGGGGTGACATTAGGGCCTCTGGTCTAGAATACTAAAATTTGGGAGTTTTGAAACTTAAGTTTATGCCAAAAGTTTTATATCCAGTAAAATAAAAATAGTTATGGTACGTAGTTATGTCTAACTACACTAATCACTGAGCCACATTGTGTATTATTAAGTTGATTTGAGACATGTGCTGCCCGACTCCACCATAATCCTTTATATTATTTTCCAATATATCTATACTTCTTATCCCACTCACCCTCAAACCAGTGTTGATGGCATTACATCTAAATTTGGTAAAAAGTTGAAAAATTAAGAAGAAAATTTCCACAGATAACTCATTACCAGAACTACCATCCTACCTGCATTATAGCTATATGTCTGCCCATTCCATTGTCTTCTTGCTTACATTGTTTCAGCTAAGAAATCAGAGCTTAGTTTTATTAGTTCTGCTTTGTAGGTAACTTTGTTTTTCCTCAGCTGCTCTCAGGATTCTTTCATTGTCTTTGGTTTTGAAAGTTTGATTATAATATGACTTGGCATTTTTCTTTTGGGGTCTATTCCTGTTGGGAGTCCATTTAACTTCCTGACTTGCTATCTTCTTTTCTTTCATGATGTTAAGAAAATTTTCTTTCAACAACAGATGGACAATATTCTTGATGGGATTTGTTTTTATCTCTGCCTGTTCTGGAGTTGCTATCGCACCTGTTATTCCTTGATAGGATCCCACATGAACCTTAGGATTTCTTTGATTTTTGTTTGTATTTTTTGTTCTTTTTCCTATTTGTTTCTATAAAAGATGAATATTGAGCAATTTTTCTTCAAGCCAGTAATTTAAATTTCCATTGATTCAATTCATTTTCTAC
>NW_006408554.1:19826749-19828059 GCF_000296735.1 Chrysochloris asiatica | reverse complement strand
CTATGAGTTGGAACTAACTCGATGGTACTTAATAACAACATCATAATTTGGATGTTGAAAACTGAACAAGAATTTTAGATAATAAATCCTAGTAACCCTAGATTTTAATTCCCCCTGGGTTACACTTTTTTTGTTCTTTGGTTGTTTGTTTCCTAGTTTATTTTTTTGTTTAAAGACTTGCTAGGATTAAGTCACTAGAATTTGTCTCCCATTCAATGTGCATCCGTTTATGTCTTTGCTTATTTTGTTTTGTTTCTCTTTTTATTTTTATACCTAACTTAATGGGTGTCAATTACTGATTAGAGTTTGAACTTAAAAACCTTAATCAATAAGAATTACATCATTTGTTTAGAGCTCTGTGTGTGGATTGGTGAATGTATTCAACATTCAGACAGTTTTTTTGAGTTTTTCACTGCCTTTATTCCCTGCTTGTGTAATGCATCATGCTCCATCTAGGATGAGTAAATGAAAAAACCTCTCTGGTCTTTCCTGAACATGCACACAATCTTATATAAGCACAGCATTCCATACTACTAGGACTAGCTTGAAGTACATTAAGACTCACTATGGTTATCTTATTCTTCAGGTCTCTCTATTACATTTCAGGCTGATTGGTTCCTTGTCCCACGCAACGTTGGAGATTTGGGCATCACAGTGTTGACATTTTTCAGTGTTTGGCACAAAAATTGTTATGATTTATGTCAACATTCCTGGATATTTTGCTTTCCTCACCTCTCTCCAAATTACCCTACTTCCCTTCAATCATCATTGCTGTTGTTAAGTGCTATCAAATTGGCTCCGACTCACAATGACCTTGAAAAGGGCTTCCAAGGAGTGACTGATAGATTTCAACCTCGCTTCTGCTGTGTCCTACTTTTGCGGTGTCTAGTTAAATCTTAGTTTCATTGTACAGATTCTTCATTTCAGATATTGTCTTTTGCAATTCTATTATTTTGCTTTTGTTTATTTATTTTGAGTTTCAAATTTTGTTGACATTTTTTAGAAATTCATCCTGTTAGTACACCAATTTTCTTATGTCTTTTAGCACACATTAGGTAATTATTTTCACATATTTATTTGCCAAAATCAAATATATGTATTTAGAGAAAGCAGATTTAATGTAAAAACATTGTTGGAACAAAGTCTTTTGTTGGATTAAGTCTCTTTTTATAGTAAAGAGAAATCCTTCCTAACATTGGTATATGCCTAGATCTCAACAACAAACATTGATTACTTTTCTGATCACTGTACAACAATTTCAGTGGCATTGGCTGTTCTATGCCAATTTACTGAGGAAACTGACAAGAAAA
>NW_006408554.1:19820534-19826024 GCF_000296735.1 Chrysochloris asiatica | reverse complement strand
ACTCATACTTTGGACATATTGTCAGGAGGGACCAGTTGCTGGAGAAGGATATCATGTTTGGTAAGGTGGAGAGTCATAGAAAAAGAGGAAGACCCCCAGTGAGATGGATTGGTCAAATGGCAGCATCAATGGTCTCAAGCATGGCAATAATTGTGAGGTTGGCCCAGGATCGGGCAGTGTTTCATTCTGTTGTGTATAGGGTTGCTATGAATCAGTACCAACTCAATGGCACCTAACAACAACAACAAAGCATTAAAAAAGGAGCTCTGGTAGCTCCTGGTAGTGGTTATGAGTTGGGCTGACCACAAGGTCAGCAGTTCAAAACTATCAGCTGTTCCACAAGAGAAAAATGAGGCTTTCTGCTCCCATAATGATTTACAGCCTCATAAACCCTATGCAGAGTTGCTATGAGTCAAAACCAGCTCCACAGCATATCATCATCACCACTAAACATTAAAAGGAGTCCTGGAGTGGTGCTGTAGGATCAGCACTCGACCTCAACATTGGTTTGAACTGCAAGGTTGGTTCAAACTCACCAGCCACCTTGGAATCTATACAGCATCACTATGAGTCAGAATTGGCTGAAGGGCACTAAACAACAACCAACGAACTGATGAGGATGGGCTGGGTAAAGTCCAAATAATTAACAGATGTTACAGCTGCATGATAATTACCATCTTCCAATTGCACTGTCTTCCAGTCTTCCATGTTACTAGTTTTATGAATAGTTATGTTTAAGTGAGCCTTCCTTGTAGGAAATATATATATATATAAGATTTTAGAAACCAATGGACCTTGCAAAAAACCTTGTACATCCCTTACTAGCTAGGCTACTTTCATTCACATGCACATATTCTTCATCTTCTAAGTTAAAACATTGGCAGAACATCTTGTGAGTGTCCTTAAAATGCCCTACAAGGTCATGTCTAACTCACTAGCCAAACTTGGATCATATAACAATTTAGTTTTTGTAGTCCATCCTCACAGGCTTTCAATTCCTCAAATCTCAGCAGTTCTCTGACATTGTAAGAAAAGGAAATCTTGGAAATATCAGGAAATACCACTCCAAGAACAATGACCACCTCCCCCTGGTAACTGTCATTTATAACAACAGGGGACTCCTGACACTGTTTTTCAGTTTACTTGTTAAGTTTTGTAAACTTATTTCATGAGAGATAAAGGAAGAGAGAAACTGTGATAGGTGTCCTGAAGAAATTCTGCCTGACAGATAAATCTAGGAGCTTAGGCAATTTTAAATAACTGATATACACATGAGCATGGAAAGAACAAAAGGGGAGTGTTCATAGAACTAAAATATGGCATAAACATTAATATTACTCTATTTGCGATCACAGGGAATGTATAACAAACATCTGCATCCAGAAAGTATAAAAGGTTGCTAAAAGCTAAAGTATAATAAATTTCTGGTTTCTGCTCTGTCACATAAAAATCTTGGAAGTCATCATGTTTTTCCTTTCACAAGAAAAAGCAGAACACACTGAAAATTAATCACTTTGCTTGAATCCATCAGAAATGAGGTAAAGGACAATTTGCCACCCTGAAATCTGGAAAGCTAGATGAAACCAAGTCATAGTCAACAGCAGAAACCAGAGTGCTTACCTCCAGCAAAAGTCACTGGAGACATTAGCTAGCAGAAACATTTCATTTGTAATTTGTATGAATTTATGGAGTCACAGTATGGATTAATTTGAGAGTGAGAAACTCCTGGGGCCACAGCCTTATGCAATTCTAACACGTTTTCTTCCAGGAAACCCATCAAGTTTTCATGGTTATGGGCCAAGGAATATGTCTTCTTGGCTCTCAAAGGAGAGGGAAGAAAATAATCATTGTGAAATATAACCAGAGAATTCTCAGTAATAAAGGCTGACTATTCAGGGGTGGTGCTGTAGGTTAATGTGCTGGACTGCAAAGTCACTTTGAACCATGAGGTTGGCAGTTCAAGCTCACCAGTTGCTCCCAGGAAACCCTACACTGTACGTCAGAACCGACTTGATGGCACTTCAAAACAACAACAACATTCAGGAAAAGGTCTCCACCAGATTTTTACTCCAGCTGAGAGAATAATGACATTTCTCTGACTCCATTATCTTCTGGAGTCCTGGTGTGAGAAATAACACTTGTTGGTGTGATCCATCTTCAGGACTAAGGGAAGTTTTGTGGGTAACAGGCTCAGTAACAAATGGAGCTCAGTGGAGGAGAACTAGTTTGACCAGCTAGAAACTTTAAAGTAAGAATATACCTATCAAGGAAATAAGGGATGCTTAAGGGAAAAGCTCTGGTAGCGTAGTGGTTACGAATCGGGCTGTGAACCTTAAGGTCAGCAGTTCGAAACTACCAGCCGCTCCGCGGGAGAAAGATGAGGCTTTCTACTCCCGTAAAGATTTACACCCTTGGAAACCCTGTACAGGGTTGCTATGGGTCGGAACTGACTCGACGGCACTTCACAACAACAACAACAACAACAAGGGAAAAGGGGGAAACTAACTTTAAATGAGAATGCTCCCAGTAAGGACTAGTAGGTGATCTTGGGAGGAGATGGTGACCTTGTAATACTCAGTAGAAGGAGAACTGGAGGAGGGGCTGTTTCGAGACAGGGGAATAAAACTGTTCGCGGGCTGGCCATGCAGTGCGTCTGCCTGTGTCTACTGGGTTAGGCGCCTGATTTTGCAAAATCAAATAAAGAAAACCTATCTCTCACTAAAATGAGTACAGATTGGATTACTTGAGTATTTGTTGATATCAGCAACATTTCTCATACTGGTGTGGTGCTGTAGGGTCAGCACTGGATTGCTAACTGGTCAGCAGTCAAACCCACTAGCCGCTTCTTAGAAACCTGAAATAGCACTTAACAACCAACTTTACAACAGTTAAGAACAACAATATCATTCTCTTGTCTTCCTGTTTCATCTATGAGGGAAGAAAAGCTAAAAAACACTTATGAATAATCTTCATCAAGGAACACAGGCCCACTAAAAGGCTAAAATTAAATCATGAGGTTATAGAATGTGTTTTCCTTTTCCCACAGCTTACTATCACACCAAATCCTCTTCTTGGTACTTTAGTTATTTTCAGCTTTTCACAATTGTAAGTACCTTATATGGTAATTATTTTTGCTGTCCTATGCGGTTATGAAGGGATATTTGCAAAAATTCTAATTTTATACTGATTGTCCTCAGTGAGGCTAATAACTTGGGCTTTCCTTGGCCTATCAAAATGCACAGAACAACAGATAATCCTAAAGCATCTATAAACAACTTCTCTTGGATATTAAAGCAATTCATCGGTCATTAATCCACATTTTAGGTGTTTAATACTTACATGAATGAATGAAATACTTTATCTGCTAATATTTGAGTTTCTAAATTTGGTTTGTTTTTTTGAAAAGTAAGTCAAATTTTCCTTTCTTTAACAAGGCCTGTTAAAATTCTTATTAATATTTTAACTTCCTCATGGAAAACGTCATCATGGTCCTAAGAATGAAGATAAGTTAAAGTCCTATTAATTTCCCCATTAGAGGTATTATTCTATGATGATGTTATGGAACTTTTTAATTTCTTTCTTTCATTGATTGCCTTTCTTATTTGTTTATGCTTTATATAGTTAGTCTCTGTGTACCAAGATAAAGGTTGTTCTATGTTAGGAAATTTTACAAATAACAATGTAATGCCTCAACTCATTAATAACTATTTTAACTTTATAGGAAAACAATGTGATTATGAATATGAGATAAACTTGTATTTACTTTGGCTCATTTTATTGGAATTTATATAAATTGGAGTCCTGATGTGTCCTTATAGGATAAGCACTGGACTGTTCACCAAAAGATCAGCAATTCAAACCCATAAGTCACTCCTCAGAAACCCTATTCAGGGTCACTGTGAGTCAGAAGTGACTGGACTAAGCAACAACAACAAGTATATAAATTAACAATGAATTTGAATGAAGTATTTTGTGATGATTCCTTTATGTCAAACTTAAATTTTAATGTTTTCATATTTCTATTTGTTAGGTCTTTTGAAGAAAAATTATTTGCCAATGTAATTTGTGCCTTTTCTGTATCACTATATTTTGCTCTCCCACCAGTTGAATTTATTATTTTAAAAAAAAAATTAATTTTTAATTTTTGAAATGTGACCTTTGTGTTCCAGATATTATAGAATATGTAAATTGTACTTTTTTTCAAGTATGGCATGTCTATAACTGTTTTGCTGTAAACAAATGATGAAGCCATGAGACCTTCGATTTAAGTGAATATAAGTGTTCTGAAAAGGAAACTTTTAACGTTTCATTGCAAGAAAAATTGTTTATTGATTATTGTGAGAAACAATACCGACAAATGCTCAAGAAATCCAATCTGTACTGATTTTAGTGAGAGTGAGGTTTTCTTTATTCAATTTTGCAAAATCAGGTGCCCAACCCACTAGACATGGGCAGACATGACACATGGCCAGCCTGCAAAGAGTTTTATTCTCATTACCCCTAACCCCAGTTTCACAGTCTAGCCCTAATGCTGCCCATCGTCTTAATGGCTGTATTTAAAGTTTCTAGTCCTAGATCAGATTTCTTCCTCCCTCCCCAATTCATCCAGCTTCCATATCCCTGGGTGTGAATCAACAACCTATGTCTGGTCTAGCAATCTTGTAAACCCTTTATTTCTGAAGATAAACCATCTTGAGAATTTCTCACAATTCATGGCAGTAAAAGAGGATGACTGTTGATTGTGCTTAGATCATAAATGCTTTATTTATAATATTGTTGTTTTAGTACCAATCCAATGCTGTGTTCATAAAATGAATTGAACTGAGTTAAATTTTATGAAAAAGTTTATGTAAGATGGATATTATTTTTGAATTAAAAATTTGAACAAATTCACAATCAGAGGCATCTGAGCATAGAATTATCTGTTTCTTCTTTCATCAGTTTGGGTAACTTGTATGTTTCAAAAAATATCCCATTTTCATCTAACCTTTTAAATTTATTGGTATCAGTTGTTCAAAATATTCTCTTAGCATGTGACGTTTGCATTTATCTTTGTTTCTCTTTGATTAGATTTAATTTGCTTTATATCTTACCTTTATAAGAGAAAATTTTACGTCATTGATTTTAATGTTTCTTCATTTCTAAGATACATTATGAAAGCTATAAAGTTCTTTTAACCACTTTTTAGCTGCATTTCAAAAAGTATATTATGTTGTACCTCAACAATCATTCATTTGCAATATTTTCAAATTTTTCTTATGAGTTTATTTTTGACACATGTTTAATTTCCTAATATATTTATTTTACTTATTTCTAATTTATTAATGCTGTTATACAACATATTTTATATGGCTTAAATTCTTTAATATGTATGATGTTGTTGTTGTTACGTGCTATGGAGTAGGTTCCAATTAATAATGAACACATAAAACATTTCTGAGGAGCAAATGGTGTATTTGAATGGCCAGCCTTGTGGTTCAAACCAACATT
>NW_006408554.1:19818408-19820174 GCF_000296735.1 Chrysochloris asiatica | reverse complement strand
CTTACCTATTTTCTTTCTTGGTGAATGTTCCAATAATAGCTTTAAAAATGTGAATTCTACCATTGCTAAGTGGAATGTTCTTTAAAATGTCAATTAGGTCAAGTTGGTCAATAGAGATGTTCAGGTCTTCTAGATCCTTAGTGATTTCCTGTCTACTTGTCTTATCAGTTACTAAGAGAGAAACATTAAAGTCTACTGCTGTAAGTGTGGATTTGTCTATTTCTCTGTACTTCTATCAATATTTGGCCATTTATTTTGAAGTTCTTTTACTAGGTGCACACAGTGTCAGCAGCAATGGGGTCAAATGTAACAACAATTATGAGAATGGTGAAGGACCAGGCAGTGTTTCACTCTGCTGTGTATAGGATTACTCTGAGTTGGAACTGACTTGAAGCACATAACAACATTATTAAGTGCACATGTGAGGGTGAGTCAAAAACTATTTGCACCCCAGTTATATTAAAACACCCATTCACTTCCACAGCTGATGAAAACATTGAGCATGCCCCGTGCAATAATTCTGTTGAATAGACGAGTGACAGTGGATTATGTTACAATTTATTTGCAAATCAGCCATGACTCTGCCAATAAAATAATCCACAACAGACTTAGGTTTTGAAAAGTTTGTGCAAAATGGACACTAAAACAACCCATGGAAGAGCATAAATAGAAGCATTTGGACATCTACAACCAAAATTTGGACCATACCTAAAGGAAAGTAAAAGTTTCTTTATAAAAAATGGTTACAGGTCACAAGACATGGATTTATCACTGTGGACCTGATAGTAAACAGTAGAGAATGGAATGGAAATATCCTCAATGAGGTAACAAGAAAAAGTTCAAGTCAACCATCAGCTGAAAAATTGATGCTTACAGTTTTCTGGGATTCTCAAGAGCCAGTATTGGGGAAAAGTTTGACAATCAAACAGTGCTCATTATAGCGAGATGTTCAGTGAAGAGCTGAAGCCTAAACTTAGTATTAAATGCAGAGGACTGCTTTTAAAGAGGGCTTTGCCATCTTGCATGACAATGCATGTCCTCACATAGTTTTCGCTCTGCAAAAACTTCCTTTTGAGGTGTTAAAACATCTTCCCTATAGTCCTGATCTTGTTCCATAGGACTTTTACCTGTTTGTTCCCTTGAAAGCATCCCTTCAAAAATGAAGGTTCACCGATGATGAAGAAGTGAAGACAGTGGTATATTTGTGGCTCGTAGTTTAGCCTAAAACATTATAAACTAAGGGAATATAAAAATGTATTGACAGATGGACAAAGTATATTGAAAAGGAAGGAGATTATGCCAAAAAATGATGTGTTTGTCCTTTCTAAAAGTTGATTAAAATAAATACTACAGCCAGAATGTGGATAATTTTTTACTCACCCCTGTACATTTAAATTTGTTATGTTTTCTTGACAAAATTACACTTCAGTCATTATAATATACTCCTCTTTTCCTGGTAATATATTTTTGTCATGAAGTCTATTTTGATATTATTGTTGTTATTGAGTGCCACTGAGTCAGTTCTGACTCATACTGAGCTGTTATAGGATTTCTAAGGAACGACTGGTGGGTTTGAATGGTCAACCTTGTGGTTCAAACCAACCTTGTGGTCCAGTGCTTATCCTACAGCACCACACCAGGATTCCATTTTTTTTTGGCTGGATATTGTACTTTATTGATGGTACATGACAAGACTGGGCTCTCTAAAGCCCCTCCCCTTCTCCAGGGGGTCTGGATGGAAACTGAGGATGGGAGTTTCTCAGTGT
>NW_006408554.1:19810959-19814628 GCF_000296735.1 Chrysochloris asiatica | reverse complement strand
AGTCCTTGTTGTTGTTAAGTGCCACTGAGTCAGTTCTAGTCCTACCTGCAAGTTATTTGTGAAGCAAAATACCAAAAACCAAACCAGTTATCATTGTGTCAATTCTGCCTAAGGGTGACCTCATGTGTAGATCTAGATGCTCCATGGAGCTTTCAAGGACTGATATTTTGGAGGTAGATGGCCAGGCCTTTCTTCTGAGTGCCCTCTGGGTGAACTCAAACTTTAAACCTTTTAGTTACTAGCCATGTGCATTAATCAATTGCACTACCAAGCTTGACTCTTTGGGGGCTTTTCTTCACAACTTTTTAGGATGGGTCCAGTGTAAGTTTACTTTAGGCATAGATTAGAACTATTGCTCAGATGCATTTATCCCCATTTTCTACTGAGTACACTCGATGGCACTTAACAACAACATTCTGTGTGTTCAATGAGTCACCCCACTTCAGCAGGCTGTGACATTAATATCTTCTAACTCTGACTGATCTCTGGAAATTGTTTATTTTATAACACAGAGCCTATCACTACCAAACTTCAGGTTATGTACTCTACACATGAGCAGATTAAGGTACAGCAGTAAATTCAAGGGGCATCTATGTCGATTTCACGGCTCTTTCTCTGCATAACCTCCTCTTCTCCAATATTCTGTCCTAAAACTTCCAACTGTCACAGCCATTGCTATCAAGTTGATTCAGACTCACAGTAACATTGTTTTTGTGAAGTGCCATTTAGTTGCTTCTGACCCATAGCGACCCCGTATAGGGTTTCCGAGGAGCAGCTTGTGAGCTTGAACTGCCAACCTTGCAGTTCAAACGGCTTTGCAATCTGATGCATTAACCCACAGCGCCACACCAGGACTCCATACAGTAACCCTATAGGGCAGAGTAACACTGTGTCTTAGGGTTTCTGAAACTAAAACTTTACAGGAGCAGACTGCCTCATCTTTCTCCAGCAAGAGCTGCCTGATGGGGTTGAACTGGTGATCTTGCGGTTAGCAGTCCAGTGCTTAACCCGCTGCACCATTAGGTTTCTCTTCAGCTTTCCATCCCATTTCTGTCATGACCATTTGTCAAGACCTCCATGATCTAATCTATACTTTCACTGTGAAAATACCTTCATGTAAATATCCAAAGCGATAGTCAGCTATCTCTGTTTTTGAAATTAGTATCCAGGCATAAAGTGTTTGTGCTACCCATATATTTTAGTGGAGTAGCAATCTATTGTTTGATAGAAACTGTCATATAAGCAGCTCTGGTAGCATAGTGAGTTACAAGTTGGGCTGCTAACTGCAAGGTCAGCAGTTCAAATCTATCAGCCACTTCTCTGGAGAAAGATTTAAATTTATTTTAATTTCCCATGGATAACAATTCTGACCATTGTTTTATATGTTGCATTCAGTTGTTTTTCTAGTTGTTTATGTCAGGAGGCAGTCTGATAATCCAACGTGAATGGTTGTGATGTTATAGATTTTATTATTAAACTATGAGTTTCTAGCTTTTTGGCTTATTCTCAGTGTTGTAATCAGAAGAGCAACCTCTTGAGTCTTTTTACCTTTTAACTGGAAAGAAAATCAGGAGTACAATATTTGAGAAACTGCCAGCATGAAAATGTCTGCTGGTGGTGGTGATAGGCTGTGGAGTCAGTTTGACTCATAGTGACCCAATGCAAGGTTTCTGAGACTGTAAATCTTTACACAAACAGAAAGTCTCATCTTTCTCTAGTGAAGTGGCTGATAGGTTTAAACTGCTAACCTTACAGTTAGCAGCCCAACATGCATCTCACTAGGCTAACAGAGCTGCTTATATGTAAGTTTCTATCAAACAATACATTGTTATTCCACTAAACTCTATGGGTAACAAAAATAGTTTATGCCTGACTACTAACTTCAAGGTTAACCATTTGAACCTAGGGCCTAGTGATCCATTTCTGTAAACATTGAGCCAAGAAATCCTATGAGCAGTTATCCTTCTGAAGCATATGAGTCAGACTCAATGACAAGGCAACCAGTTGGTAAGTTTTATTATTCCACTTGGGATTTTACACCCTGCTGTAACAGTGATAAGTGGGCTATCACGTGTCTTTGGATGAGAGGGATCTACTTCCCCAGTTCAGTATATAGTAAGGCATCATATGATACTTAGGGTGTAAGGTAGTGTTTAGTGCTGAGCTGTGATCAGATATAAAACTCTGTGGAGTACAGAGTGCTGAGGATGTGTAAATGCATTTGAGTTTCCTAAATGGCAATGCCAAGGGGCTTAACAGTCACTCTTTCTTACATTCATTGCAGCATGCTCACACTGAGACCAAATCTAATCTTTGGAGCAGATATAAAACCCATATTCAAACCACATAGTTTGAAATAAAGCAGATTAAGTTGTAAAGTGCAGTACATGCCAATTAGGCTATTCCCCATGAAAAGATTAGAGACAGCACAGCAAAATATAATATGCAATATTATTTTTGTTGTTGCTAAGTGCTATCGAGTGAGTTCAGAATCATAGCAACCCTGTATAGAGTTTCTGAGGAGCGGCTGGTGAGTTTGAACTACTGACCTTTTGGTTCAAACCGCCCTCCCAATCCAATGCTTATTCTACAGCACCACACAAGGACTCCGATGTGCAATATTACAAGGCATAACAATTTACAGTGTCTTTCTAAGTTGACTTTGATGCATCAGCCTCACAGAGAGTATTGTAAATGATGGCCTTCTCTTCTTACATAGAAGTTGTTGTTTTTGCTAAGCGCCATTGAATCGGTTCCAACTCACAGTGACCCCTATATAGGGTTTCTGAGGAGCAGTTGGTAAGTTTGAGTTACTGACGTTGTGGTTCAAACCGACTTGCGTTCCAGTGCTTATCTTACAGTGACACACCAGGACCCCATACACAGACATAGTTCACTGAAATAATTCTATAGTAATGAGTGACTTTTTCTTTTTGAAAGGACATTCTCATATGTCTTGCTTAAGACCTTCAAAATAATAAGGCTAAGTTTTCTTGTAGAAACTTAGAAAGGGAAGACAAAGTTGGAATATTAAACAATATGAAGGGATGTTGTTGTTGTTGTTAAGTGCCTTCGAGTCGGTTTCGACTAATAGCATCCCTGTATAGTGCTTCCAAGGAGCAGCTGGTGAGTTTGAACTGCTGACCTAGCAGTTCAAACTAACCTTGCAGTCTAGAGCGTTAACCCACAAAGCCACACACCAGAACTCCATATGAACGGATAAGTTCTATGTATTTTGTGATGATGATGTCAGACTAGCAAACAACTAGCACAATGGTCACATTTTCCTGAGCATCCTTGCAAGATTAGAAACCTTCTTGGTACATTACTATGGATAATTCCAAGTAATTTGATATCTTCTGAGGAGGAATAATTTTTAAAAATAAACAGAAAGTATCAAATTAGATGATATGTCTTTTAAGGTAACCAAATAGTTGGGATCTCTGGTGTAGTGGGATAGGTGTTGGGCTGTTAACAACAGGGTATGGTTCAAATCCACCAGCCACTCCTTGGATAAAAGATGAGGCTTTCTGGCCTGAGAAGGAATTCAGAAAAGTGATTATAAAATGTTTCAAAACACTTTACAATGGAGTTGAGAAAAATAAGGAAGAAGTCAGGAAAGTGTTACAGGAACAATTAAATAAGATAGATACAGCATTGGGAACAATT
>NW_006408554.1:19808197-19809149 GCF_000296735.1 Chrysochloris asiatica | reverse complement strand
TATTTAAAGTGTTCAAGAACAAAGATATCACTGAGGATTAAGATGTGCCTGACCCAAGCAATATTTTCAATAGCCTCATATGCATGTGAAAGTTGGGTAATGAATATGGTAGACTGGAGAAGAATTGAGGCATTTGAATTATGGCGGTGGAGAAGAATATTGGAAATACAGTTGACTACCAGAAGAACAGAGTCCACTGACGACCAGAAGAATGGAGTCATGGTGTGACGCTGTGGGTTAATGCGCCAGACTGCAAAGCTGTTTCAACTGCCAGGTCGAAGCTCACCAGCTGTTCCTTGGAAACCCTATACAGGGTTGCTATGGGTTGGAATCAACTCGACGGCACTTAACAACAACAACCAGAAGAACAAACAAATCTTCCAGAATGTTCTTTGGTAGCCAGGAAGGTAAGACTTCGTGTCTCATATACTTCAGACATGTTATCTGGAGGTATCAGTCCCTGGAGAAGGACATCATGCTCTGTACGCTACCAGAGCTCCTTCTGTAAAGTAGAGGGTCCGTGAAAAAGATGAAGACACCTAATGAAATGGATTGACACAGTGGCATCCTCAATGGGCTCAAAAGTAACAATTGTGAGGTTGGCTCAGGACCACACAGAGTCTACTTCTGTTGTGAATTGGAACTGGCTTCACAGCACCTAACAAAAACATTATTTCTTTAAAAGTCTTTGTTATTTTTTTAGTGTGATAAATTCAAATACTTTAACCACAATGCTCTTCAGGTACAAACCTGAGTTAGAGCAACAACAGAGATGCCTGTTTTTTTCTTTCATTATATTTGAATCTATCTGTCAATAGACCCATGTGCATGAAATTAGAAATGTTTCCCTACCATTCATACTTCAGAGCTTACAAGCTTAAATAAATTATTGGTTTATTATTAGCTAAGGAGCTCTGGTAGCGTAGTGGTTACGAATCGGGCTGCGAACCTT
>NW_006408554.1:19805690-19807239 GCF_000296735.1 Chrysochloris asiatica | reverse complement strand
GGAACGTAGGATGTATCCCTTTAATTTTTATCAAATCAAATTATGAGAAGACTTTTTAATCCCTTCCCTTTTATTTATCTCATTTAACATGGCAATTCCAATAATTGACTGCAATTTATCTTTCATCCAACAGACATTTCTTGAGTAATCTGTCCATCCTTGGGCTGTTTTGGCAAAAAAATAAAAAGTGGCGCTTATGAAAGGAAAGCACTTTTCCTAGCCTTTAACATTGATGCATAGGACACAGAGGTTTATTTTCTATCCTGAAGAAAAAAAAGTGTATAGCTAGAGAGCTACTGCTCCAAAAGCAAATGTTCAGCTACAAACAGATAAGGTAAATATATCGTGCATCTTACACCTTTTAACTGTTGTTCAACACCCCTCTTCAAGGAAATCCTGTGTCAGTTTCCCCATATCCCATTCTAGTGCTTGGCAAGCTGGGTCACTGTTCAAGACTAGGCTCAAGATGATCTCGTCCATTAAGTCTGCCAGAACATTCCCTAATGACAGTCCAACTGATTACTTTAAAAAAATTTTTTTGACTAACCTTTGCCAATATCTAACATGTTACTTATAGTAATTCATCACATAGTCTAATTATCATAAAATAGAGAAGTATTTATCCAGGAAATGGTTTGAATTGATTTGTTGAATGAAGAAGAAAACTCCCTGATGGTGGGTTTTTTGGTTTGATAGATTCCAGTTTTGGTACAGAATATTATACCTACACTGTAGGATGTTGTTACTATTGTTAGATGCCATCGAGTTGGTTCCAGCCCATAATGACCCTGTATCAGGTTTCAAATGAGCAGCTGGTGGATTTGAATAGCCATTCTCATGTTTAGCAGTCAAGTGCTTATCCTACAGTGCCACACCAGGACTCCATAAATTTAAACATTTAAAATATATTTTTTATTCAAATCACATCTTCTGTTAAGAAGTATTTGCATAATATCCATTTGGCATTACTCTGGGAAAGAAAACTCATCAAAATTGAAAATTTACAAAATCAAGCTTTTATCAATTTTCTCAATGTGCCATCATGGCTGTCAGAAATATGCAAAGTAGAAATATAGTAGATAACATATTTTATATTATTGATAATATTCCAGAAAAAATTAATTATTGAAATCTTCAGTTTCCTCTGTCAAGAAAGAATATAGCATATGTATTTGATTAATCACATGAACTCATATTTTAAAAATATAAATGTAAATTTCATACAGAAATAGAAATTTCATTTTACCTCCACTCTTCTTCTGTGACCACATCAGATAATGTTGAAGAGTGGACATTTTTTCCATTGTTGTTGTTGTTAGGTGCCATCAAGTCGGTACCAATAAATAGCAACATTGTGCCCAGCAGAACGAAACACTGCCTGATCCTGGGCCAACTTCACTATTGAAAATACAATCATCTCCTCCAACACCATAACTCAAATGCATCGATTCTTCTACGGTCCTCCTTATTTGCTGTCCAGCTTTCACATGCATATGAGGTTATTGAAAATTCCATGGCTAGGGTCAGGAGCACCTTAGTCCCCAAACTG
>NW_006408554.1:19803439-19804156 GCF_000296735.1 Chrysochloris asiatica | reverse complement strand
ACAACTTCAATCTTTTCTCCATTGATAAGAATCATATGCTAACTCTTTAATTGTTGTACATCGATCATTTCTTTTTGGTGCATTCCTTCCATCTCCTTTTGATGCTTTCTGCATCATTCAGTATTTCGCACATAGATTCCTTCAATACCACAAGTCGAGGTTTGAAATTTTTCTTCAGTTCCCTCAGCTTGAGAAATACTGAGTGTGTTCTTCCCCTTTGGTTTTCTAATTCCAGGTCTTTGCACATTTCGTTATAATATTTGACTTTGTCCTCTTGAGCTGACCACTATGCCACCACATCCATTATACTACAGGTTCTCTCTCTCTCACTAGATAGATAGATAGAAAGAGAGAGAGATTGAGAGCTGGGCTGCTAACCGCAAGTTCAGCAGTTAGAATTTAACAGTCGCTCCATGGGAGAAAGATAAGGCTTTTTGCTCCTGTAAAAATGTACAGTTTTGGAAATCTCATATATGGTATTATGAGTCACAATCTATTTGATGGCAGTGGGCTTGTTTTTTTGTTTTTGTTTTTTGTTTTTCGTATATAGATATATAAAACATAAGAACATTATGCATAATAGAGAAAGATGTAAAACTATAAACATCTAATAATAGGTCTTAAAATATGTAGTAGGTCTTAAAATATAAAATTTTAATAATAGGCTTATTTTATGTCCATTAAACAGAATGTTACATAATCATTAAATGATTATAT
>NW_006408554.1:19796100-19798304 GCF_000296735.1 Chrysochloris asiatica | reverse complement strand
CTTCTTGAGCTGATCTTTGAAATTTTCTGTTCAGCACTTGGACCTCTTCAATTCTTCTATTTGCTTTAGCTTCTCTACGCTGGAGAGCAAGTTTCAGAGTCTCCTCTGACTTCCATTTTGACCTTTTCCTCTTTCTGATCCATAGCAACCCTGAATAGAGTTTTGGAAAAGTGGCTGATGATGAGTGTGCACCGCTGACCTTGCGGTTCAAACCGACTTTGCAGTCCAGCACATAAATAACCCACAGCACCACACTAGGAATCCGACATAGTGCTGGAGGTGAGCAAATGTAAAAGACAAAAGTGTTTTGAGTAGTAGAAGAAAGAGTTGAATAAAATAAAAGCTTAACTGTATTAGAAGTTAGAATAATCTAGGCATACTTATACTGGCAGAGTCCTAGTGTGGCACTGTAAGATAAGCGTTGGACTGCATGATCAGTGGTTCAAACTCACCGGTCCTTCTTCAGAAACCCTATACAGGGTGGCTATGAGTAAAAACCGACTCAAAGACACTTAACAACATCAAAAATGAGTATTAAACTGGTTAGTATTGACATTATGAAGTCGTAAGTCGTGGGGAATTTACAAGAATGACCTGAAATGAGTAGGGATATGTTAATTAATCTAATTATGGTGACATTCAGTGGAAGTATATCCATGACAAGAAAAAGAATTGGAATCATAGTGGACGGATGTATCATCTGATCCCTGGATTGACCTTCAGGAATGAAGAAAACAAGGTAGCCCATGTAAGTACTGCTGGGCTTTGTCTAAGCAGTATCAATGTATTACCAGTCCCTGCTATTTGCTTTCTGTCTAGCACAGACCAGAGTAAGCTACCTGTCTGTACTCAGCTTCCTCTCTTCTGTACTAGCTTCAGTACTTTGAATTTTGCTTCCAGACTGAAATGAAAGATTTAGAAGAAATTAAATAAATAAGATAGGCTGAGAGAAAATGTGGCAGTTTAGGTCTAAGTCAGAGTTTCTGGGTGGTGTAACCAGTTAAAATACCTACTGCTAACTGAAATGTTGGAGATTTGGGTCCATACTGAGGTATCTCAGCAGAAAGGCCTGAGAATCTACTTTCAAAAAGTCAGCACTGTTCTGGACACACATGAAGTTGCCATGAGTCTGTATCAACTGGATGACATCTGGTTACTAGTAGGTGTAAGTCATGGGGTTTAAGGAATACATATGATAAGGGAAAGGGAGAAAGTCAAGTATTGTTGCAGACTATGGTGTGGCACTGTAGGATAAAACACTGGACTACAAGGTTGGTGGTTCAAACTCACGATGTGAAAAACATAAAGAAAATATATCAGTTCTGTCATAGCTATATGGTCTGGCTGATCTTGCCTTGACAGTGCTTTGAGGCTGGATCACATGACTTACCATGTTGATAAGGTTGTTGGTATTGGTATTGGTAAGTACTGTCAAGCTGGTTCTGACTCTTATCAACCCTGTATAGTCAGAGGACATAATTTAAAAAAAAAAAAAAAAAAAAACTTTAAAAGGTTTTTGGCAGCAGATTTTTCCAATACAATGCATCATTTACTTTACTGACTGCTGTATCCATGGGGGTTGAGCATGGAGTCAAGTAAAATAAAATCCTGGACAACTTCAATATTTTTTCCATTAATCATGATGGTGATTATTAGTCCAGCTGTGAGAATTTTTTTCTTTATATTGCATTATAATCCATGCTGAAGGCTGTAGTCTTTGATGTAATTCGTCTCCTTTGTTTTCAATAACCAAAGTTGTATCAACTATCAACACTCACAGAAGCAGTAGTCTAGAAATCAAATGACATATTGCATTAGGCAAATCTGCTTCACAAGATCTTTTTAAAGTGCTGAAGAGCATAGATGTCAGCTTGAGGACCCAAGCCATGGTATTTTCAATAACCTCATATGAATGCAAAAGCTGGACAGTGAATAAGGAAGACCATAGAAGAATTGATATTTTTGAGCTACGGTGTTGGAGGAGAATATTGAAAGTGCCATGGGCTGCCAAAAGAACAAACAAATCTGTCTTGGAACAAGTGTATCCAGAGTGCTCCTTGGAGGACAGGATGGCCAAACTTCTTCTCTCATACTTCGGACATATTGTCAGGAGGGACCATTCGCTAGAGAAGGATATCATGTTTGGTAAGGAGGAGGGTCAGAGAAAAGAGGAAGAACTCCAATGAGATGGATTGGCCAAGTGG
>NW_006408554.1:19790280-19795444 GCF_000296735.1 Chrysochloris asiatica | reverse complement strand
GATCTCTTCCAGTTGATTAGTCAGAAATTTCTTGGCATAGCTAAGTGAGCCCTCCAGCACTGTATGTATTTGTTGAAACATCTCAGTTGGTATTTCCTCAATTCTTGAAGCCTTGTTTTTCTTCTTGCAATAACTTTGGTTTAGCATTCTTTGACTTGTTTTTATTTTCTTCAGCTTTAACTTGAACTTTCATTGTCTCTGCTTATCCCTTCAGTTCATTAGTGACATTGCAACCAATGCTTATATTGGACAAAGAAAAAAATGAAGACATAAAGAATATCAGTAAAAACAAAGGAAATCCTCAATGTGGTATGTGTTGACACACTTGGCACATCAATGGACTTGCATATCAATGTTCATGGAAGAGGTGCAGGACAAGGCAGTGTTTTGCTGTGTTATACATAGGATCATCTTGGAGTTGGAGTTGACTCGAGGACAAAGAACAACAATCATTTTCCAAATAACTAAATAAGATCATGTCTATCTCCTGCTCCAGATTAATCTTCCAGTGGCTTCCTTTTAGATTCAAAATCAAACCCAAACTGTAAACACTGACTTAGACTGTGCCACAGGAATTGGCTGCTGCCTAAGTAGCACCTGTCATCTCTAGTGATCCATTCATTTATTACTCTTCAGGTCCATTGGCTATTTGACTATCTCATGGGCATGAAAAGCTCATCCCATCTCAGGGTTTTCCACTTGCTCTTACTTCTGACTAGAATGTGTTTTTTTCTGAGTTTGTCTTGACATTTTCATTCCATTTTTTAGAATCTTATTTGAATGAATCTCACCTTAAGAGACCTTATCTTGAATCCATACTGTATTTTCCTCATAGCATTTATCACTATCTCAAATTACTATCTTGCATCGTTGTTTTCTGACTCAATTATCTATATTACTTACAAGTGTATAAGCCTCAGTAATGCCTTACATTACTATTGTATGTCCCAAATTTAGAACAATGCCTGACATATTGCTGTTAAGTGTCGTGGAGTCAGTTTCGACTCAAAGCGACCCTGTATAGGGTTTCCAAATGTTAAATAAATATTTGTTGAATAACTGAGTGAATAAATAAAATATGAAGATTAGGAATTTACTTGATAGTAGGCATTCAACAAGATAGACATAGTTCCCATCTTTCAATCTTAGGATATTGTTACTTACTCCCTGTTGTTGTTGTTAAGTGCCTTTGAGTTGATTCCATCTCATAGCGACCCTGTATAGGGTTTCTAAGGAGTAGCTGGTGAGCTTGAACCACCAACCTTGCAGTTCAAATGACTTTGGAGTCTGACACATTAGCCCACAGCATGACACCAGGACTCCTTAGGGACGTAAAACCCAAACTCACTGCCATTGAGTCAATTCTGACTCAGAACAACTCTATGGAAGGATTCTGAGGTTGTCTGTCTTTACAGATTCAGAAAGCCTCATCTTTCTCCCATAGAGCATCTGGTGATTTTGAGCTGCCAACTTTGCAATTAGCAGTCCAGTGTTTATGGTACAGTGCCATCAAGGCACCGTTGTCATGAAGGGCTGGAGATCTCTATACCAGTTGCTTTTGCATTGATTCTGACTTATGACTCCAAGTGTGTCATACATAGTACAACTGTATTCCATAGAGAGGTACCTGGCTGGCACAAATAGTTTGCATTCAACTGCTCACCTAAAGTTGGCAGTTCAAACACATCATGTGGCACCATGAAAGAAAGACTCAGCATTCTGCTTTCAAAATGTTCTCAAACTCAATCCAACCATGGCCACTGAGTCAGTATTCACTCATTACTACTCTGTATAGCATTTGTAAGGCTTTAAATCTCTAAAGGAACAGAAAATCTCATTTTTCTCCCACTGAGTGGCTGGTGAGTTTGAATTGCTGAGCTCGCAGTTAGCAGTCCAGTGCTTATCCTATTACAGCCAAGAAAATCCTATGAAACAGTTCTACTCTGTAACACATGGGGTTTCCATGAGTCAAAATCAATTTGGTGGCAATTCAGTCATACAGCATGGTGCAGAACGCCATAGGATTTTCAATGGCTGGTTTTTGGAAGCACTGTGCCATGGCTTTTTTCTGAGGTGTCTATGGGTGGACTTGAACCTCTAATCTTTTGGTTAGAAATTTATTTTGTTAGCTGTTTGTACCACCTAGAAAGAGCTCTAGAAGGATTACAATCATTAGGTTATACTATAATATTAAATTATGATTAAAACATGAAACTTGAGTTAATCCATGTTCAGGTAAACCTTACTTGCTTCAACAGTGTGGTGATGGAATGAGCAAATAAAGGGCTGGTGATAAATACAGGGTTCCTGCTAATGTTTACAATCCAACAATAAGGGCTCATATTGAATACATGACAAAATGATTCATTGTCTACTAGGGAGGGAAACACTAGGTCAAATGGCATTCTGTTTTACAATAGAATATCAAACTTTTCAAAAGTCTCAGGAGCTATATTGTTTAACTACTGAGACTACTTCACTAAACTCTTCTAGATTATTACATTTGAAATTCATAGATTCATTTTCTCCTCCTTTATTCAGATACTCAAATCAAGCACATTACCATGTATCGCTGTTGTTGTTAAGTGCTTCTGAGTCGTTTCCAACTCATAGCAACCAGTGTAGGGTTTCCCAGGAGTTACTGGTGGGTTTGAACTGCCTACTTTGTAGTTAGCAGTAAAATGCTAAGCCTACAGTGGCACAACATGAGTCTATTGTGCCACTAGGAATCCTCTGTTGTGTTGTTGTTGTTAAATTCTGTGGAGTCAGTTCAAAATCATAGCAACCCTGTTTAAGATTTCCAAGGAGTGGTTGGTGGGTTTGAACAACCAAACTCGTGGTTAACAGTCCAGCGCTCATCCTACTGCACCACACAGCATTCCCAAACTGTATTTTATAAAAGGTAAAGTGATCAGGTTTTATCAGAAGATTCATTCATCACAGCCAAGAGTCTTGGTAACTTCTTTTAATCCCTGAATTTGTCTTCCATTTACAAGAGGAAATAACTTGTATCATTCTGCTAACCCTAAGGTCAGCAGTTCACACCCGTGAAGTGTTCTGTGGAATAAAGATGAGGCTATCTGCTCCTGTAAGGATTTAGTCTCAGAATGACTCTCAATGATAGTGGACTTGGTTTTTCATTGACCGAAATCTTAAGAGAGATGTTTTAGAATATCAGTATTCAATATCTGTTCATACTTTATTCCAATTGTTTGTTCACTTAATAATATATAAGCCCTACTCTGTGCCAGGTACTTTTGCTGTGGGCACATCAAGCAGGAAGATCATGGTGATCTGCAAATGACAAAGCTAGGCAGTGATAGCTATCTCCATTTAAAACAAAAATTTAGATACTTCATGGCCTAATGAGAATTTTGAGGGGAATATATAATCATTTGATATCATCTACAAGGGAACTTCAAGGAGCTCTGGTAGCATAGTGGTTACGAATCAGGCTGCAAGCTGCAAGGTCAGCAGTTCGAAACTACCAGCTGCTCTGCAGGAGAAAGATGAGGCTTTCTGCTCCTGTAAAAATGTATCGCCTCAGAAACCCTGTTCAGGGTCGCTATGGGTCAGAACTGATGCAACGGCACTTAACAACAACAATATAATCATATTTAACCACCTTCACAAGGATAATTTTATGTTTTACCTGACTTTAAATGCATTTTCTGATTTTTAGATCAAATTTAATGAAAAATAATTTTATGCAGTTGTCTATAAAAAAAAAGTTTAGGTTTCATTCATAAGTTTCTGTAACTGTTGTTGTTATTAAGGGCTGTCAAGTCAGTTCCAACCCACAGCAACCTTGTATAGGGTTTCTGAGGAGTAACTGGTGAGCTTGAACCACTGATCTTGCAGCTCAAACTAACTTTGCAGTCCAGCACATTAACCCACAGTTCTATACCAGTAGTTGTTTTATAATCAGAATCTGAATTTTAGTTGTCTTAGTGTGCTTATCATCTAGCATATAGCTGGGCAATATGTATTTGTTGAATGGAACAAAATGGAAACAAATATATTTTTTCACTTGGCAACCATTGGGCTATTTGACTGTTGAAAAGTTTACTCAAATGTCTGTGAAATCTCATATGAAAAACTGATTCTACAATAAATAATGTTCTCACAGCAGCTAGCAACATTCAGTATTAACACAATCAGTTTTACAGTCATTTTTACCCCTTGCAAATGTACCTTATTTAGACATTTTCATCACAGAGCAACTGTGATTCCCCAATGATTAGCTTTTATGAAAACATGAATATCTTGTTTGTACATGAATATTTTATTCATATCTTGTTCCACCTCTCAATTTTACTGACATTGAAATGTGGACAATCTAAGGCATATTGTTATTAATATTAAAAGAATGCAAAACTAGGACAGAAGTTTGTTTTGCATTAATGAAGTTCTTATGCAAACTATTTTACCATTGTCAAATTAGCAATGCAGAAATGTAAATATGGTTCTTCAAGGATTCTTGAACTTGAAAATATGGTAATGTCCCCATTCTAATAACTGATTTAAAAAAAAAAAAAGGGAAAACTTTCACTAGAAACACATTTATACATTGTAGTATTTCAATTATAGAGTAAACTGATGTGAAAATAAATAAGTTCCATTGACAATAACAAAATAATATACAAACTTCAAAAATTCAAAACAAAGCAAATGCTTGACTATTTTTTTCATTTGTTTCCCCAAATAGTTGATAAGACACAACTTGTTTGCAGTTATATTATCACTGGGATGTTAATAAAACAATAGTCATGATACCTTTCATTACTTAAGATTGAGTTTCACAAAGAAATTTGACAAACAATTAACTGTTCATTGTGATTGTTCTTAGCACCTAAGATATAAATGTAAAAGAATTCATTTAGATAAAAAGACAAAAAGAAACAGTGATTACATTAAACAAATCCTATTTTAGATATTCTTTTAATCTGTAGCTACATTTAGATATATAAGAATATGTTTGCTGTATTTATAAACTTTCATTTACAAAGGGAACCCTAACAAATCCAAACTTACTACCATAGAGTCAATTCTGAGATATAGTGATCCATTACAGGGATCTAGACAATGAATAAGGAAGGCCTTAGAAAATTTGATGCATTTAAAATGGTCCAACCTCTCTGGAAAGCAATATGGCACTTCCTCA
>NW_006408554.1:19787897-19789560 GCF_000296735.1 Chrysochloris asiatica | reverse complement strand
AGGCTGATGGGAAAACAATTAGGCAGGTTTGCATGGGCTAAGTGGGACAGAGGTAAATAATGATGTATGCACAACCTTGGAACAACAGGGCTTTGGGATACAGGGATTGAGACATGGTTGAAATGGACAAAAGCAGGGAAATAATGTTAAGATGCTTGGCTATCTTTTGAGTCTTGGTTTCCCTGGCATACCATTATAAAATAGACAGTTGAGGGCGAGAGAAAGGAATAGCCAGAAATATCACGATAGAAAGCTTGTAAGTCTGTCTTCTGCCTATAACTGATTGGAATACCTAAAATGAGGCTACAACGTGCCCAGTGAAGACGCTTCCTGCAGAAACTTTTCTTTAGACTATAGGTGGAATCCTGAACCCTATCCAGAATCATCTGAGGTATGAAATTTCCACTGGAAAGCAAAAGCAGACCTGCCTGGAGTGGCTGGAAGAGCAAAAGATATTTCTTGAAAGACCAACAGGAAAAATACAGAACAATAATGGCAGTCCAATTAACTAGTAGAAGAACAAGCAAGTTGATTGCCCAGGAAACATCAAGGAAAGCAGTTGGGTCCCCTCAGGGCAAACCCCTTTCCAAGACTGAGGCTCAAGGGGAATACACATGCAGACACGTGCTCTGACTGGTGACCACGTTGGGCACTGATAAGAGGAAGTGAGGGAAAAACAGCAATGAAGCTGTGAACTAAGTCCAAGAATGTTCAATATATTTCTGTGAACCTGGGTGGAGACCTGGTTGGCCAGCAGTTTGGCAAGACCTGGGGACTCCTGGGCCCAGAGTCAGTGACATAGCCACAGAGGAGTAGGCTGGAGAATGAAGCATCCAGCTGATAAGAAGAGAGGATATATGCACAAGAACACCCACACTTACAGATAATATCCACTTGATCTGGCTTCAATAGCTGGATGATTAGAGCTCAACTAGAAGAAGAAAGAAGAGGGAAAATAGAGTAATCTGATACAATTTGATGAACTTGACCTACATCTATGGATGCGGTAGCTCAAAAGAAGGAACAAATCTTTACAGCGAGGTTCATTCCCACCCCCTCAATACACAGGATAGACAGGGATGGGCAACTTGGACATTGGCTACCCAAAATAGGGGGCGGGGGCTACAAAGGCAAGAAGTGACTGGCTTACAAGCTTTCAAGAGGGAGCCTAGATACAGAGGGCACAGAGGAGGGTAGAATCCCCACTGAGTATTATTCAATCTGTCTGGTTAGGGCTGATGAAAGGAGATAGCACTCATGTGGTACAATAGTGAATAATTACTATCAGGACTGATTGTGAGGATTGGAAATGTAAATGTAGACATTTTGTAGCAAAAGGAGGGGAGTGGTTGACTTTGCAGGCTGGTAGCGTAGACCCCTGGGACCATCAAGGGAGAAGAGTGGAGTGCAGGACTGTACCCAGAGAAACAGTGACACCAGAGATGGAAGCAGAGAAGGTGATGTGGACAGACGGAATGGCTGGGAACTCTAGACCCAGAGAGGGAGAGAAGCTATATGCTGACGACCAGGGAGCAGGCTTGCAGGGTGTACCATTTGGTTGGTTATTGATGCATGGAGGGGATTGTAACCATGGCAATGAAAAGATATATGATAGGATGAATGTAAAGCTAATGTTCTCCCATGTAAACTATCACATAATTCA
>NW_006408554.1:19784657-19786137 GCF_000296735.1 Chrysochloris asiatica | reverse complement strand
AGGGGAATCAACTTGCAAGTGGGCCCACAGTTCAAACCCTTGCTGTTCAAGGGCCAACTCTATTCCTTTCACCTCATTCTGTTTGAAATCTGGGTCATGGTCTAAACCATGTTATGCTGTGCTTCTATGTCCCATTGTGGAACTAGATACCTAGTTCCTTCCCCACATTTTGGCCACACTGCCTAGTACAGTTAAAAGAAAATCCACATCTCTGCAGATAATTCTGATCATCCTTTCCACATAATTGTTCTGCTTTCATATATTTCTTCTTCAGTTAAAAAAAGTATTATGCTACAACACAAATACTAGAACAGAAGATGAACACACAGTTTAAAAATGTTATGTCAAAATAATGACTTATTAAAAATGTACATACAGAAACTACAAAACTCTCAAAAAAAAAAATTCACTAAACAGTTACATATGCTAAATTCATTCTACCCATCTGTGATAGTTAAGGTTTTGTGTCAACTTTTACTGAGCCAATATTTTCAGTGGTCTGGCAGTTAAGACGTAGTAATTTCCCATAATGAGATCTACTATGAGCAACCAATCAATTGAAAGGTAACTTCCTCAGGGGTGTGACCTCCTTCCAAAGTATTGGACACTCAGGTAAAGCTTCCTTCCTTTTCTGTTGGGACAGCATTCTGAAACTGGTTCCTTATCCAACATGTGGTTCTTTGGACTAGAGTCATCTAAACTGCTTGATGACTCTCAGGACTGGCAAACAATAAAGAGTCATCTGACCTGCCAATCTTGGCTCATCAGCTTTACAGCTCTGTAGCTCAGAAGCTGGTAGCCTGACATCTGATCAATGGGATTCGTCCATCTCTACAACTGTGCGAGCCATGTCTTTGATTTAAAGTTTTGGTGTGGTACTGTGGCTTGTGCTGGACTGTAAAATCTGTTTGAACCGCAGGGTTGGTGGTTCAAGCTCACCAGATACTCCACAAGGTCACTATGGTTCGGAACCAACTAGGTGGCACTTAACAACAACAACTATGTACATAAGACATATATATGTTGTTGTAGTATTGTGGTTACAAGTTGTGACTGTTAACAATGTCAGTAGTTCAAAACTACCAGCTGTTCTGTGGGAGAAAGATGAGGCTTCCTGTTCCCATAAAGATTTGCAGCCGTAAAAACCCTTTGCAGGGTTATTATGAGTTGGAACTCATATCATGGCACATAACCACCAACACCAATATATACATATACATATGACACTATCTAACAATCCTAAATTTACTTGTTGCCTGACTGAATAGGAAGAATATATATGCTCAACTTCTCAATGCCTAGTAGTTGGCATAGTTTCAAGAATGAGAAGAAAATAAGAAAAGAGTATAATTCAAAATACATAAACACAATCCAAACAACCAAACAACATTCTAAAATGCATTTCAACCATCAATACATAGTGTAGAAAGAGCTTGGTATAAAATATAAAGTTTAAAAGAAGATATATATATATAGAGAG
>NW_006408554.1:19781516-19784194 GCF_000296735.1 Chrysochloris asiatica | reverse complement strand
ATAAAGCTCTAGATCACAAGTTGGTTTGAACCATAAGGTCAGCAGTTCAAATACACCAGTCACTCCTTGGAAACCCTATAAAGGGTTGCAATGAGTAGTAACTAACTTGATGGTACTAAATAACAACAACAAATATATATAAATATATATATATGTTTACTTTAGCATCTACTTTGTTTCCACAGTCATTCTTAATTACAGTCAACTACAGAGAACGTTAGAGGCAAGATGGTTAGGTTAAAAAAATTTTTTTAAATACTGAAGTAGAGAATATAGGTTTTAATTAAGTATTAATATTTCAAAGCTTTCAATTTATAATCAAAGAGGATTTATATACAATTACAATATGCTTACGTTACATATAAGGCAGTATTTAATAACAAGGAGCAGAATTCTGACCCAACTTTTTTTGTTTTGTTTTGTTTCAATGCACTTCTAAGTCTTTGAAAATTGTTTTGAGTTTTCTGTGTTGATGTGGAAAAATGCTTTATTTCAACAAGTTGTCATCTACACACATTATTTTATTTTGACAGTGGCAGTCAATGGGAGGTAGTTCCACATTTCTCATTTAATGACATGCATTTAATAAATAATCCAAAGTAAATCTTATTATTATTTATGTCTTACACTTTTATTTTATTTATTTATTTTTATTTTATTGTGGGTAAATAAAAATTCAATACAACATTATACAAAGAATATATTCAACTAGAGTAATGGCTCTCAATTTTTACAGTGCTTCACAACAAAAACTCTATAATTGACCCACAACTCAACTAGAATCTATCTAACTGGTAAGAATTTTGTTGGTGTTAGTTGCTGTGGAGTTGATTCCAACTCTTGACAATCGCTTGAGTGCAGAGTAGAACAGCTCCATAGGATTTTCAAGATTAGGATCTCCAAATTAAACATTTAAAACACCAGTTGTAAGGTGACTTGTAGACACTCTCAAGCCATGTGTATATGTTTGTATAAATATTTTGGTGACATGTTTGCTCCTCCTTTTACCTCTATGAAAAACATTTTTAACTGATCATATAATGGACTGGAATAAGATATGTGTGTCACCACCTCTCCTGGAAAAATCTGTAGCCATGTAACAACATTCTGAGGACTGAATTACAAGCAAAAGTAATGGAAAATTCTAGAATTGCTTTTCCTTTCCCCTCCCATTTTCTACTAATCTGGAGGGCAAGGAGGCATCTTGAATGATAGATTTCCCAGGGCTAACAGAATAGGAAGGAAAGGAGTCTAGATTCTGATGACTTTCCAGGGATCAGCCATTGTTGCAGCTTAAAAAAAGTTTCCTTACCAAGATAAAAATAAACTTTAGTCTTCTTTACAAATAAGAATAAAAGTAAACTTTTTATTATTGCAACTTAAAAAAAATTTCCCTACCAAGATAAAAATAAACTTTAGTCTTATTTACAAAATAAATTTAAAAATATAGTTGCTGTGAATTTTGACATGGTGATCCTGCATGTGAGTTGAATTGTGTTCCATAAAGCTTTCATTGGCTGATTTTACCAAAGTAGGAAAAATCTTCTCAGGTACCACTGTGGATGGACCAGAACATTTAACATTTCATTTAGCAGCAGAATATGTTAACTTTTTAAAACACTCAGTTTAGACATAGGTTATTTTTAGGATTCTGTTATACTCCGCTTATTTCCTAAGCTAATAGAGAATATTAAATGCTTAAAATATGTAATACTTGTAAACACATTTTGTTTAATTCAAATGAAATTATATGTGTGTGATTTCCCACCAAAATACTAACAATTCTGTACACATGAACAGGCTTAAGAGATGTGTAACCTTACTGTACCTACTGACGTTGCAGCTCAGGTAAGCAGTTGAATCATCAAGAATAAGAAATCAATTGTCCCAGCATCAAGATAGGTTATTTATTAATAGTGCTGTTGGAGAAAAGGGCTGTAACATTTTCATTTAATTCTAATCGGCATCATTTTTTAAAGAAGAAAACTATAATAGATGAAAATGGAAAGACCATGATAAAAAGATGTTGCTTCTCCATCCATCCAGACAAACAAATGCAGACCTAGACAGCTAATCTCTTCTGGCTTGTTTGTTTGTTTTCCCTTCTATATCCACTCAATTCCTAACTGAGAAATTAATTTCCATGGCTTACTGAACTCTCATTTAATGGTTCAATAAATGTAATACATTTGTGTTTTGGGTGCATAATGAAGTGGTACAGTAAGTAAAGTAGCATTTTTATATTAATATACTTGTGGTTCCTAAAACAACTAATACCTCACATTTCCATTAATATTATTAATAAAATTGTATTCTAAATTCTATCTATAAATATGAAAACTAGCTCTAAAAATGAACTTTATTCCCTTGAGAAAAATCTTCTTAATGGCATGTAAGTCTTTTTAAAGATTGTACAGTTCAAAAATTTACTTACAATCAGGAATAAATCTATTTCCCTGTTTAAATTAACTTGATTTGAAATTTAACTATCACTCAGATTTTAAAATTCTGGGAATCCAGCATCACTTAAAGGACAGATGTTTAAGGAAGCTTCTCAAAATACTACTGTATTGAAAAGTTAGAAAATTATCACATTTCATAATTTAAGATGAGAGATAATTTATTAAGGAGTCCTGGTAGTATGTTGTTGTTGTAAGGTGCCATCGAGTCGGTACTGA
>NW_006408554.1:19779736-19780766 GCF_000296735.1 Chrysochloris asiatica | reverse complement strand
GTATAGGGTTTCTGAGGGGCAGCTGGTGAGCTTGAACTGCCGACCTTGCAGTTCAAATGGCTTTGCAGTCTGGCTCATTAACCCACAGCACCACACCAGGACTCCATTGCTGGTAATATAGTAGGTTACAAATTAGGCTGCTAACCACAAGGTCAGCATTTCAAATCTACCAGCCACTGCAAGGAAGATGAGACTTTCTGCTCCTGTAAAGAGTGATAGCCTCAGGAACCCTTACTATGAATTGGAACTGACTCTGTGACGCACTACTACTAGCAGATGTTTTATTATGAGTCACTGAGTGGTGCATATGGTTAACTTGTTCAATTCCTAAGTGAAAGGTTGAAGGTTCAAGTCCATTGAAAGGAAGATGTAGAGATCAACTTTCAAAAAATGAGACATCGAAAACCCCTATGTTGAGTAAGTACACTGCTACACACAGGATTGCTGTGAGACAAGATCGATTCAAGAGCAACTTGTGGTGCTGATAACCTTTTATCAAGCAATGTATTTCACTTCTCCAAAATAACGTTGTAGTGTTTCAATTACTGCAACTTTTGTAGCATATTTTAAAATGGCTTCTTTAAAATTAAAAAAAAAAAAAAAGACCTTTATTTGATTTAAAGATATTAGAGTTGTTGAGCAGAATATACCGGATAACAATTATAATTGACAATTCATTGAAAATGTACTTGAGGCAAATCTTCTTCTCACTTATCCATTTCCAAAATAAATCTAACTTTAAAAACTTTGTGTTACACATTTTTAAATCATACTTTGTAAGATTATTGTGCTCATTAGAAATATTGCACAGAATATGAATCCTAAGGTTTCACTAATATCACATGCAAGTAAAATTTTGCTAAAGGTAATTCAAAAATGGTTGCAGCAGTATATTGGCAGGGAACTTCCAGAACTCAAGCTAGATTCAGGACATGAATGAAAATTATCACTTTTGATGTCAGATGGATCTTGGCTGAAGGCCAAGAATACCAGAAAGATGATTATCTGTGTTTAATTGACTATACAAAAG
>NW_006408554.1:19764778-19778005 GCF_000296735.1 Chrysochloris asiatica | reverse complement strand
GACCATTAAGGGAGAAGAGTGGAGTGCGGGACCCTACCCATAGAAACAATGACACCAGAGATGGAGGCAGAGATGATGACATGGAGAGGTAGAGTGGCTAGGGACTCTATACCCAGAGAGGGAGAGGGGCTGTGTGCTGAGGACCAGGGAGCAGGCTTGCGGGGTATACCCTTTGGTTGTTTAATGATGTATGGAGGGGATTGTAATCATGGCAATGAAACAAATGATAGGACGAATTAAAACTAATGTTCTCTCATGTAAACTATCATATAATTCACACACAAAAAAACAGTTAAAACAAACAAACAAAACGAAATGATATGGGTGATATCAGAACAGAACCAACTGAAATAAAAGTATAACAGCAGAATATTATCAAGACTTGTACTCTAATACATTTGAAAATTTGGAAGAAATGGATAAATTTTTAAGAAAAACACAATCTAGTTACACTAATGCAGAGTGAAGTAGAAATTTGAACATATATGTATAACAAAAGAAGAAACTCATCAGGTCATTAAAAAACTCCCCCCAAAATAAGTCCAGGCTCAGATAACTTTACTGGTGATTTTTACTAAACATTCAGAGAACAGTTGACATCAATTTTACTGAAACTATTCCAAAACATAGAAAAGAATGGAAAACTCCCCAATACATTTTATGAAGCAAGCATAACCCTCACACTAAAACCAGACAAAGACATTGCTAAAAAGGAAAAATATAGACCAATATCCCTCATGAACATAGATGCAAACATTCTCAACAAAATCCTAGCCAATAGAATTCAAAAACATATTAAAAAACTAAAACATCAGGAACAAGTGGCATTCATACCAGGGATGGAATGATGGTTCAATACTAGAAAAACAATCAATGCAATCCACTATGTAAACATAAAGGAACAAGAACTACATGATCATATCAATTGATGCATATTTATTGATGCATAAAAGGCATTTGACAAATTCCAATACCCATTCCTAATAAAAACAATCAACAAATTAGGAATTGAAGGGAAATTCATCAACACAATTAAGAGCATATATGTAAAACAAACAACTGACATCACACTTAATGGAGAGAAAATGAAAGCATTCTTCTTGCAAACCAGACAAGGAGATGTTGTTCATCCACTCCTATTCAATAATGTGTTAGAAGTCTTAGTCAGATAGTGAAAGTTATCAGGCAAGATAGGGAAATTGAAGACATATAAATTAGCAAAGAAGTAAAACTATATTTGTAGATGATATGATTCTACACATAGAAAATCCCAAAAACTCAACAAGAAAATTATTGGAACTCATTGGAAGCTTCACCAATGTGGCAGGGTACAAGATCAATATGCAACAATCAATTGGATTTCTCTATACTAGTAAAGACAGCTCTGGAAAGGAAATTAAGAAAGCAATACCATTTACAATAGCCACCCAAAGGATGAAATTTGTTTCTTGTTGTTAAGTGCCATTGAATTGGTTTCAACTCATAGCAACCCTGGAATAAATAAAACCAGAGGAACAAAAAACCTATACAAAGAAAACTAGAAAACATTACTCAGGACACCAAAAGAGATTTACAAAAATGGAGGAATATATCATGCTCATGGATAGGAAAACGTAGCATGTGAAAACATCAGTACTACCCAAATCAATCTAAGGAGCTCTGGTAGCATAGTGGTTACAAATCGGGCTGCGAACTGTAAGGTCAGCAATTGGAAACTACCAGCTTTTCTGTGCGGGGGAAAGATGAGGCTTTCTGCTCCCGTAAAGATTTAAAGCCCCAGAAAACCTGTACAGGGCCGCTATGAGTTGGAACCGACTCCACGACACATAACCACCACCACCACCCAAAGCAATCTACATATATAATGCAATTCCAATCCAGATTCCAACAACATTCTTTAAAGAGATGGAAAAAATGATCATGAACTTTTTATAGAAAGGAAAGAGATCTCAGATAAGCAAAGCACTGCTTAAGAAGAAAAACAAAGTTGGAGGCCTCTCTCTCCCTGATCTCAAAATTTACTGCACAGCAACAGTGGTCAAAACAGCTTGGTACAGGTTTAATGAAAGACACATAGATCAATGGAATGGAATTGAGAACCCAAAAGTAAATCCATCTACATACAGTCAACTGATCTTTGACAAAGAGCCAAAACACATTAAATGAGGAAGAGATAGTCTCTTCAATTAATGGTGCTGGTAAAACTGGAAACTGATTTTCAAAAGAATGAAACAACCTTATCTCCTACTATCTGAAAACAAAACAAAACAAAGCAAAAACAAATTCAACATGGATTAAAGACTAAATGTAAAACTTAGAACTACAAAGATCATCAATAAATTAGGGACAAACTTAGGGGCTCTGATACATGGCATACATATATTATCAAACACTGCAAAAAAACTCATAAACAATAGAAGTCAAAATAGATGACTGGGACTTCCAAAAAAATTTGAAAATTTTGTGCATCAAAAGATTGCCCTCAAAAAGTAAAAAGGGAACCCTCAGACTGGGAAAAAAAAGTTTTTTCAATGATGTATTAGACAAGAAACTGATATCTAAAATATGTGGACAACTACAAAATCTCTACAAGAAAAAGACAAACAACCCAATTAAACAATTTGCTAAGGATATGAACATGAACACATTCAAGCAGCCAGAAAACATATGAAGAAATGTTCATGATCATTAGCCATTAGAGAGATGCAAATTAAAACAAAAATGAGATATCATCTCACACCAGTAATAACAGCAAAGTTGCAAAAAACAGAAAACAACAAATGTCGCAATGGTGTGGAGAGACTGGGACCCTCCTACATTGCTGGTGGGCCTGTAAAATGGTTCAACCGCTCCGGAGAAAGGTATGGTACTTCCTCAGAATGTTAGAAATAGAAATACCTTATGACCAAGCAATCCCTGTATGTGGTACATATCTATAAGAAATATGAGCCAGGACATGAGTATGTATACCAGTGTTCATCACAGCACTATTCACAATAGGAAGAATATGGAGACAGCTTAAGTGATCATCAATGGAAGAATGGATAAACAAACTTTGGTATGTACACACAATGGAATACTATGCAACCTTGAAGAATAACAAGGAATCTGAAAAACACCTCATAACATGGATGAACCTGGGGGACATTATGCTGAGTGAAATTTGTCAATCATCTTGTTACTGTGATTCCTACCTTATGTCACAGCTTAATATATCATTATTTCTATCAAAAGTTAGAGCTTTCATATAGTTTCCTTCTCTAGGATCATGCAAATGAACCATTTGCTAATACTTTCTGCTAATGTACCTGAAACATTCAGACTGTACAGAACACACAGTTTGCCTCCCTGGAATAGTCTTGGAAAGCTGTCAGACTACTGGGTATGGTCCCTACATTCAGCAGCATTGATTCCTCTTCTCTATCCCTAAAAGTCACCACTCACCTGCCACTTTGTTGTACTGTGGTTTATATATTGCTGTGATGCTAGAAGCTATGCCACTGTTATTTTAGATACCAGCAGGGGATAGCCATGGTGGACACATTTCAGCTGAGCTTACAGACTAAGACAGACTAGGAAAAAAAAGAGGCAGACTGTTTCTGAATGTTTAGTCACTGAAACCTTATGAATAATATATTGGGGCAATGTCAGATAACATGAGAATTTTGATTACTGAAATGAGATGAAGAGCACCAGAATATTGTCAGATAGAGTTCTTGAGGATAAGTTCCTCAGGTTGAAGGCATTTAAAATACAACTGGAGAAGAGCTGCCTCCTCAAAGCACAACAGACCCTAATGACTCCAATGGAGTAAAGCTTTTGGGAAACTTCATTTACTAATGAGGCATAACTCAAAATGAGGAGAGACATCTGTAAATAGACATTAATAATCAGAACATAGAATGTATGAAGCATGAATCTAGGAAAATTGACAGTACATTTCAAAAATGAAATGTAACAAATAAAGACTGATATCACAGGCATTAGAGAGTAGAAATGGACTGGTAATGGGCATTTTTAATCTGACAATCACATGGTTTTCTATGCCAGGAATGACAAATTCAAGAAAAATGGCATCACATGTTTCACCAAAAAGATTATTTCAAGATCTGTCTTGAAGCACAATGCTGTCTGTGATAGGATAATATCCATATGCCTACAAGGAAGACCAATTAGTACCATTATTATTCAAAATTTGCACCAACCACTAAAGCCAGTGTTGATGAAATTGAAGAATTCTACCAACTTCTTCAGTCTGAAATTGATGTAATGTAGAGGTACTGAGAATTACTGGTGATTGGAAACAAAGAGGGTGGAGAACAGGGCCTTGATGATATAGTCAATGTTGGAAATTGCTTGATAGAATTTTGCAAGACCAATAACTTCATTGCAAGTACCTTTTTTAAACAACATAAAAGACAACTGTACACATGAACCTCACCCAATAGCATGCACAGAAATCAAACTACCTACATCTGTGGAAAGAAATGGTAGAAAAGAGTCTTATCAGCAGTCAAATCAAGGCCAGGTGTAGACTGTGGAACACAGCAACAATTGCTCATATGCAAGTTCAGGCTGAAGCTGCAAAACTTAAAACAAATCTGTAAGAGGCAAAATATGACCTTGAACACATCCCACCTGAATTTAGAGATCATCTCAAGAAGACATTTGATGCATTGTTGTTGTTGTTTAGTGCCGTTGAGTTGATTCTGACTCATAGCAACCCTGTATAGGGTTTCTAAGGAGCAGTGGGGAGCTTGAACCACTAACCCTGCACTTCAAATGACTTTGTAGTCTGATGTGCATTAGTCCACAGAGCCACACAAGGATTCATTGTTGTTGTTGTTAAGTTCCATTAAGTCGATTCTGACCCAGAGCAACCCTGTATAGGGTTTCCAAGGAGCAGCTGGTGAGCTTGATCCACCAACCTTGCAGTTCAAACTGTTTTGCAGTCTGGCACATTAACTTATAACACCACAATAATTGAAGACCAGAAGAGCTGTGGGGTGACATCAAGAGCATCATCCAAAAAGAAAGCAAACAGTCATTAAAAAGAAGGAAAAAACAAAATGGATGTCAGAAGACTCTAAAATGTGCTTCCCTGTGTAGAGATGCTAAAGTGAATGGAAGAAATGAGTAAGTAAAAGAATGAACAGAAAATTTCAAAGGACTGTTCAAGAAGACAAAGTCAAGTATTATAATAAAATATTTAAAGATCTGGAGTTAGAAAAACTAAAGGGAAGGACACAGCATTTCTCAAGCTGAAAGAACGGAAGAAGAAAATTGAAATCTTTCAACAAACTGATGCAACACTGGAGGCACTCACTCATTTATGCCAAGAAATTTGGAAGCCAGCTACCTGGCCAATTTATTGGAAGAAATCCATATTTGTGCCCATTCCAAAAGAGAGGTGACCCAATGGCATTCATAAATCATCAAACATTACCATTAATGTTACATGCTGGTAAAATTTTGCTCACGATAATTCAAAAATGGCTACAGCAGTAAATCAACAGGGAGTTGCCAGAGGTTGAAGCAGGATTTAGAAAAGGACATGGAACCAAGGATATCATTGCTGATGTCAGATGGATCTTGGTTGAAAGCAGATAATACCAGAAAGATGTTTACCTGTGCTTAATGACTATGCAAAGAATTTTGACTGTGTAGATCATGCAAACTATGGACAACATTGTGCACAATGAGTATTCCAGAACACTTAATTATGCTCATGAGAAATTTGTACATAGAATAAGAGGCAGTCATTCAAAATGAACAATGGGACACTGGAAAAAAAGTTGTAAAGGTGTGAAACAGGGTGGTATTCTTTTTCCACATTTGTGCAATCTATGTGCAGCGCAAATAATCTGAGAAACTGGATTATATGAAGAAGAATATGGCATCAGGATTAGAGGAAGACTCATTAACAACCTTCTATTTGCAAATGATACGACCTTGTTTGCTGAAAGCAAAGGGGAGTTGAAATACTTACTAATGAAAATCAAAGACTACGGCCTTCAGTATGGGTTGTACCTGCATGTAAAGAAAACCTCTATGTAAAAGAAAACCACTGGACCAATAAATAGCATCATGATAAATGGAGAAAAGATTGAAGTTGTCAAAGACTTCAATTTGCTTGGATCCACTTTTAACACTCTTGGAAACAGCAGTCAAGGAATCAAGCGACATATTGCATTAGGTAAATCTGCTGCACAAGACCTCTTTAAAATTTTCAAGAGTAATGGTGTCAGTTTGAGGACTAAGGTGTGCCTGACCCAATTCAGTAGCTTCATATGCATGTGAAAGCTGGACAGTGAATAAGTAAGACAGTAGAAGAATGCATTGGAGTTATGGTGTTGGAGAAGAATATTAAAAGTATCTTGGACTGCCAGAAGAACAAACAAATCTGTGTTGGAAGAAGTACAGGCAGAATGTTCTGTAGAAGCCAGGATAGTGAGACTTCTTCCCTTATACTTTGGACATATTATCAGGGGGGGACCAGTCCCTGAAGAATAACATCATTCTAGATAAATTGGAGTGTCAGCTAAAAAGATAAAGACCTCCAAAGTGTTGGATTGGCACAGTGGCAGGAGCAATAGTTTCAAACTTGACAACGAGTGTGAGGACAGTACAGAATGGGTCATCATTTCATTTTGTTTTATGTAAGGTTGCTATGAGTCAGAACCAACTCGATGGCACCTGACAACAACAACATTGGAGTTGGTTTTTCAACTATCATTCCTAGACTGTCTATTTAGGAGCAACTGTAAAACCAAATACAGCAATGACAAAAGTTAATGCTCTTCACAGATTCAACAAATATCCGTTTTATTAAGAAAAAAAAAAAAGGAAAAATAGCATGAATTCTCTAAGATAGTGTTTTACTATTTTATCTCAGATCCTCATGGTGTTTGGAAATTTAATTGCATTCCCATAAATTATAAATGGGGAGCACAGTGGCTTCATAGAATAAGCACTGGTCTGCAAAC
This sequence comes from Chrysochloris asiatica, assembly GCF_000296735.1. NCBI lineage: Eukaryota > Metazoa > Chordata > Mammalia > Afrosoricida > Chrysochloridae > Chrysochloris > Chrysochloris asiatica. Next base: position 19,771,019 of record NW_006408554.1, on the reverse strand, counting down.
CACGAGGTCTATATGAGTCAAAAATGACTCCACTGCATTTAACAACAACAACAATTGTTTATGAAGTTGTATCAGGAAGCAACTTAATAAACAAACTATCCTACTTTCTCGAATAGCAAAGGCATTGAATAATTTTTTCTTGCTCACCCATATACATTATTTGAGGAACATGGATATACAAAAGGATTATTTCTCCTTTATAAAAATATCTTCATCCATGAAGTTTTAATCAAAGTGATGGAGCTAATTATCTCCCATGCTTCAATTAAATAGAATTGAAATGTTGAGTTTTTTCAATTTTCAGCACTTTAAGCCCTTTCAGAATCTTAAAATGAATACTGTCTTAAAGCATCAATTTTCCACTTTGTATGGCAAAGGTTGTCTGAACTAAGATCCCTTTGAGAATAAAGTTGGCAAGATTATTGGAAACTATTTCCCTGCTTGTCTCATTTTCTACCTCAATTATAAATATAAGTTCTAGGTAGGGATTCTTTATCGTTGTTTATAACTTACTCCTTCCGAAAGGACAAATAAATTTCAAGCTTATCATTAAGATTAGTGAGAGGCTGGATGGTGTTAAGACATTAAAGTAAGTGCTCACATCATTAACAGATGAATAAAGAAAATGTATACTATGTATACAATGGAGTATTATTCAGTCATACATAGAAATGAAATTCTGATACATTTTATAACATGGATGAACCTGAAAACATTATGCTGATTGAAATGAGATAAATACAAAGGACACATATTGTATGACCCCACTTATATGAATTATCTAGGCAAACACATAAGCAAATGCATAGAGAGGAAAGTTCATTAGTGGTTACCCAAGGGCTGGGAGTAGGGGATAATGCTGAAGTATCCTGAGGTTCTGTTTGGGATAATGAAAACTTTTAAGAATTGAAGAGTGGTGATGGATGTACAGCATGGTAGATGAAATCAATTTCACTGAATTTTAGTTAAAAATAGTAAAAATGGAAAATAGTAGAAATCCTTAATCAAAAAGGACAAAGAAAACAGCATTCATGCATGTTGTGTCACAATGGCTCTGTCTCCCTGTGGATCCACCTGTGTTGTGTTCCTGTTCTGTGGGCTTTGTGTTTGCAGCTGCTGTGTAGAAACTTCCCTTCTCTGAGCTAGGACCTCTGAGACAACAGATCTGCCATTTTCCAGCTTCTTCCCCTACATTTAAATGAATTAAATTAATTCAGGCTTGTTGCTTCATTCATGTATGTTTTCTAAAAGCCTACTGGAGCCTTCTTCCTGAAAAAACCCTATACATTAGAGGTTAAGAGAATATCTGTGGTCCTTAAATAAATCTGAGCTGTTGGCTTTTTAGTTGGCCTCAGATACTACTAGTATGTGATTGTCCCCACCCCCCTTAAGACCAATATAGTAAAATGACAGGTGAAAGTTAATGCCCTTTAGATAAAGAGAGAGAGCTAGGTTGAATTTCAATTTGGAGATGGCCTAGAAAAAATTGGGAAGTTTATTGAATTTCATGGAACCCTAGCCAATTCATTTTGAGTTATGATAATTTATCTTCGACAATTGTTTGAAATTTATAGGTACAGAGTGTAAAGTGTCAAGAGTAACATTTTGGGAACATTATATGGACCCAGAATTTTGTAAGAACAGCTGGTTATGTGTGAATGAACGTTAATCTTCTTATTTGTGTTGATTTATTTACTAACATTCATTATATTTAGTAGGATGTCAATAGGAATGGAAGAAGTATCATGAATAAACATTACTTGAAAGAAGAAAATAACATTTTCATATCGTGAAACAAATCCTGGTTTTAAATATTAAATATGAAGATAACCTCTATGTCTAAATAAATAAAGATAAGGTCAATAGTTTTTACTATCAAAGATATAAAGGTAGCAATTAGTCTATTTTGAAAAGATACTTTAGTGTTTCAAAGAAGCCTAAAAGAGAAACTTTCAACATTTAAATTGGAAAAAAATATTGAAGCTTAGTAAACAAACATTACATTATTCTCTAGTACCAAAACAGCACAATCATTCTATTGCTTTTAGAAAATAATAAAAAATAATCAATATTTAAGACATCAATGATAATGAACTATAGTTTCCTCTATCAAATAATAGGATACATATGTAAATATACCAATGATGAATAGTGTGGCATTTGGGAGGTGTTTCGAAAAGTAATTTTCTTTTCTGTCAAAAAGGGACATATTTTTTAAACAGTTATTTATTGAAGTAATAAGAAAACACAAGTATATCAATTTGCATCTTGCTCCCTAAAAAATAGAGAAACACATTAAGTTATATCTTCAAATTGGTAAATACCAGAAATCATAAAGGTGAAGCACTAGAAGTGGAAACTGTAGCTGAAATCACAAAACAGTGTCCTCCTTTTACAGATAAGGAAACTAAACTAGAGGGAAGTTAATTGACTTGTCCAGTGCTATAAACCACTAGTATGGCAACAATTAGATAACCTGCAAATTTTGAAGAAATTCTTAACTTAAAAACTTATGTTATCTTGTTTCTTAAAATCAGGAGGAATAATAGTAGTGGCCACCACTGATCTGCCAGTGTACAACACTGTGTTGGCTTGCATGTCATTGAGATGTTGGAAGCGATTCCATTGGTATTTCAAATGCCAGTAGGATCACCCATGATGAACAGCAGAGCTTTCAGATTAAGACCAACTAGGAAGGAAGGCCTAGTGATCAACACCTAAATATTAGTCAATTAAAACTCCTGGTGTGGTGCTAAGGGATAATGCACTGGACCAAAAGGTCAGTTTGAACCACAAGGTTGACAGTTCAAACCTACCAACTGCTCATCAGAAACTCTCTACAAGGTCACTATGAGTCAGAACTGACTTGACAGCATATAATAACAATAACAAGGAAGGAAGGTCTTGTGAGGAACACCTAAAAACTAGCCAAACTGTGGATAGTTTCCAAAACAAAAATTAAATACTTAGGAATAAATATATCCAAGAAAGTAAAAGGGCTATATGTAGCAAACTATAAAACACTGCTAAAAGAAATAAAAACAAACTCAAATAAATGGAAAGAGATTCCATATTTGTGGACTGGAAAACTTAGTATATTTACACGACAATACCAGGCAAAACAATGTATAAGTCCAATGCAATCATCATCAAAATTCCAACACCCATCCTGAGAGACAAGGAAAGGACAATCTTTAAATTTATATGGATGGGAAGGGGTCCCTGATGAAGCATTCCTAAAAATGGAAAATAAAATCAGAACACTCACAACATCTGACTTCAAAACATATTCTAAAGCTAAAGTAATGAAAACAAGTTGATTTAGAGTTTTAGAGGAGAAAGAGCTGTACATATCTATTATTAATCAGAACATGTAATGTACAAAGTATGAATCTAGTAAAATTGGAAATTGTAAAAAATGAAACAGAAAATATTAACATTGATATCCTAGGTATTAGTGAGCAAAAAATGGACTTGCATTTGGCCATTTTCAATCTGACAACCACATAGTTTACTATGCCAGGAATGACAAATTCAAGAGGAATGGCACGATATTCATCATCAGAAAAAACATTTCAAGATCTGTCTTGAAGTACAGCACTGTCTGTGATAGGATAATATTCATATACCTACAAGGAATACTAGTTCATACCAGTATTATTCAAATTTACACACCAACCACATAAAATTGATGAAATTGAAGAATCCTACCAACTTCTTCAGTCTGAAATTGATCAAATATGCAATCAAGATGTATTGATAATTACTGGTGATTAGAATGCAAAGGTTGGAAACAAAGAGGAAGGATTAGTTGTTGGAAAATATGGCCTTGGATACAGAAACAATGCTGGAGATCTCAGGGTGGAATTTTGAAAGACCAATTACTTCTTCATTACAAATAAATTATTTTTAAAGCAAAAAAGATGATTATATACATGGACCTCACCAGATGAAATACACAGAAATCAAATGGACTACATCTGTGGAAAAAGAAGGTGGAAAAACTCCATATCATTAGTAAAACAAGGTCAGGGGCAGCCTGTAAAACAGACTATTAATTGCTAGCATGCAAGTTAAGGATAAAGCTGATGAAAATGAAAACAAGTCCATGAGAGCCAAAATATGACCTTGAACATATCCCACCTGAATTTGGAGATCATGTTAAGAAAAGATTTAATGCATTAAACACTAAAGACCTAAGACCAGAAGAGTTGTGGGATGACATCAAGAACATCATACAGGAAAAAAGCAAAAGTTCATTAAGAGACAAGAAAAAAGAAAAAGACCAAAATAAATATTAGAAGAGACTCTGAAATTTGCTTTCTAGTATAGAGATACTAAAGCAAACAGAAGAAATGAGGAGGTAAAAGAGTTTAATAGAAAATTTGAAAGGGCAGCTCAAGAAGACAAAGTCAAATATTATAATGAAATGTACAAAGATCTGGAGTTAGAACACCAAAAAGGAAGAACACTATCAGCATTTCTCAAGCCTTGACTTGTAATATTGAAGGATTCTATGGGGAAAATATTGAGGATGCAGAAAGCATCAAAAGATTGAAGGCATACACAGAATCACTATGCCATAAAGAAATGGCTGACGTTAACCATTTGAAGAGGTAGCACATGATCAAGAGCCAATGATACTGAAGGACAAAGTCCAAGGTGCATTAAAGACATTGGCAAAGAATAAGGCTCTGGGAATTGATGGAATACAAATTGAAATCTTTCAAAAAACTGATGCAGTATTGGAGGCACTCATTCATCTATGTCAAGAAATTTGGAAGACAACTACCTGGTAAACTGACTGGAAGAGAACCATATTTGTGCCCATTCCAAAGAGAGGTGGTCCAACAGAATGTGAAAATCATCAGACAATATCAATAATACCACATGCAAGTTAAATTTTGCTGAAGACAATTCAGAGACGGCTGCAACAGTACATGGACAAGGAACTGCCAGATATTTAAGCCAGATTCATACAAGGATGTGAAATGAGGGACATCACTGCTGATGCCAGAGGGATCTTCACTGAAAGCAAAGGGTACCAGAAAGATTTTTACCTGTGCTTTATTGACTATGCAAGGGCTTTCGATTGTGTGGTTCATGACAAGCTATGGACAACATTGAGGAGAAATAGTATTACTGAATACGTAATTATAGTCATAAGCACATAGACCAAAGGGCAGTTGTTCAAACAAAACAAGGGACTACTAAATGGTTTAAAATTAGGAAAGGTGTGCACCAGGATTGTATTCTTTCACCATACTTATTCAACCTGTATGATGAACAAATAATTTGAGAAGCTGGATTATATGAAGAAAAATGTGGCACCAGGATTGGTGGAAGACTCATTAACAATCTGTGATATGCAAACGATACAATCTTGCTTGCTGAAAGTCAAGAGGATAAAATACTTACTGATAAAGATCTATGATGACAACTTTTGGTATGGGTTGCACCTCAATGCAAAGAAAGCAAAAGTTCACGCCACTGGACCAATAAATAATATCTATATAAGGGGAGAACACATTGAAGATATAGAATACTTCATTTTGTTTGGACCAACCATCAATACTCATGGAAGTAGCAGTCAAGAAAACAAACGACGTATATCATTAGGCAAATCTGCTGTACAAGACCTCTGTAAAGTGTTCAGGAGCAAAGATAACAGTTTGAGGACTAAGATGCACCTGACCCAAGTCATGGTATTTTGATAACCTTATATGCATGCGAAATTTGGACAAAGAATAAAGAAGACTATAGGAAGACTGAGTTATAGTGTTGGAGAAGAATATTTCAAATACCATGGACTACCTGAAAAACAAACAAATGTGTTGGAGTACAGTCACAATGCTCCTTAGAATCTAGGATGGTCAGACTTCATTTCTCATACTTTGACCATATTATCAGGAGAGACCATTCTCTGGAGAAGGATATGATGCTTGGTTAAGTGGAGTGTCAGTGAACAATAGGAAGATCCCCAATGAGATGGATTGACACAATGGCAGCAGCAATGGGATCAAGTATATACTAGGCAGTGTTTCCTTCTGCTGTGCGTAAAGTCGCTATGAGTCAGTATTGACTCAATGGCACTTAACAACAACAACAGCAACTCATATAGTAAGATTGTTATTGTTGTTAGGTGCCATCGAATCAGTACCAATTCATAGCGACCTTATGCACAGCAGAACAATACTCTGCCCTATCCTGGGGCAACCTCACTATTGTTGACACGCTTGAG
>NW_006408554.1:19762104-19764062 GCF_000296735.1 Chrysochloris asiatica | reverse complement strand
CTCAGCATACAGGTTGAATAAGTATGGTGAAAGAATACAACCTTGTCACACACCTTTCTTAATTTGAAACCATTCATTTTTCCCATGTTTTGTTTGAACAACCACCTCTTGGTCCAGGTACAGATTCCTCATGAGCACAATGAAGTGTTCCAGAATACTCATACTTCACAATGTTATCCATAGCTTGCCTTGATCCACACAATCGAAAGCCTTTGCATAGTCAAATAAAGCACAGGTAAACATATTTCTGATATATGTATAGTAAGATACACATAGAAAAATAGAATAGAATTGAGAACTCTGATATAAATCCATATATCCACGATCAATTGATTTTCAACAACTGTTATAACCCATTTAATGGGGAAATAAATGATGCTGAAAAATGTTTAAACATCTTCACATAAAAGAAAAGGCTACAATCTAGCCTTTATTACAAGGACTCTTTTAAAAGTTCATGGAAAACTAAACATGAATTTCAGAAGGTTTTTTGCAACAAATTAAGTTCATACGGATTCCTGATGTGAATCTGTAGGATAAGCACTGGACTACTAATTGCAATATCGGAGGTTCAAACCCACCAGCCACTCCTTGGAAATACTATACAGGACTTCTGTGAGTCAGATTTGAGTTGAGGGTATTCAACAACAGCAACAACAGTAACATGTTATAACATGTGAACAGATCTAGTCTGAGGCACAAAGAAGGATAAGACATTAGTTTGGAAAGAGCCCCTATGACAGCAGCCTGAAGTCTGCTAAAATTGAAACAAGAACAAACATCAAGTTTATGGTGAAGCTTGGGTGCAATAATGGTGAAATCACTTATATTTTTTGAAAAGTTTATGGGGAATATCCTAAAGAAATCAATGGTTTACAAATTGATAACTGGTTTTAAGAAGGGATGAGACAATGAAGCCCACAGTAGCCGACCATCCACATCAACTTCAAGGAAAAAATTGACCTTATTCATGTCATAATTGATGAAGACTAACAGTAGCAGGAACATTATCCAACACCATAGACATCTCAAGTGTTTCATCTTACACTATTCTGACTGAAAAAATGTTGAGTAAGCCCTCTACTTGATGGGTTGTAAAACTTTTGCACCCAGGTCAGCTGCAGACAATAGCAGTGCTTTAAGTGGAAATTTTAAACAATGGGGATCAGGATCCTGAGGCATTTCTTTCAAAAAAGGGTAACAGAAGATGAAACATGGCTTTGCCAGTACAATCCTGAAGACAAACACAATCAAAGCAATGGTTATCAAGAGGTGGGTGTAGACCCATCAAAGCAAAAGCCCAGTGGTCAACAGCAATGATCATGGTAAGAGTATTTTGAATGTGCATGGTATTTTTCTTGTTAATTTCTGGACCTTAAAAGAATGATAACATCTGTTGATTATGAATATGTTTTCAGAAAGTTAGCCAAGGCTTTAGCAGAAAAATGCCTGGGAAAGCATCACAAGAGAGTTCTTCTCCACCCCAACAATGCTTCTAATTATTCCTCTCATCAAACAAAGGCAATTTTGATGGTGTTTCAATGGGAAATACTAGGCCTGGGAAATATTAGAGTCCTGATTTAGCTCCTTCTGACTTCTTTTTGTTTCTTAAAAAAAAACAAAAAAAAAAACTTTAAAGGCCAGTTGATGCAATGGATATGCAAAAGTCTTATTTTCTTCTTTTAATAATGTAAAAGAGACAGGATTTTCCCAGGATCAGTTCTTAGGGGATGAACTCAACGATTGATATCAGTACTTACAGAACTGGCTTGACTTTGATAAGAGTTTATATTGAGAAATAAAGTTTATATTTTTATTTTTATCTTTAACTCCAAATTTCATTAACTTTTTGAAGTCCCATTGTATACATAAAATATTTCAAAATTGATCAAGGAACTTAATCTGAAAGCTAACATCATAAAATTCACAGAATAAACTATAGAATCCACCACTTTACC
>NW_006408554.1:19735564-19761644 GCF_000296735.1 Chrysochloris asiatica | reverse complement strand
CTTGAATCAGGCACGCCTTAGTCCTCAAAGTGGTATCTTGTCTTTTGAACACGTTACAGAGGTCTTTTGCAGCAGATTTGCCTAATGCAATATGTCGTTTGATATCTTGACCGCTGCTTCCGAGAATGTTGATGCGAATCCAAGCAAAAGGATGTATTTGACAACTTCAATCTTTTCTCCATTTATCATGATGTTATTTATTGGTCCAGTGGTGTGGATTTTTGTTTTCTTTATATTGAGGTACAACCCATACTGAAGGCTGTACAGTTGCTCATATTTGATCCCTTATTATTATTTTTATTCCTATAAGGTCAGTAGTAATATGTCCTCTTTCATTACTGATTTTAGTAATCTTTGTCTTCTTTTTTCTTATCTGGGCTAATTAAAGATGTGTCCATTTTGTTGACCTTTCTAAAGAACAAATTTTATTTTTTTTCCTTCTACTTATTTTTCCAGTATGTTAAAGTATAATATTTATACACCTTAATACAGTGTATTAAGGCATAATATTGGAGTCCAGGTGTGGTGCTGTGGGCTAATGTGCTGGACTGCAAAGTCAGGTGGAACCTCAAGGTTGGTGGTTCAAGCTCACCAGCTGCTCCTTGGAAACCCTATACAGGGTCACTATGGGTTGGAACTGACTCAATGGCACTTAATAACAACAAGCTATGATATTAGAGCATTGATTTGAAATATGTCTTCTTTTTGAATATAGGTATTTACAAATACAACTTTCCTTCTAAACATTGCTTTAGCAGCTCTTCTTGGCTTACATCAGCCTGCCATCCTGTAATAAGGGTGATTAGGTCCTGACCTTCCAAATCTATCACACCTGGGGTATAAACTTTGTCCAACAAGTGAGGGAGAGAAGATGAAGGAAGATAGCTTCTGACTTCTCAACTACTCTTGTCTGGAAATTAACTTCTACAACCCAGATCTTAAGTTAATATGCTTATTGTATTTTTCATGAAGATGCTATAAAGAAAAGATGCTATAAAAAAATTGTTCCTTCTGCTTCTGTGTATACCTGATTCCACTAATGGATGTCCAATTAGGAGTAGACTTTAGTGTGAGTAATAATATTTTTGGAGTCCTGGTGTGGTTCTGTAGGATAAGCAATGGACTGACTGCTTACTGCAAGGTCAGCAGTTCAAATCTACCAGCCACTCCTCAGGGATGGGGAACCTTGTTTCTGCCAAGGATCATTGGGCTATTTTTAACATAACTTACGTGCCATATAAGATTATCAGCTTAAAAATTAGCCTGCTATATTTAGTCAAACATTTAATTAACTCACCCAGATGTGATGGCTGGAGCTGCTTTTCTTTGGTGAGGCTTGTGATGTTAGTTAGTATTGATGTTGCTACTCGCAACTGCTCTTCTAGGTTTACAATGGTCAGTCTGGAGCACAGTCAACTCTTTGCAATGGTAAACTTTGAAAAGAATTGCTCACAGTGGAAAGTTGCTCCAAACACAGGTGCATATTTTAATGCATGTCTCCTCAAAGTAGGAAATCCATCACTGCTTATGTGGCATTTACAGAACTTAAGTTGTGGGAGGTTATTGTACTTAGCTTTCAGCTGATCGTCACTTTGCAGCTGAATGATTTCATGTTGTAGGTTTTCAGGCACATCAGCTGTGTTCCACAATCCTCAGGTTCTACATTGCATGGTATAGCAAAGACATTCAATTTCATTTATTTACTTTTCATGTCCTAGAATCTTTCATAAAATGCCTCAATCACATATTCACCAGCATATTCAAATGTCATAGAAGGCTTTGTCCTTCCAGAGTGGGGAAATGAACAGTGGTATTCCTTTCAAATAACCTTAATTTAGCTTCAAATGATTTCACGTTTGAAATCAGGGAGCTGAGAAGCTGGTTGGTGCCCTGCAGCTTGATGTTCAGCTCAGAGTGGTACTTGGTAATGTCCTCCATGAACACTAGATCACACAGCCACTTGTGATCATTGAGTTCCCTTACAGGTGTTTCTTTTATCTCCAAGAACTGCTTGACTTCATCCTGTAGTCTGTAAAGCCTCAGGAACATGTTCTCATGACTCAGCCACTGCAATTCACAGTGATAAACAAGATCTCTGTACTCAAAGTCAAGATCAATCAGTAACTCCTTAAACTGACAGTGTTAAACCTTAAACCCTTTGCTTTTGACAAAATTTGTGCATGACAGTACTACTGACATCACATTGTTGAGCCGAAACGACTGTGCACAGAGACTTTCTTAGTGTATGATGCAGTGGCATATAATTAAATCATTTGGATCAAAACTGTGATGATTCAGTTCTTTCTTGACAAATGTGAGTAACCTGTTTTATGAGCGAACCATGACTGAAGCTCCGTCTATAGTAAGACCACTTAATTTTTCAAATGTTAGCTCAAGTTTTTTCATTGACAAAGCATGTCTCTCAAAGAAGTCCTCACCACCTTGTAGTGTCATGCCTGTCTTCCAGTGCCAGCAGTTTCTCACATGTCAAACTCTGCAGTTATTCCATGAATGAAAATGGCCAGTTGGGTAGTATTTATGTCCATTGTCTCATCACAACTCAGAGGGAAAAATTGGAAATCTCTTGTAGAATCCTCCAATGTTTTCTCAATATCTTGTGCTAAATCAGCAATCTGATCTGAGACAGTTCTCTAAGACAAACTAACACTCTGAAATGGATTTTACTTTGGTGCTAATAACTCTTCAACAGCCACCATGTACTCATTCACAAACTGTTCTTCTACACGAGGCCTCAGTTTCTTTGTGATCAGCTCGCACACTACATAACTCGTCTGTATAACGTTGTCTCTGTCACCAGGAGGCCTAGTGAAAGCAGCTTGTTGTGATTGCAAATTCTGCTGAAGAGCACTGATTTTATCCAGATACATTTGACCTCCCAATTCACTGGGTTTAGTGTGTTTTGAGCTGTAATGATGCTCCAGATTGGCTTTTTTATTACTGCTAGCAAGTCACCACAAACTAGGCTCACAGGTTTGTTTGTCTTTGCCTTTAATAATAAAATAATCATTTGTCCATTTCTCTTGGAAAGATCAACACTGTGCATCAACTTTTATTTGTAGTTGCCATTAAAATTTAAAAATTATCCAGTGTGTGTTGCCAGTGATGCAATTATTTTGCTTTGATCACTGTTCTAATCCTGGATCTTGGATTGTGAATATATCCAATGTTCATATCATGGACTCTTGAGGTCTTTTATGTGTACTGTAACTTCCGTAATCCTCATTTGAGATTCAGTTTTTGCAAGGATTGTTGCTTGTGGACTTATGGATAAAGGTTTTATTGGAGTTGTTGTCTGTGTCAGCAAAGAACACCTACAACATTGCTGTCCATCGTCAGAATCAATGTTGTGAGGAATCATTTCATCACATCTCTTCTCATCATCACTGATCACCGTAGTTTTGCCACAGTGTGTTAATACTTTCACAATGTGTACACTCCCAGGATGTCTGGCACTGATTGTCCTCTGAGTCACCACAATACAAGTAGACAGGCCTTGGGCAGTTGGTAAGAAGAATGCGTGTCTGTCCCATCATGTACTCACATGTGTCCTAGCTATTCTATAATCACATTCTTCGCTTGTTCCTCAAAATTGATGTTATTATTATGATTCATTTAATATAAATTTATGTTGCTATGAAAAAAAGCTTCTAGATTTATTCAATTTCAAGTCCTGCCTGTAGTTGCCTTGACAGGGCCAGGTCAAATTACAGCCCATGGGCCAGATGTTACCCACCCCTGCTGTATAAGGTTGCTCTGAGGCAGAATCAACTAGACAGCACTTAACTAGAACAACAATACCATTCTTAGAATTAATCTTCACACAGTTGCTCTATTAAAATTATACTTGGAGATGTGTTGGCACATCATTTGGAAGATGGGCTAAAATAAATTTCAAGATTCTCAACTATTCAAGATTGTTGTACTTTTTATGGGCTAATTATCAAGAATAAGACTTCTATTTCTTGAAGAATTTTCTAAGGGATATTACAAGATATTAGTTCTAAAAGCATAATTGTAGAAGTTCTCTGTTAAACAAAAGTTATTAGGATTTTTCAGTGGTTACAACAAGCTAGTACGTATTGTGAAGCTTCAAGTGAAGATTATCATACTTATTGCTGTCAAACATATTTGACTATAGAAGCTTTTTCTCCCCAAAGTGTTGACCAGGCTAGATTCATCAAACATGTGCAAGAATTGCCCAGAAGTTAGGAAACACAGCCCCAGAGTTTGGACTGAATGGTTCCTTTTCTTGCTCAGCGCACTATCTCGTTGGTAAAACTGAGATCATCACAGCCATCTGTTAGGTATTCTGGAGGCCTGTTGGGCAGTCATTATAACAGAGCTCACAAAAACTTCATAAGCAAAAGAAAAAACTTTAAAAAATATATCTTATATAGTAATAATTTGCATTCTTCATAATTTTATAAAACTTTTTTTAAATTTCAGAGGAAAGGTCAAATTTTCAAAGCAAAGCTTTTCATTTTCATACTGAAAGAAACAACAACAAAAATCATAATGGCTGGTGTCAATTTCTACTAAGTCCAGTGAGGACAATTGCTTGTTTTCAATAAAAAGTAAAAATAGGTAAGAATGCCTACAAAATATCTGTTGTTGTTAGGTGCCATCAAGTAGGTAGCAATTCATAGCAATCCTATGCACAACAGAGCAAAACATGGCCCATTTCTTGGCCAACTTCACAATTGTTGCTACAACTGAGCCCATTGCTACAGTCACTGTGCCAATCCATCTTGTTGGGGGTCTTCCACTTTTTCTCCAACACTCAACTTTATCCTTCTCCAGTGACCAGTCCCTCCTGATAATATGACAGCAGTATGAGAGATGAAGTCTGGCCATCCTGGCTCCCAAGGGGAACTTTGGCAGCAATTCGTCTGACACAGATCTTTTTGTTCTTTTGGCAGTCCATGGTACTTTCAATATTCTACTCTAACACCATAACTTAAATGCATCCATTCTTCTACCGTCTTCTTTATTTATTGTCCCACTTTCACATGCATATGAAGTTATTGAAAATACCATGGCTTGGTTCCGGTTTGGCGGTGGCATAGCAGAGTCAGGTAGGACAGGCTCTATCGGGGAGGGAGGGGCCAAAACAAAGACGCAGCTCTCACAGAACAGCACCAGAGCTCTGGATCTAGCATAAGGGTAAGGGCATCAGTTTCCCACAACGACCAGTGGAAAAATCACAGTGTAAGAGGAAAATATTGAGATTTAGAAAAACTGCCTCTGTGGTCATCCTGCTCAGACAGAGTTCAGAGGGCGGGGCTACAGCCAGACCAGCACAGGGAACCAGCGTTAAAAGTAGCTCAGTGACATTTGCAAAAGGAGGTATTAGAGGATCCTACACATTTTTTCCACCTCTTCCATGTCACACCTTCTTTGCCCAGCTCAGATACCTTCAGGTGGGTGGGTATGCACCCCCCAAAAAGTCCAGTGTTGTGACCACAGCTTTCCCATGGCACAGAGAGAAAGAGCCCCATCAGCCCAAGGGCAAATTCTTTGGCTGCTGCTTTTGACTTCTGCTAGTGGGTCCCAGCCCTAAAGTTAACTTGTGCAGGACCCTTTACTCCTGCATATCCAGAGTGGAGAGTGAAGTGTCCAGCTGATATGAAGTGAAGGGAGATGTATAAGAACACCCATACTTGCAGATAGTACCCACTTGACCTGGCTTCCATTGCTGGATGATCAGAACTCCATTAGAAGAAGAAAGAAGAGGGAAGAAAAAAAAGTAACCCACTACAATTTGATGAACTTTACCTATACGTATGTTTGTAGTAGCTCAAAAAAGGGAACAAATCTTTACAGTAAGGATCACTTCTACCCTCTGGGTACACAGGGTTGACGAGGATGGGCAACTTAGACATTGGCTACACAAAATGGGGAGGGGAGACTATAAAGGCAAGAAGTGACTGGCTTACAAGCTTTCAAGAGGGAGCCTAGTTTCAGACAGGGCAGGGGTAGGTAGAACGTCCACTGAATGATTTCCAATCTGTTGGGAATAGGCTGGCGAAAGGAAATGGGGATAAGACTCTTGTGGTACAATAGTAAATAATTGCCATCAGGACTGACTGTGAGGGTCAGAAATGTAGAGGTAATTTTTTTTATAAGAGGAGGGGAGTAATTGATTTTGCAGCCCAGGAGTGGAGGTCCCTGGGACCATCATGTGAGAAGAGCAGAGAGCATGACCCTACCCATTGAGGCAGTGACACCAGGGATGGAGACAGAGACCATGATGTGGACATATGGAGCAGCTGGAGACACTGGACTCAGGGAGGAAAGGGGCTCTGTGCTGATGGCTGGGGGAGGGGGCAGGCCTGTGGGGTGTATCCTTTGGTTATTTGATGATGTATGGACAGGATTGCAATCATTGCAATGAAACAAAATACAATAGGATGAATGTAAAATTGATGTTCTCCCATGTAAACCCACATAATTCACACACACACACACACACACACACACACACACACACACACACACATGGCTTGAGTCAGGGGCACCTCAGTCTTCAAACTGATATCTTTGCTGTCATACACTCTAAAGAAGTCTTGTGCAGCAGATTTGCCTAATGCAATAAGTCGTTAGATTTCTTGATTGCTGCTTCCATGAGTGTTGATGGTTAATCAGAGAAAAATGAAGTCTTTGACAACTTCAACTTTTCTCCAGTTATGTGGACATAGTTTATTGGTTCCGTGGTTAGGATTTTTGTTTTCTTTATATTGAGATGCAACCCACAACAAAAGCTGTGGTCTTTGATCATCATCAATGAGTATTTTAAGTCCTTTTCACTTTCAGCAAGCAAGGTTGTATTATCTGCATATCACAGGTTAATAACGTATCCTCCAGTCCTGATGCCACATTTTTCTTCGTGTGATCTAGTTTCTCAGATTATTTGTTCAGCATACAAATTGACTATGTATAGTAAAAGAATATAGCCCTGGTGCACACCTTTCCTAATTTTAAACCATTCATTTAAAAACCCTTGTCCTATTCATACAACTGCCTCTTGGTCTATGTACAGGTTCCTCATGAGCACAGTTAAGTGTTCACAAATCCTCATACTTCTCAATGTTGTCCATTCCCTGCTGGTATTTAAAATACCTGGGTCATACCTTCCAGAATCACAACAACACACAAGCCAGCACAGTACAACAAACTGACAGACAAATGGTGGCCAAAATATCTAGTCTCTTGAAATTTTTGATAAACTAACTTTATATCTTGATTATATTTTTGATCAATTCCAGACTGAAGAAGTTGGTAGAATTCTTCAATTTTATCTTCACTGGAAGTACATAAATTTTAATAACTGGTCTGTCTTGTAGGTATATGGATATTATCCTATCACAGAAAGCATTGTACTTCAAGACAGATCTTGAAATGTTCTTTTTGATGATGAATGCGATGCCATTTCTCTTCAATTTGTCATTCCTGGCATAGTTAGCCATGTGATTGTCAGAATCAAAATGGCCAATACCAGTCTATTTCAGCTCATTAATGCCTAGGATATAGATGTTCATGTGTTCCATTTCATTTTTGACAAGTTCCAGTTTTCCAATTCATATTTTGTACATTCCATGTTCCAATTATTAATGATGTTTACAGCTGATTCTCCTAAGTTTTAACTGTATCCCATTAGTAAATGAAGGTCCCAAAGGCTTAACTCCATTCACATTATCATGGCCAACTAAACTTTGAGGAGGCAGCTCTTTCCTATTTTGAATGCCTTTTAACCTGAGGGGCTCATCTTCTGGCATGAAGGGCTCATCTACAGGCATTACTGGTAATTGGAATGCAAAGTCCAGAAACAAAGAGAAAAGATCAGAGGTTGGAAAATATGGCATTGGTGATAGAAACAATACTGGAGATTAAAAGATTGAATTTTGTAAGACCAATGAATTCTTCATAAGCATGGACCTAACCAGATGGAATACACAGTAATAAAAATGACTCCATTTGTGGAAAGAGATGGTGGAAAAGCTCCATAGTATCAGCCAAAACAAGTCCAGGGGCAAACTGTGGAACAGACTATCAATTGCTGATATGTAAGTTTGGACTGAAGCTAATGAAAATTAAAACAAGTCCAAAAGAACCAAACTATGACCTTGAACATATCCCATCTCAATTTAGAGATTATGTCAAGAACAGATATGACGCATTAAAGACTGAAGACCATAAGCGTTGTGGTAGTGACATCAAGAACATCATACAGGAAGAAAGCGAAAGGTCATTAAGACAAGGAAGAAGAAAAAGACCAAAATGTATGTCAGAAGTGACTCTGAAAGTTGTTTTCTAGCACAGAGATGCTGAAGCAAATGAAAGAATTGAAGAGGTAAAATAGCTGAATAGAAATTTTCAAAGGGCAGCTTGAGAAGACAAATTCAAATATTAAAATGAAATGTGGAAAGACCTGGAGTTAGAAAACCAAAAGGGAAGAACACGCTCAGCATTTCTCAAACTGAGGGAACTGAAGAAAAAATTCAGTGTCAATTTGCAATAGTGAAGGATTCTATTCCAGAACACTTAATTGTGCTCATGAGGAACCTGTACATAGACCAAGAGGCAGTTGTTCAAACAGAACATGGGAACACTGAATGGTTTAAAATTAGGAAAGATATGCACCAGGTTTGTATTCTTTCACCATACTTATTCAACCTGTATTCTGAGCAAATAATCTGAGAAGCTCGGTTATATGAAGAAAAATGTGTCGTCATTTTAGGAAGACTCATTAACAACCTGTGATATGCAGATGATACAATCTTGCTTGCTGAAAGTGAAGAGGACTTAAAATACTTATGATGAAGATCAAAAACCATAGCTTTTGTAAAGAAACAAAAATCCTCACCACTGGACCAATAAACAACATTCTTATCAATGGAGAAAAGATTGAAGTTATCAAAGACTTCATTTATTGGGGGATCAACCATCAACACTCATGGAAGCAGCAGCCAAGAAATCAAATGACATATTGCATTAGGCAAATCTGCTGCACAAGACCTTTTTAAAGTGTTGAAGAGCAACGATGTCAGCTTGCAGACTAAGGTACACTTGATTTTAGCCATGGTATTTTTAATAACCTCATATGCATGTGAAATTTGGACAATGAATAAGGAAAATCATAGAAGAATTGCTGTATTTGAGTTATGGTGTTGTAGGAGAACATTGAAAGTGCCATGGACTGCCAAAAGAACCAACAGATCTGTGTTGGAAGACGTATAGCCAGAGTGCTCCTTGGAGGCCAGGATGGCCAAAGTTCATTTATCATACTTCAGAAATATTGTCAGGATGGACCAGTCACTGGAAAATGATATCATATTTGGTACAGTGAAGGGTCAGAGAAAAAGAGGAAGACCCCAAGAAAGATGGACTCGCAAAGCGGCAGCATCAATAGGCTGAAACGTGGCAACAATTGTGAGGTTAGCCCAGGACCAGGCAGCATTTCATTCTTTTGTGCATAGGGTTACTATGAGTTGGTACTGACTCGATGGCACCTAACAACTGCAACAATATTGGTAAATTAGGAGTTCTCGTAGCATAGTGGTTATGAGTCAGGTTGCTAACCTCAAGGTCAGCAATTCAAAACTACCAGCCATTCCACAGGAGAAAAATGAGGCTTTCTGCTTCCATAGGATTTACAGCCTTGGAAATCCTATGCAAGGTTGCTATGAGTTGGAACTGACTTCCCTGGCATATCACCACCACCAGTACCATGGGCAAATTATTGAATAATGCAGAAAGCATCAAAAGAAGATGGAAGGACTACACAGAGTCACTGTACCACAAAGATATGATCTATGTGCCACCATTACAAGAGGTAGCATATAATCAAGAGCCAACAATACTGAAGGAAGACATCCAAGTTGTATTGAAGGCAGTGGCAAAGAACAATGCTCCAGAAATTGATGGGATACAAATTGATATCTTTTAACAAACTGATGCAGCACTGCAGGCACTCACTCATCTATGCCAAGAAATTTGGAAGACAGTTACCTGGCCACCAGACTGGAAGAGAATCATATTTATACAAATTCCAAGGACAGGTGACCCAATAGATTTCAGAAATAATCGGACAATCTCATTAATATTGCATGTAAGTAAAATTTTGCTAAGGATAATACAAAAACACCTTCAACTGTACATTGACAGAGAACTTCCAGAGGTTTAAGCAGGATTCAGATGAATACATATAATGAGGGATATCATTACCAACATCTGATGAATCTTTGCTAAAAGCAGAAAATACAAAAAAGATGTTTACCTGTGCTTTATTGACTATGTAAAGGCTTTTGATTGTGTGGAGCACGAGAAGCTATGGACAACATTGTAGAGAATGAGTATTCTGGAACACTTAATTGTGCTCATGAGGAGCCTATACATAGACTAAGAGATAGTTGTTCGAAGAGAGCAAGGGAGCACTGAATTTAAATGAGTTATTTTAAATTTACACACTGAGTTTAAAATTAGGAAAGATGTGTGCCAGGGTTGTATTCTTTCACCAAACTTATTCAATCTGTATGCTGAAGCAGGATTATATGAAGAATGTGGCATCAAGGTAGAAGGATGATTCATTAACAACCTTCGATATGCAGATGATACAACCTAGTTTGCTGAAAGCGAAGAGGACTTAAAATACTTACTGATGATGATTAAAGGCACAGACTTTGGTATGGCTTGCACCTCAATGTCATGACAACAAAATCTTTATCACTGGACCAATAAACAACATAAAGATAAAGAGAGAAAAGAATGAGTTGTCAAAGATTTCATTTTGCTAGGATCAACTATCAACACTCATAGAAGCAAAAGACAAGAAATCAAATGATAAATTACATTAGACAAATCTGCTGCACAAGACTTCTTTAGAATGTTCGAGAGTAAAGATGTCAGTTTGAGGACTAAGTTGTGCCTGACCAATGCATATGCACGTGAAAGTTGTCCAATGAATTAAAAGACCGTAGATGAATTGATGCATTTGAATTATGGTGTTGGAGGAGAATATTAAAAGTATCATGGGCTGCCAAAAGAACAAACAGATCTGTGTTGGAAGAAAACTTCTTGGAAGCCAGGATGGTGATACTTCGTCTCTTATACTTTGAGCATATTATCAGGAGGGATATGTCCCTGGAGAAGGATATTTTATTTGATAAAGTGTAGGGTCAGAGAAAAGGAGGAAAATCTCCTATGAGATGGATTGGCACAGGAGCAGCAGAAATGCGCTGAAGTGTAGCAATGATTGTGAGTTTGGTGCAGGACTGGGCAATGGTTCATTCTGTTGTGCGTAGGGTTGCTGTGAGTCAGTACTGACCTGATAATACCTAACAATAACTTTTATATGCTCATATTCCTAGTGACTGGTGATGAGTCTTCAAACTTCTCTTTAAACATTATCGACATACCAAGAATACAATCTGTGATAATACCACAGCAATCAGAATTTGAAGCTCTATGCAGGTAAATGTCTAGAAGCAGAACGTAACCTGTTTATAATTGAATACCTCAGTTGCAGGTTGCTTAGTAGATAGACTCTAGCTATTTATTATGGAAATATTGATGCAGCATTTAACTAATTTCAAGCTAATAACAACAAAGAAACATAAACAAATGGAAATGACATCAAATGGCAAACTTAAAAATCACAAATTCAGAAACAGTTTCAGAAATTGCTTTAGTGCCAAGTGTTTAATAAGCAAGATTTTATTGAAGAAAAAGAAATTAATGTATTTTTTTTAAGTTAAATAAAGTTTAAGGTATTAAAGGAGTGGATTGCAATTGACCATCTGTATATACTAATCTGCATATACTAATAAAAAAAACAAGTGAAATGAAGCAATAATTAATAATTATTGTGAAAACTGTCAATGTACAAAACAATTACTAAGAACATTCCAATAGTTAAGCACAGGAAAACAAATTGGCAGCTAATATTAATATTAAGATTGTACATTAGTTTAAAAAATATTAGGAAGAATATATCTTTTTGAGCCAATAAATGTGTATAAAATATATAATTTGACAAAAATAAAATATTTTATAAAAATAAAGTATACAATGTAAATATATAGAATGTGTAAGTATTACATATTTATATATCATTTAAAATGTCAAGTAATAAGGTATATTCATTAAAGATTGTTATATCATAATTTTTATTTAGAATTGTTTCAAATAGACCATTCATACCATTAAACATCATACCTTTTGTAAAAACAAAACAAAAACAAAAACAATGTGTGTCTTACGTAAAAGTCCTACCTACCTCATGGGAAGTTTTGTCATTCTAACAATGTAGGTTTCCTTATCATTCTTACCATTCTGCTAGCCATCCTATGAGGTTAAATAATATGAAAATATTAATATTCAGCAATATGAACATTGATAATATATACATATTAATACAATACAAATGTAATGATGAAATATATTAATAATTGTGCGTACCTCAAGAGAAACAGTGCTAGTAGAAGACAATTTGTTAAAATAAATATTTTAAAATTTTCTTGTACAATTTAATTAATTCTCAGGAGGGTCAATTATGTAGGCTGGCAGTAATAGAGGAATAAAACATTACTGAAGAAGGTATTATTAATGAGAAGTATTTGAGGAAAATATTAAAAATCTTAATGTATATCAAATTAAATCATAGAGGAATTAAGTAATGAATATGGTGGTGGTGGTTTTAAGCTGTCAGGTCAGTCACAACTCATAGAGAATCCATATAAGTTTTCTAAGGCTGTAAAAAGGAAGTTCTGCTGTGGCGCTGTAGATTAAGCACTAGACATCAAGGTCCATTTGAACTGCAAGGTCGGTAGTTCAAACTCACCAGCTGCTCTTTGTAACCCTATGCAGGATTACTAGAAGTCATAACCAACTTGACAGCACTTAACAACAACAAATCTTTACAGGAGAAAAAAGCCTCATCTTTCTCTAGTAAATTGGTCCATTCGAACTGCTGACCTTATGGTTAGCAACACAACTAAAAACACACTATACCACCAGGGATCCTTAAATAATGAATATAGCCAGAAAAAATTGTGAATAATTAAAAAAATTTTATAACATAAAATACTTTAAATATCATTTACAAAGTTGTATATGAAAATATGGCATACATCCTAAATAATATTTTCTTTAAAATATTTTTTTCAGAAATGTTAACTACTATACAAAAATAATTCTGAATATCTTAATTCACCACTATACAGACCATGCTATTAGAGAAAATAAAATTATTAAGATGAAATAAGGTCAGAGTGTTATGTATTAAATATGTCATAACAACACAGAAGATGCTGACCTTCCTGTTTCATAGGAAAAGAATGTGTAAGCTCTTTTATTAATGAGAAATAAATATACATTGTTTCCCTTCAAGTATATAAAAAATAAAAACAGACAAAAAAAGAAAGCAATTTCTTTTTGCTTTCCTTATTTTTAACTGCCTTCCCCATCACCCAAGTGAGCATGTGTCTACACTCTGGTTGGTTGGTTGGTTGGTTGGTTATGTGCTGTAGAGTCGGTTCTGACTCAGCGACCCTGTACAGGGTTTCTGAGGCTATAAATCTTTATGGGAGCCGAAAGCCTCATCTTTCTCCCACGGAACAGCTGGTAGTTTCGAACTGCTGACCTTGAGGTTCGCAGCCAGATTTGTAACCACTACCACATGATAAATTCTCCTTTTCCTCCCACCCCTGGTAACCATCAGGTTATCACTGAATGAAAAACGTTTTTTGACTTTTTACAATAGTTGTTATTGTTAAGTGCCATTGAGTCGATTTCCACCCATAGCGACCCTACCCTGGTGAGCTTGAACCGCCGACCTCGCAGTTCAAACGGCTTTGCAGTCTGGCGTATTAACCCATAGCGCCACACCAGGACTTATACAATTTCTGTCCCTTTGCAGTTAACTAATTTAACTCAGCATAAGGCCATTCAAACTCAGTAACGGTTCCTTGGAAACCCTATACAGGGTCGCTATGGGTCAGAAGTTCCTCCAAGTTGGATAAGCACTGTTTTATAAGCACTGGTCTGCAAACCACAGGTTGACAGTTCAAACCTACTAGACACTCTGGACACTGTACAGGGTTGCTGTGAGCTAGAACTAGCTCCATGGCACTTAACAACAACAACACAATGTTGATATAGGATTTAAAGAATAAATATATGTACATTTTGTAGAAATTGCTATAATAGTAACAGTTGTTGTTATTGTTGCTTGTTGCCATGGATTCCAATTCATGGTAACCACATGTGTTATAGTACAGAATTACTCTGTAGGATTTTCTGAGTTGGAAATGACTCGACGGCCGTTAAAAACAACAAAATATAACAGAAGCAGATAAAGACATTTTATTCCATGATACCAGTAAGTGGGTTTGAACTCTTAACTTTGTACTACCTCTGCTGCTGTGTACCACTGAGTCTGTTCCAAATCATAGCGACCCTGTATAGGGTTTCAGAGGCTATAAATCTTTATAGGAGCAGAAATTCTTCTCATCTTTTTTCTGCAGAGCGGTTGGTGGATTTGAACTGCTAACTTTGTGGCTAGAAACCCAATGTGTAACCTTCTATGCCTAGCCCAACAGGGTTCCTTCTGGTACTACCTGTTGTCATTGTTGTTGTTAAGTGCCTTTGAGTGGTTTCCAATTCATGGCAGCCCTACGTAGGGTTTCTAAGGAGTGGCTGATGAATTTGAACTACTTAACAACCCTCAAACAGTAACTATAAATTTTGTATATTAACTAAAGAGTTCAAATTATTTATAATTCATAAAGTCAAAATGCATCAGTCAATAGCTTTCTTACAATTTTTCCTCTTAACTGGGAACTTTTTTCAGAATACCTGTTCCCCAGCATAGTTTCTTATTAATTGGCTTTCCAGGAAACACTAGGATATTTTGTGATCCCCAATTCACTCTCATTACCAAGCTCTTTTGTACCCCATTTCCCATACCAGCAAATCCATTTTTTTCCTGTGACAACTCTAGGTGTTGCCTAGACTTTTACAGGTGAAACCTGATTTTGTGGCCAGAGATCTCTTCTAGATTGGACTCTTCTTTATTCTATAGCCAGGTACCAGGATCATAGAAAACTGAAAACCATTTAAGCAATTCAAGATTTTCTGATTGTATAAAAAAAGTAATGGTAGGAATAACTATATGCAGACTATGTACCAAGTATTATAGTGAATTTGATATTCATTATCTCTTTTAATTCTCATAACAAACCTTGTTGTTGTTGTCAGGTGCCATCGAGTCGGAAATGACTCATAGTGACCCCATGCACAGCAGAACGAAACAGTGTCTGATCCTGGGCCAGCCTCACTACCGCTGCCACACTTGACACCATCAATGATGCCACCTGGCTGATCCATCTCGTTGGGGCTCCTCCTCTTTTTCTCTGACCCTCCACCTTACCCAGCATGACATCCTTCTCCAGCGACTGTTCTCTCCGGACAATGTGTCCAAATTATGAGAGACGAAGCCTAGCCATCTTGGCCTCCAAGGAGCACTCTGGTTGCACTTCTTCCAAAACAGATCTATTGGTTCTTTTGACAGTCCATGACACTTTCTGTATTCTCCTCCAACACCACAACTCAAAGGCATCAATTCTTCTACAATCTTCCTTATTAACAAACCTATGAGATCTTTTTATCCCTAGTTTCCAACATTGAATTAAAACACTGTTGCATTAGGTTGCCCAAGTGCACATCACTAGAAGTCATAGAGCTAGGATATAAATCCAGTTCACTTTAACACCTAATCATGCTTTTAACCACTATCTTAAGGAGCTCTGGTAGCGTAGTAGTTACAAATTGTGCTGCAAACCGGAAGGTCAGCAGTTCGAAACTACCAGCTGTTCTGCGGGGGGGGAAAGATGTAACTTTCTGGTCCCGTAAAGATTTACAGCCTCGGAAACCCGGGTCAGGGTTGCTATGGGTGGGAACCAACTCAACAGCACTGAACAATCCTTCTGAATCATTCTTCTAATCAGCCCATCCCTTTTCATAAAAAATGATCACCAATTTCTTACTTCAGTACTCTGTTTCCCAGAAAGTATTTTGAGGAGTTTAAAGAGGCTCCATAATTGTTATATAACATTTATCACTTGTCCTCCAGTTGACACCAGTTCATGGTGATCCCATGTGTGCAGAGTACAGCTGCTTCTTAAGGTCTTCCAGGTTGTAAACTTTCAAAAACAAATCACCAGGCCTGTTTTCTGAGATGTCTCTGGGTGGGTTCAAACTGGTAACATTTCAATTAGCAGCCTAGTGCTTAACCATTTTTGCCATCCAGGAACTCCTGTGTGAAATTTAAAGTGATAGAAATGGAGGTACTGTTATATAGAGATGTTCAGCAGCCTAGGCAGTATTCCTGCCCTTGATTTTATCCAAGTTAGCTAAGTTCCTGGTGCTATTTCTAGTGGCAGCAGAAGCCCTCTCCTCCAGCTTCCATTAAGGGATTGAGGACCACTCAGTCTTTACCTGGATGAGTCAACAGTGAACACTGGAAGAAGCAGAATGTATAGAAGGAACAGTTTTAAAAACATGTTTGGTTTTTGTCAAACTCTCTGACTCTATGCTACCACACATGCACAGAGACTGTCACAGAGAGTTTGGGGTCATAGTTAAGCTACCCAGAGGAAGTTTTCCCGCCCAGCACATGGACTATGTGTCCAACTTGACACATGAATTGCTGTGTATTTCAAGTTGTCAACTGTGCTAATGAAGCTTTCATGTCACAAAGTCTTCATGTTGACCCTAAACATAAGAAATACTTAGATATTTCCAACTATTTACAGAGTTTTTGCTTCATTCTGTTGTTTCTCAGGGATTCCTTTTAACCTGACTTTTCATGTTAATGGATTTTGCTCAACTTAAAATTATTAACGCTTCATTTCAGAAGTAATCATTCTCTTTGATGTTAGAATTTCCTGATTTTTTTGAAAGCACCAGTGCTTTTCAACCCTCTGAATTTCTTGAAGGCCAAGGGGATCTAGACTGCATCTTTGTGACTATGTAGAGACTCTTGTTAACATCTGATGATTATAGCTGCTTGGTTGTTAGATTAGATCTAGAATTGTCTTGGTGCTTGAGGTCCTTAGTTTAGCAAAACTTCAATTGCCATCGAAGGGAGTCAAATATTTCAAGTACAGATTCATTTATTTATCCCCATAAATTATTTCTTTTAAGATGCTGTAAATAGATTAGCACAGTGGGTTAAGCATTAGGCTGCTAACCACAAGGATGGTGGTTCAAGTCTACCAGTTGTTCTTTCAGAGAAAGATAAGACAATCTGCTCTTATAAAGATGTACTGTCTCAAAAACCCTAAGAAGCAGTTCTGTTCTGTCCGATAGGGTAGTTATGAATCATAATCAACTGGCAGTAGGTTTGATTTGGGTTTGGGCTGAAACAGATCAGAGATTATAAAAAAAAAAAAAAAATTTTTTTTTAAGTGCCAACATAACTGAGAAAGTAACTAAGAAATTAATTAACAATTGTAACCCATATAAGACACAGTTTGTAACCTCCTTGCTGAGATTCAATTTTCCAAAGATCTTTGATGCTGATAACAGTCAAACGAAGTAGTGTGTGCCATCCAGTCAGTTCTGATATGCAGCAATCCTTTACAGGACTTCTGAGAGTGATGGGTGAGTTTGAACTATATTGTCATTGTTGTTAAGTGCCTTTAAGTCAGAACCAGCTCATATACCAAGCCTTTATAAGTTTCTGAGGCTTTAAATCTTTGCCAGAACAGATTGCCTCTTATTTCTCTAGAAGAGTGACTGGCCAGTTCGAACCCTGGGCCTTTTGGTTCGTAGTCCAGTGTTTAACATAAGGAGCCACTTGTACTCCATACTGTATTGTTGTTGTTGTTAAGTGCTGTCGAGTCAGTTCCGACTCATAGCGACCCTGTATAGAGTCTCCAAGGAGCAGCTGGTGGGTGTGAACTGCTGACCTTGCAGTTCAAACTGACCTTGAGATTGAGTACTTATCCTATGGCACAACATCAGGCCTTCTGTTGCGAGATATACTGAAGCTGGAAGAGACAGAGGAAAATACAGGCATGCAAACAATTAAAAACATCTATGAGTATGTTTCTAGAGCTGAAGCATATTCTGATTACTTTTAAATCTTTAAGCTGTATCTCCTGGGAAATATCATAAATTGCTTAAAAATCCTTTCCATGTAACTTGAGTGGAAATTATTCCAAAATGTGTTGCTC
This sequence comes from Chrysochloris asiatica, assembly GCF_000296735.1. Taxonomy (NCBI): domain Eukaryota; kingdom Metazoa; phylum Chordata; class Mammalia; order Afrosoricida; family Chrysochloridae; genus Chrysochloris; species Chrysochloris asiatica. The sequence goes on along the minus strand of NW_006408554.1, from coordinate 19,743,387 downwards.
TGTTTACCTGTAATCCACATCTGCTCTGTAAACAATCACTGCTTGAAAAATAAGCACCAGCCTGGACTCTAAAGTAATGAAATGATTTTTTTAATGAGATGTTGTTGTCCTATAAAGGAAAATAACAGCCTGGTTAAAGTGTTTTCAGGCCTTTTAAATTATCCTTTTACTCACGGGAATTGTTTTTTTTTGTTTTTTTGTTTTTTTTTTTTTACTTTAGAATAGTGTGTTGTTGATGTTAAGTGCCATCAGTTGGATCCGATTCATAGCGACCCTGTATAGGGTTTCCAAGGAGCAACTGGTAAGCTTGAACCACTGACCTTGTGGCTCAAACCGACCTTGCAGTCTAGTATTTAAGATTCTTCAAATAAGCCTTTTTAATATAGAAAAAATACTAAACTCACATTTTCAAAAGATTAACGCAGAAGGAATTATGTACATAAGAAAAATATACTAAACTTAGTTAGGTCTTCATGTTCAGTGCAGCATTATTCACAATAGCAAAAAGATGGAGACAGACTAGATACCCATCAGCAGAGGAATGCTTGAACAAACTTTGGTACATACACACAATGGAATATTATGCAACACTGAAGAATAACAATGAATCTGAAGCATTGTAAGACAAATATTATTAATCACATCTCACATATTAAGACACTAAGGATCAAAGTGATTAAGGAACACACTGAAGATCAGAAGCCAGAAAGTGGCTGAACTCAGTTTAGAACCTAGATCTGTCTGATTATAAAACACATGCCCTTTGTATTATCCCACAGCTTTGGATTCCCAGCAAATACAGAACCCCTGGCAGACTGGACCAGTGTCACCTGCAGACATTGTCCTGATATCTGGATGCTGGATGCTGGAGTTTGTCTAATGCACTGTTACTCAGGGATCAAGATTGGAAGAAGGGTAATAAGATGTGAAATTAATAACAATTCCCTGTACTCAATAGACTTAAGTAGAATGGAAATTAAGCCACACTTCTACCATACCTTTCCTTTGTCATTCATTGGCTCAGAGGTGTGATTTCTCTATAGTTAAATCATTGTCACAATTCATGTTTTCTAGTCAAGTTTTATAGTCACTGGACTCCTGGTGTGGCTCTGTAGGGTCAGCACTGGACCGAAACCACAGGGTCAGCAGTCCAAACCCACTAGATGCCCCTCCAAAACCCTGTACTGGATCCAACTCAAGGGCACTTAACAACATCAATAGTACAAGGGTGGGGAACATCCAGTCCACAGGCTATATAAGGCCTCAAATCATTTGGTCAGGCCCTGACAAGGCAACCATAGGTGAGACTTAGAAAATCAGTAAATCTAGGAGCTTTTTTTTAAAAAAAATTGGTGTGGTGTTGTAAGATCAGCACTGGACTTTGAACTACAATTACTATGAATTGGAACTGACTCGACAGCACTTATGCAACAAGGAACTTTTTTCATAGCAACATTAATTTATATTAAGTGATGTTATAAATGCCCAAATGGCCCGCTGCAGAAAAAAAGGTTCCCCACCCCTGATCTGGACACCTGGTGTGGCGTAGTAGGGTCAGTATTGGACTGTGAACCCACCAGATGTTCCTCTGAAACCCTATATAGGTCACTATGAATCCGAATGGACTTGATGGCACTTAACAACACCCCTGTACTAAAAGATTAATGGAGCAGAAAGATACTATGAGGTGGGGTTAGGGGTGGAAGGAGGGCCAGGTTAAATTGTTCTCAGATTATAAAGATGGTTACAGAATTGAGCAAACAGGAGGTCATTCTTAAGGTGATAGATGAAAACAAAACAAAGCAATTGATCAAGATCATCCTTGATGTAAATGTGAGCACTTACAATGGAGATGCTAAGAATGAACTTTTTGCATATAGTTGGAAAGGTGTTTAATAGGGCTTAGAAAGAGGCACAGCTTTGTATTCAAAGTAATGCTGCATAGGGGAAACTTAGGTTTCAAAATGGAGGTAGGAGAAGACATTGCAAGAATTTAAGCCCAGGAGTTGTTTTTTTGTTTTATTGTGGGTTTTTTTGTGCACACACTCTGCTACCTAAACAGTATGGAATCCTCCACCTGGCAGTTAACCTGCTTCATGATTACCTCTTCAAGAATGGCATCATGAAATGAAATAGGGGAAACAGAACCCAGCTTCACTCTTTTTCCAGTGGAAATGGCTGGTAGGCTGTCACTCGCTGCACTTTGCACAATCAGGCTTAAAACAGTGAACTCCCACAATTTCTCAAATCTTATGTCTATGGTGAAAACAAAAGAAATGCGCAGTCATCAGTGGACCCAAAAGAAACTTATATGGGATTGTATTTTAAACATTAGAACTCTGATGATAACTGTTTTTCCACAGCACTTAATTTTGAAAACTTTAAAGTTTTCTGAATTTTGTGAGTCCTTATAGTATTTTCTGAGGCAGATGGAGAGCAAGTATTGTCATTAATGAAAGCACAGTGATAATCGCTGTATTATGCTGACTTATAATAAGAAGCAAGCTAGACCATTTCTTGATCTACATGTTCCCTCATGGACCTATACTGTGTCAGATGATCAAGATGGGGCCCATCAACTATGAACCAGTGACTACTTTTCCAAGGTCTTTCAGAACATCTGCCAGCACTGCCCAAACAAATCCTGGTGCAATTATGCCATTCTAATGTAAATGTTTAATAGAAGCCTGGGATTCTCATTTGGTTACTTTGCTGCTGCAGAGACAAGGGATCTACTTTAATGTTAAGCCTGTAATTAGCAAATAGTGCTCTTTTGATGGGGTAAATTAAATCACTTCCATTTTAACAATAACTTGCATCCAAAATTAAAAGAACCTAGATAATAATAACTGTACTTTGAACACAGTAACTTAGTTTCATGTAAAGTGTTTTCAATACATTAATTCAGATCTCTAATTTCTTAAGTTGAGTTTACTTGGTGAGAGATGCTGTTTTTGTTTTGTTTTATTTCTCACTGGAATTAGAATCTTCAACTTCTTTGTCTGCCTTTTTTTTTTTTTTTTTTTCTTAATGAACCTATAAACATTTTGGAGTCCTGGTGTGGCACTGCAGGATAATGTGCTAGGCCACAAGGTCAGTTTGAATTGCAAGATTCAAACCAGTCAGTCCTTGGAAACCCTATCCAGGGTCCTTATGGTTTAGAACCAACTCGATGGCACTTGACAACAACAACCACATAGACACATTGTTATGAACTAAATCCCGTAGATTATATTGGAATCCTGGTGTGGCAGTGTGAATCTCAAAGTTGGAGGTTCAAACTCATTGTATAAGGTTGGAAACCCTATACAGGGTCACTGAGTTGGAAATGGATTTACAGCACTTAACAATGGTTTAAACTGGGGAGCATGGTAGCTCTGTTTGATAAGCACTGGACTGAGACCCAAAAGGTCAGTAGTTCTAGCCTATCATACACTCCACAGGAGAAAGATGAGGTTTTTTGCTCCCATAAAGATTTACAACCTCAGAAAACCTTATACAGGGTCACTATGAGTCAGAACCGACCCCACACACTTAGCAATAACAACAACAAAAATAGTTTATGTTTGTGTTAACTCTATGGTATGCAACTCCATGTGATTTGACAAATGTGCAATGCCATATGCTCACCTTACAGTATTCCACCTACTAATCACTGCCTCTCCTCCCCTGATTTCTATCTGGATCTACAGTTTTGCCTTTTCTAGCATGCTATATAGTTGTTGGATCATACACATGAACTGTTACAGACTGCCTTCTCTGACTTCACAATATGTATTTAAGTTTTCTCCAAGTATTTTGGTAACTTAATAGTTCCTTTATTTTTATCGTAGAACAACAACAAAAAGAATCGTTGTATGAATGTATCATAGTTTGTTTATCCATTTACCAGCTAAAGGGCATTTTGGTTGCTTTCCATTTGGCAGTTATGAATAAAGCTGCTAGAAGCACAGCCTAGAAGCATAATTGTTGAATCATATGGTAAATCAGTTTTTACCTTTGTAATGATAAGAAGTCCTGGTGTGGCACTGTGGGTTAATGCGCCAGACTGCTAAGCCATAACTGCAAGGTCGACAGTTCAAGCTCACCAGCTGCTCCTCGGAAACCCTATACAGGGTCTCTATGGGTCGGAATTGACTCAACAGTACTTAACAACAACAAAATAACCTGTCAGATTGTCTTTCAAAGCAGCTGTACCTTGTTACTTTCCCTCCAGCGGTGAGTGAGAGTCCTCATTGCTTTGTCTGTCCCATCACAAACATTTGATAAGGCTTAGTTTCCAGAGTATATACAGAACTCCTACAATTTAGCAACAGAGACAAAAAAAAAATGAATAAATAATGGTAAAAGGACTTGAATAAATGTCTCACTAACAAAGATAAACAGATAGCCAATAAAAACATGAAAAGATACTCAATATCTTCATGAATTGCAAATCAAAATCATCATCACTCCCATGATAGCAATTGACAGAAAAATAGAAAATAAGTGTTGGCAAGAACGTGGAGAAATTAGACCTTTGTTCACTGTAAAACTTCACACCCAGTGTGAAAACCAGTTTGGTGGTTCTTAAAACAGTTGAACATTGAACTATCAAATGATCCAGTAATTCCATTCCTAGGTGGTAGAGGTGGTGTGCCATGCAGTCAGTTCCAGCACATTGTTGTTATTAAGTGCCATCAAGTCAATTCTGACCCATAGCAACCCTGTACAGGGTTTCCAAGGAGCAGCTGGTGATCTTGAACCACCGACCTTGCAGTTCAAATGACTTTACAGTCTGACTCATTAGCCCACAGTACCACACCAGGAACCCTATATAGGGTTTCTGAGGCTGTAAATCTTTACAGGAACAGAAAGCCTCATCTATTTCCCGTAGAATGGGTGGTAGTTTCAAACTGCTAACCTTGAAGTTAGCAACCCGACTCATAACCACTATGCTACTGGAGCTCTTTATTCCTAGATTTATCCCAAAACAAAACAAACTTGAAAACAGAGACTCGAACAGATACCAGTATTCATTGCAGCATTATTTACAATAGCCAGCCCAAGTGTTCATCAACAAATGAATGGATAAACAAAATGTGCTATCTTCATACAGTGGAATATTATTCAGACATGTAGAAAAATGATGTTCTGACACATGCTGCAACATGGTTAAACCTTGAAAATATTGCTGTTGTTAAGTGCATTGGAGTTGGTTCTGACTCATAGTGATCCTACATGGGGTTTCTGAGGCTGTAAATCTTTGTGAGAACAGAAAGCTTAATCCTTCTTCTGAGGTGGGTTCCAACTGTCAAACTTGTGGTTTGCAGTCCAGTGCTTACCCCTTGGAGTAACCTGCTCCCTGATACAAACCTACCAGCTGCTCCTCAGAAATCTCAAACAAGTGGTCTCTATGAGTTGGAATCCACTCAAAGGTAACTTAGTAACCTTTGATGAATGGGAGGGAGAAATGGGAACTTACTATGCTACTAAACTTCTGTAAATGATGATTAGACATTTGGAAATGGGTAGTGGTGATGGTGGCACAATATGGTGAGCATAGTTAATATCACTGAATTGCATATGTCCAAATGGTTTCAAAGGCAAATGCTTTATATGCATTTTCATAAAAAATTTTAAGTTTTAGGCAGACAATATGTAAGCTTATTTATATTATCCATTTATATAATTTTATTGAACTGAAATTAAATTTAATTACAGTTTCTAGAAAAAGCAACTCTTAGAAATGATCATGAACCAGTTGCTTGATAACTTCATATGAATATATAGCTGATCAACAAGGAAAAAATGGCATGTTTCCTTGCCTGTGGACTTCTTCTGCTTTTTATTGTCCACTTCTCTATAGTGTTAAATAGAAAAGTATAAGGTTAAATAGGAAAAAAATGAAAACAAGAAAAAGAGAAAATTTATATACCAACTGCAAATATTTTCTTTGTATTCCAAACACTACACCCTTTAATCTATAGAGATGGTCTTGCTAATATTCTACTGCCACATTCCATGGATACTGTCATCAAAATTATTGTATTGCTATTTTCAAAAGTATAGTGTGACATATTGAACATTGTTACAGATCAAAGAGCACTGCTTGCTCAGTAGATATAATTGTCTTTCAGATCTGAGTTTCTCAGCCCAACACTCAACATATTTTCAGTGGCACCATAGGCATTAAACAGAAGAAAGGACCAGAATGACTCTTAATTCAACTTAAAATATGAGTATGTGAATATTAGCACTAGAGTCATCACACTGAAAATAAAATACACAACTAAATCAGAACTTTCTGGATTCATGTAGCTGTCTTAGACAAGAGAAAAAAAAAAAAAAAATATCTAAACCATCCAGAATTTCTGGAAAATCAGATTCTTGTGTTACTATATTCTTTTTTTTTTTTTTAACCTATTCTTTATAGCAAACTGTGAGACTGTATTAATATCATTTAATTATAATAACAACTGTATTTTCTTTATGGATTGCAGCCAGTTTGTGTGTAGAATATTAAAATAATCTCATATCAAATGTGATTAAAGCAAAAGTTTAGAGAAAAAGTTTAGAGATATTCACATGAAAAAATTTATAGAAAAATGAAAAAGAAATATATTAAATTGAAGTTTTGAAAAGACTATACCTATAGCTCCATTTACAAGACTATTTTAGTTTTCTAATCAGTTTGGCTCATTCCCTTCATAATTTACAAGCAAAATAAAAACAAAGAAACTCATGTTTTCCTTTTTCTCAACATCCTTTAAAACTGACATTCCCACACTGGACATTAGAAGTTGTGTTTTGAAAAAAGGTAAATGCCTCAGAACATGCTCCACCTGTAAACAAATAGAGGATGGACAAGGTTTTCTTTTCTTTCTTTTTTACATGTTAATGGCACCAAAGAGCTATCAAGCATATGGAGAATTAAGAGCAGTATCTGGTGTGGCACTTTAGGATAAGCACTGGACTGTGAACCACAAAGTCAGCTGTTCAAACACACCAGTGTCACTGTTCAGAAACCCTATATTGGGTTGTTATGAATCATAACTTAGACTCCTGGTGTGGCATTGTAGGATGAGCACTGGACTGTGAACCATTCAAACCCACTGATACACCTCAAAAATCCTATATTGTTGTTGTTTGTTGTTGTTATGTGCCATAGAGTCGGTTCTGACTCATAGCGACCTTGTACAGGGTTTCCGAGGCTGTAAATCTTTACGGGAGCAGAAAGTTTCATCTTTCCTCTGCGGAACAGCTAGTAGTTTCAAACTGCTGACCTTGCGGTTTGCAGCCCGATTCGTAACAACTATGCTACCAGAGCTCCTAGGGTTGCTATTAGTTGGAACCGACTTGATGGTACTTGACAACAACCACATGAGTGTCAACTTATTTAATAATGCTTAACAACATCTAAGAAAACAAAGGCACTCTGAGTGGATTCTTGATTTGGGGAGGCAATTTTCTGTTAGATCTTAGCCTAAGAAGTTAAGCCAGTCTTCAATAATTTGAAGGCATTATGACTGTACCAAAAGAAAATGGTTAATGTTCAACTGTTTCAAGAGGTAGAATATGATCAAGAGCCAATAATACTGCAGGAGGAAGTCCAAGGTGTGTTGAAGGAATTCACAAAGAACAAGGCACCAGAAATTGATGGAATCAAAATTGAAATCTTTCAAGAAAGTGAGGTGGCACAGGAGACACTCACTCATCTTTGTCAAGAAATTTGGAAGACAACTATCTGGATCCATATTTGTGCCCATTCCAAAGAAAGGTGACCCAATGGAATGCGGAAATCATCGAACAATCAATTTGATATCCCATGCGAGTAAAGTTTT
>NW_006408554.1:19720444-19734431 GCF_000296735.1 Chrysochloris asiatica | reverse complement strand
GTGGCAATAGTAGTGAGGTTGGCCCAGGATCGGGCAGTGTTTTGTTCTGCTGTGTATAAGGTCTCTGTGGGTCGGTACCAACTCAATGGCACCTAACAACAACAACAAGGCCAATAAAGAAGTTTTAAGCAAAGGCTTGGGTTTGAGATTGAATCACTAAAGAAGTCAACCCTAAAAATAATTCTAACGTGAAAATAGATCAATCTGTGTGATGGTAAGGGTCCTGTGTCAACTAATGTCAGGATGTCTAGAGGTTTAGTCATTGGGATGTTTTAGTCCCATGGTGATGAAACCTAATAAAAGCATAGTTAATTCTGATGAATGTCTATGAGCAGTCAATCAATTAAAGCGATGTTTCCTTGGGGATATGGCCTGCTCCCAATATAATGCACACATGGGAGGGACTCGCTCTCTTCCACTGGAGACCTGGGATTGTACAATTTTAAAACATTTCCTTTATAATAAACTCATCTTTATATATATGTACATATATGTTTTTCTTCTTGAGAAAACCTGGCCTAAGACATGTAGTACCAAGAGAGTGGGGTTTTAAATAAAGAAAACCATAAGGATGAATTTTCTAAATTAGTTTTCAAGTTTGACTAATGTTAAGGCACTGTTACAGGGTAGAGGCATGTCTGACCTGCACTTCATAGGAATCAGCCCTGGGCTGATTTTGAGTTTGTTTCTCTTAAACCTCAAGGTTGGCAATTTGAAACCACCAGCTGTTCAGTGGGAGAAAGATGAGACTTTGTGCTCCCATAAAGATTTACAGCCTCAGAAACCCTGTGCAGGTCACTATGATTTGGAACTGACTCCAGGGTACTTAACAACAACAACAACCTCTTGTAAAGTAGAATCAGAGAAGTCAAACATGGCCCCTACTTGGTTTAAGAGGTTGGCACTAGGAGTAGGATTTATTGCAAAAGCATGAAAATATGAGGTTTTACAAGTGAAAGAACAACGGGGCAGAGGATAAAATAGTTAATCAATAGGGGAGAGCAGCAGCTACAGGAGTTGCCTGGAGCCAATGACATGCTGACTTTAAAAGGATGGCTGATTTGGGGCCTGAAGCTACAGGAATCCACCCTGCCAGAGGCCCAAGGCCACATGCATATGAAATTATTCTTCCAAGGCCAAGGAAACAATTGAACTTGAGTGTTTTTAAGTGGTTTATGTGTTTGACTGCCTTTTGGATATTGGTTTCTCCTTCCTATTAGTATACGATAAGCATGCATGTGTGATAGAAATGAATGTTGGGTGTGATGATTATAGAGAGATTGTAAATCCATCAGGAGAGTTCAAATTAGGCCAGAAAAAAAGTAGACTTCTTGGTTTAATCCTTTGTAGAATATGTGGCTTTAGGTAGAATCCTGAGCCCCATCCAGAGCCTTCAGAACTGGTACATTTGCAATTGAAAAGACATGCAGACTGGCCCAGAACTGCTGGGCAGAACCAGAGATTCAAGCAGACAAACACAGCAAACAATTTGGCTTTTTGAATTTCAGAGACATCAAGGCAAAGAAAGTCAACTCATCAGAGAAAACCCCCTTCTAGTACTGAAAGTTAAAGGGAACTGGAGCCATATGCTTGCTGGTGACCACTGGGTCTACATGTGAATGGAATTGGGGGAATGATGCTGATAGGATTTGATTATTTCAATGGTAATTATTAGTAGGATGAACTGTGATTGTCAAAACTGTCATTGTAGAAGACGTGTAACTAAAAGGAGGGAGTCGTGATCTTTCATTTCAGAAACAGAGGACCCATGACCATCATTAAGGAAGAGCATGAGTGGAACAAGGAAACCTGCTTGGAAAAGTGGTGACAGCTGACATAGTAACAGAAGCAGTGGCATGGAGAAACAGAACAGCTATGGACTCTAGGCCCATGAACTGAGTAAGGCTGTGTGCCTTTGAGCAGGAGACTGGCTTACAGAATGCGCCCTTTGGATGTTTAAATGGAATATATCTTTTGTTTTGTTTTGTATGAGTACATCAAGTATTTTTGCTTTGTTCATTTGTGACATATAAGATGTAAATGGGGCCAGTGCCTTTTTGGTTGTACGCATTTTAATTATATTGTGTTAGGCACAAGTATAACTTTACAATGTTCTTTATTTACAGATTACGTATATAGTTTATACATAAACTATATATAAGAGTGGACTATAATGGTGAGAGTAGTGTGTCACCTTGACTAGGCTAGGATGTCCAGAGGTCTAGCAGTTGGAATGTACTTATTCCCATGGCGATGAAACTTAACACAAGCATAATTAACACTAATGAATGGCTATAAGCATCAATCAATTAAAGGGATGCTTCCTTGGGGGTGTGGCCTGCTTCCAATATAATGGACACATGGGGAGGACTCTCTTCTACTGGGGGGACCTGGGACTCTTCAATTGTGAGCCATTTTATTGATAATAAACTTCTTTCTATATATATACATATATATGTTTCACTAGTTTTGCTTCTTTAGAAAACACAGCCTAAGACAATCTCTTGGAACTTAAACTAGGTATAAATCACCTCCCTTTCAGATGGACTAAGGTGGTATGGAATTTCTCATACCAGAAGTCCATACGCTACAAGAAGCAGATTCCACTACCAGGTTACAATGATCTATATAACACTTTGTGTGCAATATCCAACAGTCATTTAAAATTTATAAAGAAGTAAGTAACGTGATATATTAGAAATTATGTCTGGAAATGAAGAGAAATATCAAGCAATCAAATTTGACCAACAAGCAACAATTTCTTGAGTTTTATCATGAGAAATCCTACTAAGGTCTCACGATGAAGAATGAAGAAAAACCCTCATTAATTTGGGCAGTAAGAAGAGGAAAGTCACCATGTTGAAATAAAACCAGAGTCATCCATAACTAAATCCTTCCCAGCAGGAAACGTTCTTTACTGGAGCTTTACACCATGTGCTGGGTTGCAGGTGTTGGGGGAGGGGGAGAGAAGGATGTATTCGTTCCATCTTCTTTTGATGATTTCTGTGTCATTCAATATTATACCCATAAAATCCTTCAATATTGTAATTCAAGGATTAATTTTTTTATTCAGTTCTTTCAGCTTGAGATACATTGAACATGTTCTTCACTTTGGGTTTTCTAACTCCAGGTCTTTATGCATTTCATTATAATACTTTGTCTTCTTCAGCTGCCCTTTGAAATTTTCTGTTCAGCTCTTTGGCTTCCTCATTTTTTCCATTTGCTTTAGCATCTCTATGCTGGAGAGCAAGTTTCAGAGTCTCTTCTGTCTTCTGACCTATAGCAACTCTGCATAGGACTTCTGGGAGTCCTGGTGTAGTATTGTAGGATAAGTACTAGAGTCCTAACTGTAAGGTTGGCAGTTCAAATATACCAACCACTACTTGGAAATCCTATACAGGGTCACAATGAGTCAGAACCAACTTTATAGCAGTTAATAACAATAAAAGTAGTTTCTGAGGAGCAGCTGGTGAGTTTGAACTGCCAAATTTATGGTTAGCAAATACCAACCTCTGTGTGGCACTGTGGGTTAATGTACTGGGCTGAAAAATTGGTTTGAATTGTAAGGTTAGCAGTTCAAGCTCACCAGCTATCTCTTGAAAACCCTATACAGGGTCGTTATGGGTTGGAACTTAAGAATAATAGCCACAAATATTGAATAAAGTCCAATTCCTATCTAAATTAATATTATATTTCACATTAAAGTCCTATTTACCTATTTACCTCAGTTCTCATTACCCAAATATATGATGAATAGATTTGAACATTTGTGAAACCATACTTAACAATGTATTTTTTAATGAGAACATTTTAGATTTGTTTCTTTCAATATTTGTATATATTAAGGCTCTGTGATCCAGAGTGGATTGTACTATATGCATTTTCCTGTGAATGTTTTTTATAGAAATCTGTTAAAAACTGATCTCTGTGTTCAAACATTTCATTGATATATCATGTTCTTTATTAGTGCTGGATGTACAAGAAATGTTTTTGCTTGACTGAATATGAAACATGAAATTACTTGTCTGAGTCCCATGAAGTGAAATAAATAATTTCTTCAAAATTTTATTCTAGTGTTGAAAATGGGGAGAAAAAAAACAACTTCTGTAAATCAAAGAAAAAGTGAAAATCTTAGAAGCAGACAGATGGGAGTTGGGAGTGAGGTGGGGGATGGGAGAGTAGGGTGCAAAGGGTGGGTGGGAGAGTTGGGCACCTTACCTATAAATAAATAATACTAATAATTGCATCAGACTCTTGAGAAATTAAGAAGGGAGAAGAAAGTGGAGTGAGATACTTAAAGTACTGAAAAATATAACAATCCTAGAATTCTATATCCAGTGAAGTTATTTTTCAATAGTGAAGGAGAAATAAAAACTGTCTTACACAGAAAAGCAAACAAATATAAATAATTGAATTCATTGGCATCCTCACCTAGCAGCAGTGTCAAAAGTATGTGAAACCAAACTGATAAAACTGCAAGGTGAAATAGACAAGCCTACAAATATAGTTGGAGATTTCAGCACCCTGGTTTGAATAATTGATAAATCAAGTAGACAGAAAATTTTCAAGGATATAGTTGATTGGTCCAAATGGTCACTGTTATCTAATTGACATTTATATAATATCTCACTTAATAAATAGAAGAATTCACATTCCTCTTAGAATTCTATGGAATATTCACCAAGACATACAACATCCTGGGCCCCAAAACAAGTTAGCAGAAATTATAAAAAAGTATGTTCTCAAACCACAAGAAAATACACTAAAATAAATATGTGAAAGAGCTAGAAAACCTCAAGATATGAGATGAAACAGCACATTACAAAATAATGCATGGCCCAAAAACAGAGCTTAAGAAAAAGAAAAAAATATTCTGAACAAAATGAAAATAAGGATGTGTTACCAAAATCTGTGGAATGAAGCATAAAAATTACTTAGAGGGTAATGTATAGTATTAAATTTATACATTATAAAAGAAGGAAGATCTAAAGTAAATATAATCATATAATCTATACTTCTACTTTAAGAAACTAAAAAAAGCAGAGTTATTAAGCCAAAGGCAAGCAGGCTAAAATAAATAATTAAAATTAGAGTATCAGTGGACAAAATTTAATAAAAGAAAACAAGAGAGACAACCAACACAATAAACAGATGACTCTTTGAAATCATAAATTAAATTGACAAAGTTTTCCCAGGCTAACCTAGAATAAAAAAAGAGAAAAGAAGACACAAATTACCAGTATTAGAAATCTAAAAGGAGTCATCATTCTTACCAGAGAGTTTTCTTGATCAAGTCTATCAAACATTTTAGGAAGAAGTGATATTAATTTTCTACAATATCTGTTACAATATAAGCAGGGGAAACATGCTTCTAACTCATCCCATCTATGAGACAAGAATTACAATATCATCCAAACCAGGAACAGACATTATGAGAGAGGAAAATGATGAGCCAGTAATCAATCATTAACATAGATACAAAAATCACCAACAGAACATCAACAAATTCAGTACAACAATGTATAAAATGAATCAAATACCATAACCAAAATAGAGTTTATTCCAGGTATGGGAAGCTGGTTCAATATTAAAAAATCACTTAAGGAATCCTCATCTATTCCTGGTGGTAATATACATTAGTACAGCCACTGTGGAGAACAGTTTTCAAAAAGTTGAAAATAGAACTATTCTACGATCCACTTGGGAGTCCTGTTGTGGCACTATGGGTTAATGCATTGAACTGCAAGGTCGGTTTGAACAAGGTCAGCGATTCAAGCTCACCAGCCACTCCTCAGAAACCTTATACAAGGTTGCTATGACCCACTCTTAGGTTGTTGTTGTTGTTAAGTGCCGTCGAGTCGGTTCCCACCCATAGCGACCCTGAACAGGGTTTCCAAGGCTGTAAATCTTTACGGGAGCAGAAAGCCTCATCTTTCTCCCGTGGAACAGATGGTAGTTTCGAACCGCTGACCTTGAGGTTCGTATGTCTCCAAAAGACCTGAAAGCACCAACACAGATAGACCCATGTAGGTCAATAATGCTCATTGCTGCATTATTCATAATAGTTAAAAAGTGGAAACAAACAAAATGTCCATCAACTGATAAATGGATAAACAAAATGTGGTGAATACCTACTATGGGATATTATTGTTGAGTGTTGTCAAGTCAATTATTAATCATAAGGAGGAATGCATTCCACAACATGCATATGCTCCACAACAAGGATGAATGTACAAAACATGATTCTGAAGGATATAAATCAGTCACAAAAGAGTAAATTCTTTGTCATATCATTTATATGAAATAAGCAAATACACAGAATCCAAAAGTCCTGGTGTGGCACTGTAGGATTAACACTGGACTGCCAACTGCAAGGTCAGCAGTTTGAACTGACCAGCCACTCCTTGGAAACCCTACACAGGGTTGTTATGAGCCAGAATCGATTCAACAGCACTTAACAACCACAACATCAGGGGCGGGGGAGGGGAAGATGAGGCTTGCTGCTCCCATAATTACAGCTTCAAAAACCTTATACAGAGTTGATATGAGTCAGAACTGACTTGATGTCACTTAACAACAGCAACAATATCAGGGTGGAAAGGATGGGAAAAGAAAGAGTTGGATATTCTTGGTGGTTGGGATCACCTGGAAAAAGACAGTAATAACAGTTGCATGACTTGAAGAATGCAATAAATGTCACTGAATTATACCATATATATGTTAAATTGCTGCACATTTATTTTTATGTATATTATGTATATTTTCACCACAATAAAAAAATCAGTTAATGTAACCCATCACATGAACAGACTAAAGAAAAGTCATATGGTCATATCAATTGATGCCAAAAAAAGCATTTTAAAATCTAATATCTATTTATGATAAAAATATTTATGCCCTCAACTTTATAAGAATCTGAATAAAAACCTACATCTAATATAAAACTTGGAGAGAAACTGTGTGCTTAGCATCTAACATTGACAAGAAGGCAAAGATATTTCCTCTCACAAGTTCTATTTGATATCATAATTGGAAAAATTCATTTAGTGCAATACAATAAGAAAAGGAACACAAGATACGTAGATTGTTGTTGTTGTTAGATGCCAACTCATAGCAAATCTATAAACAACAGGATAAAACGCTGCCAGTCTTGGGCCAACCTCACAATCATTGCTACACCTGAGCCCATTGCTACTGCCAATCCATTTAGTTGGGGGTCTTCATCTATTTCTCTGACCCTCCATTTTACCAAACATGCTATCCTTCTCCAGTGACTAGTCCTTCCTGACAACATGTCTGAAATATAAGAGTCAAAGTCTGACCATCTTGGCTTCCAGGGATCATTCTGGCTATACTTCTTCCAACACAGATTTTGTTCTTTTGACAGTGCAATATACTTTTAACATTCTCCACCAACACCATAGCTGAATAGCACCAATGTTTCTACAATCTTCCTTATTCACTGTCCAACTTTTACATGCATATGAGGTTATTGATTGGGATGAAGAATTAAAACACTTTTCAGATGAGATGATTGTCTACATTGAAAATCCCAAATAATTAACAATAAAATCCACCTGGAATTAAAAGTGATTACAACAAACTGACAGATACAAGATTAATATGTAAAAGTCAATTGCTTTTCTATATGTAGTGAAATCCAGGAAAGCTGGAATTCCACAGGACTGCCTCGATTTTCTGGGTTTTATAAATGTTTCCATTTTTGACAACACGCAGCTTAGCAATTTTCTATTACTAGTTTTAGTGGGAAATATTTGAGTTTTCATTCTCTGATAGGACTATGCACAATATACAGATTCTGGCTTTCTAAGGTTTTATTTACTAGCAATGAATAAATGGACTTTGTAATAAAAACTATAAAAAAATTAAACACTTAGATCTGATACTACCAAAATAAGGCTAAACAAACAGACAAAACTGCAAAAACCCTGTACTATAGTTGCTAAAGTTGTCTAACATCTGTCAGCAAAACCATACTGAAATGGGTTAACAAATCTGATGATGCAATAAGTACACTGAATTTGAAAAATTAAATAAATGGATATAAAATGGTGGCAGCCATGCTATTGGAGTGAAAGTTTACAGATATGCAAAGGAAGAAAGCTATAATGATCCATGTGTTCATGGATTACAGTTGGAGATATAAGTGGGAACTTATGTTTAGCTTGACATACTGCAAATTTTACATATATACATATTTATTGTTGTGTTGTTGTTGTTAAGTGCCGTTGAGTCGGTTCTGACCCATAGGGACCCTGAACAGGGTTTCCGAGGCTGTAAATCTTCACAGGAGCAGAAAGCCTCATCTTTCTCCTGCGGAGCAGCTGGTGTTTTTGAACTGCTGACCTTGTGATTCACAGCCCGATTCGTAACCACTACGCTACCAGATTTATAGATATGTGTAAATACATGGGTTAGCATGAGTATATGTATTTTTTGCTCTGTCAACTGAACTGGCCTATAAGAAATAACACTCTAACAGCAATAAACATGCATAGTGTACAAATCTTGGTTTCTAATGTTATTCTCCAATAAAAGGAACAAGGGATATTTGGAGAAATGACTGATTTTAGGACTGGGTTAGGAATAAACAAGATGAGGCTAGAATATCTTGTAGTGCTCTGTCTGGGCCAGGATTCTCAATGGTTTTGCCGTTAAAATGTAGTTACACCTCCATGACAGGATCTAAGAAGATGCAATCACCTCATGCATGATATGATTAGCCGTGGTCCTCTCTGAACTGATGCAATTGTCCTCTGTGCTATAAATCCTCACTTCAATGATGTTCATGAGGCCTGATGCAATCTACAGGGTTCGGTAGTATCTTAAATCAATCTGTTTTGATATATAAAAGGAGAGAGAAGTGAGCAGAGATAGAGGGACCCACTGCCACCAAGAAAGAAGAGCGAGGAGTGGGTGTGTCCTTTGGACCTAGAGTTCTTGCACTAGGAATGGAGTGTGTCCTTTGGACCTAGAGTTCTTGCACTAGGAATGGAGTGTGTCCTTTGGACTTAGAGTTCTTGCACTAGGAGTGGAGTGTGTCCTTTGGACCTAGAGTCCTAGATCTAGGCAAAGATTGATGCCAAGACACACAGTGAATTCCAAGGACGGCTGGACATAATGATGCCGAAATGAGACAAGGACTTTTCTCCAGAGTCACTGCTCTGAAATCAGACTTCTAGCCTCTGAAACTGTAAGAGAATACATTTCTACTTGTTAAAGTCATTGGCTTATAGTATTGTATTATAGCAGTACTAAAGAACTAAGATAGACCCCAAATTAAGAAAGTGCTAAAAAAATTTCTGAGTCAACAAGCACATGAGTCAAATTAAAGAGCTCCCACTATTCCCGGGTAGAATAATTTGGGCAAGATAAATAAATAGAAAAAATAAGAATGGGTTATAATAAAAATATGATATAAATATCTTTGAGCCCATATCAATATAAATAAATAATTGAATAAATTAATAAATGGAAAATGGTGACAAATTTGCTATTCAGAAGAATTCCAAATAATTTATGTAGCTATTCCACTCTCCATGATAGCAAGCATAATTCTCCATATCTTAGTTGTGGCTGTACACAGTAACTTCCTTCCAAAATGCTTACTATGGAAAAGAGGGAAAATAGTAACCTTGCAGGGCAGAAATCTGATGAGCCATATGATCAAGGTCAACATCAACAGTTATAAATCATGTTGATGATAGGCTTGCTTGATAAGATGTGATGAAAATCACACTGTTCCTATGTGATCATCCTCTTAATTATTTATAACCCTAATCTTCTTGTGAGAAAATCATGAGACAAATTCCAGTAATGGGGCATCAAACAAAATGTATAACCAATTCTCAAAACTGTCAAAGTTCTTAAAAACAAGGTAAGTCTTATAAACTACCACAGCTACAAGGAGACTAAAAGAGATTTAATGATTAAATATAATATGGTATCCTGCAAGAGATTATAGCACAAGAAAAGTTTATTAGGTAAAAATCAATAATAATCAAAATAAATAATAATAATGTGTCAATATTCATTAATTATAATTAATGGAGCTCTGGTAGCGTAGTGGTTACGAATTGGGCTGCGACCCGCAAGGTCAGCAGTTCGAAACTACCAGCTGCTCTGTGGGAGAAAGATGAGGCGATCTGCTCCCATAAAGATTTACAGCCTCAGAAACCCTGTTCAGGGTCGCTATGGGTCGAAACCGACTCGACGGCACTTAACAACAACAACAACAATGTGTCATTAGTAAGATGCTACTAGTTGGGGAAATTGGGTGCCAGGTTTATTAGAAGTCTCTGCACTATCTTCTCAAGTTTTTAGTAAATCTAAACTTTTTCTAAAATAAAATCAATTGAAAAAATTAAGTAAATAAAAGGTCCAATGAGCTTATTAAAAACAGATTCAATATAGATATGGTGAAAATGTATGGTAGATCATAAAATCCAGATAGATCAGAAATACATTTAGAATTAGGTAGAGACAAAAAGAGGCAAAATAGAGAACAGAGAGTGAGAAGGTCTAAGCAAGAATCACTGAGAGAGAAAAGAATGAATGGAGCAGTGTAACTATTTCAAAAGAAAATGGAATAGACATGTTTCAGATGTGATGAAAGATTTCAATCCACAGACTCATAATTCTAATAAATCCTAAACAGGTTAAATAAAAAGGAAAACATACCAAGGCTCAACATAAAACTAGAACATCAAAAGCAAAGAAAAGGCAAAATAGCATCATCTATACTGACTTGTGGTTACTAATCGGGCTGCAAGCCTCAAGGTCAGCAGTTCGAAACTACCAGCTGTTCCTTGGGAGAAAGATGGGGCTTTCTGCTCCTGTAAAGGTTTACAGCCTTAGAAACCCTGTGCAGGGTCACTATGAGTTAGAACCGATCCACGGCACATAACCACCACCCACCACCATACTGACAACTAGCCTCTCTAAAGAGTAAATGGGAACTAGAAGACAGAATCTTCTAAGGAGCTCTGGTAGTGTAGTGGTTACAAATCAGGCTGGGAACCGCAAGGTCAGTAGTTCAAAACTACCAACTGTTCCGCAGGAGAAAGATATGACTTTCTGCTCCCGTAAGGATTTACAATCTCGGAAACCCTGTACAGGGTCTCTATGAGTCGGAACCGACTCTTCCAACACACATAACAACAACAACAACAACAAGATAGAATATACCTCTGGTAATCTAAAAGGTAATGATTGCCAATCTAGAAGTTTATGCCCAGGAAAAAATATTTAACAATCAAGTAAAAATGAGAACTTTTTAAGAGAAACAAACTCCAAAGCATCTTGTTCACTGTTGCATCTGTCAAAATACTGAGTTAAATGGAAATGTGAGAAAAATCATCACTCCTGAATCTTTTGAGACAGGGACCCTGTTATTAGTTATCTAGTGCTGTTATACTTACAGTATAATGGGAATATCAAAAGTGGTTGGCTTAAACAAACAGGAATTTCTTAGATTTTAGAAGACTAGAAGTCTAAATTTAGGATATCAGTTCTATAGGAAGGCTCTGTCTCTGTTCAGTCTGAGAGAAGGTCCTTTCTCTTTTCAACTTCTGTTCTTAGGTTCCTTGGTGATCACAAGACATGCATCATTCCTTCTGTTTGTGCATGTTTCGTTTGCTTACTTTGTTCTTGTTATTAAGTTTCTTCTACTCAGTTCCAACTCATAAGGTTTCTTGTGTAGAGTTTCCAAGGTGCAGCTGGTGGGGTTCACTACTTTATATGCTGTTTAATGTCTTAAAACAGATTGACTTAAAACATCCCATATTAGAGTCCTGGTGTGGCGCTGTAGGTTAAGCACTGGACTGCAAGGTCAGTTTGAACCACAGTTTGGCAGTTCAAATCCACCAGCTGCTCCTCGGAAGCCCAATACTGAGTCACTATGAGTTGGAATCAACTCAACAGCAATTAACAACAACATTAATACTTCTCATTAACATGAAGAAACCCATTCCTAAATGGAATTATAAAGACAGGTATAAGGGTTAGGATTTTACAACACATAGTTTGGAGAGGGACAAAATTCAATCAATAATCGACCATTAAAAAAAAAAAAAGTAAGCCAATTTCCACTGAGTCATTTCTGATTCATAGGGATCTTATGTGTGTGTTAGTGTAGTATTTTTCCATAGAGATTTAAATGGCTCATTTTTTGGAAGTAGATTGACATTTTGAGGTACCTCTCAATGCTGACTCTGATTCCCCCCTAGTGAAGGGTACTGAGATGCATCATGCAGCAATTGGTAGGAAGAAAGGGCTTCAGATACTTCCACTTATCCAATTCTACCATAGACCTCCTTAGTCTATAGGCAGAGGTGTCAATGCAGGCATACTGCCTACTTCTAAAGATGTCTATTCAAAAAATGAGGAATTGTGAAAGCAATCATAAATTGGGATTAAAGTACTTTAGTTTTTCCAGGAGGTTAATACGGAAGCTGCACTTATCTCCTGATGTTCATAAACCCCCTCAAAAAAGCTGGGAGTATGGAGTGGTGTTTTGTGCCCCGATGAATTAGCTCAGAGCAATGTTTTTTAATCTTTAAAGGATTTGGTATTTTCATTCCAATAAAGAATTAGCCTAGTGCCATAGATTGATGTGTTCCCCCCAAATATATTGTAACTTGAATGGATCATATAGTCAATGGTTTGGTAGTTACATAATGATGTAATGTGGCAGTTAGGTGATGATTCCTATGATGTGATCTGTTGTAATAAACCAATTAGAGTATTAAATTGAGCTGCAATACTCTTAATCCCATCACAACCCTGAGCACATAAAGGGAATTCTGAAGGGTGTGGCCTGCAACACCTTTTATCTTACAACAGATAATCATAGAGAGAAAGAAGGACCTATTGCTGCTCTTGCTGCTGCTGTTAAGTGCAGTGGAGTTGGTTCTGACGCATAGCGACCCTGTACAGGGTGTCCGAGGCTGTAAATCTTTATGGGAGCAAAAAGCCTCATCTTTCTCCTGCAGAACAGCTGGCAGTTTCAAACTGCTAATCTTAAGGTTCGTAGTCCGATTTGTAACCACTATGCTACCAGTCACCAAGAAAACAGAGTCAGACGTAAATTGTGACCTTTGGACACAGGGTCCCTGCATTGTGAAGCTCCTAGATCCAAGGGAAGATTGATGGCAAGCTTCATGGAGAACTCCACGGAAAGCTGGGCCTACAGATGCTGACAGGAGGCAAGGAGCCAAAGAAGACAGAAAACCTTCCTGTTAAGTACTTAGAACAGGGAAAGTAGGTTAACCACAGAGCAACACAAAGAATGCAGGAAATTACCTGACCTGTCAGGAGTGTCTAGTAAAAGGAAAAATAGAACAGGGTACTTTCACCCAAATCAGGCCTACACAGAGAGGAATAGAACCCATCCTATGTGAACAAGCACTGTGTGCTAACGCACTGTATTGCAAAATCTGTTTGAATCACAAGGTCAATGGTTCAAGCTCACCAGCCGCTCCTTGGAAACCCTATACAGGGTCACTATAGGTCAGAATCAACTTGACAGCACTCAACAACAACAACATAATCAATCAGCATTATGGTTAGCTTATGAGTATAATTATAATAGACTGATGTAATAGGAAAGAAGTACATCAGACCAAGGAAAAAAATACCAATTATGAGCCCTAAATGATGAAAAGAAAACGTAGAAATCAGAGGTCAAGAATGATGTATGCACAACCTTGGAACAACAGGGCTCTGGGATACAGGGATTCAGACATGGTTGGAATGGGAAAAAGGGCGGGAAATAATGTTAAGATGTTTGGCTGTCTTTGGAATCTTGGTTTTCCTTGCATTATATTATAAAATAGATGCTGGAGGGGGAGAGAAAGGAATAGCCAGAAATATCACCATAGAAAGCTTATTAAGTCCGTCTTCTGCCTATAACTGATTGGAATACCTAAAATGGGGCTAGAACTTTCCCAATGAAGGAGGTTTCCTG
>NW_006408554.1:19718401-19719154 GCF_000296735.1 Chrysochloris asiatica | reverse complement strand
TCAGAAACCATGTACAGGGTCACTATGAATCAGAACTGATTCCATGGCATATAACTAACACCACCAAACTAAGAGAAAATTAATTTCTGTTTGCTAATAACACCCCCTTGTAATATTTCTGTTATAGCAGCACTAGATCATTAAAACACTTAGCAAGTAACTTCAAAGCTTAGGGCAATTTTCACAGAGCACACATAATAAATATAGTTCAAGAGTCTTCTATCAAGAAATCTTTGTCTGCGAACTATTTTAAGACTGGAGATTTAGAGGACCAAAATAATTTATTATGGTGACTCAAGATAAGTTGTTTTTCTCCAGACCTGAATTTTTGTGGTTTTTTTTATTTGCTTCTAGGAAACTTGTGCTCAGTTGACAATGGCAATATTACTATATGTCAAATTACCATGACTATTGTGCCACTCCTACCACTTTTAATGGTAAACATGTTTTCCTCAGAGGTTGGCACTGGTCTCCTGGGGTCCAAAACATTGTTCATGCTTTATAGCAGTTACAGTGTAAGGTCCCAAAGTCAGTTGTAAATAGAAACTTGAGTCTGGATGAACATAGTGATCATTTAATTCACTTACCTAGCCACTCTATCCCATGGAGTGCTATGTTGTTATTGCTAAGTGCCGCCAAGTGGATTCCGACCCATAGTGACACTGTATAGGGTTTCCAAGGAGCAGTTGGTGAGCTTGAACCACCGACCTTGTAGTTCAAAGGACTTTACAGTATGACACATTAGCCCACAGC
>NW_006408554.1:19712495-19717451 GCF_000296735.1 Chrysochloris asiatica | reverse complement strand
ACTCATAGGAACCGACTCATAGCAACTTCCAAGGAGCAGCTGGTGAGCTTGAACCACTAACCTTAATGTTCAAACAAGTTTGCAGTTCAGTGCATTAAGCCACAGCATCACACCAGGACTCCAGACTACCATTAATTAGGGAAATTAACAGGTTACAATTCAGGGTTAAAAATGCTCAGAGCACAGTGCTTCCAACCAGGACACCTCTTCTCAGCCAAGCCTGCAGGCAGGATTATTTTTGACTCTCGGCCCCTTGGTCTGGCCTGTGCCCTGCCTGCTCAGGCAACGTTACAAAGCACTTTTTTAGCATTGCTGATAAATGCCCAAATGCATTCCACTTTGCTGTAAGTCTCATCTTACAGTCCATGTTACTTTCACTATTAATCACCAACACTATAATTCAAATACACCAGTTCTTCTGTGGTCTTCCTTTCAAATTTCACATGTAGACAAGGCACTCAGCTCTAGCTCTGTGGGTTAGCAAACATAGCTCCTTTCAAACAAGTACCTGGATCACCCTACTCTGCAAGTGAGCCTCCTGTCCAAAGGCATTCCGTTTTCTTGCTCCATGGGCCCGGAATCCCACCATCATTTTGTCCCATCCTCTGGCTCTTGGCTCTGCTGCTGCTTCTCTACTGCTTCACTGGTGTCACCTCTGCCTCCTCTGATTGAGGAGGTTCAATGATCTCAGGGCCCAAAGGACCCTTCCATTCCTGTCTCTTCTTCTTTGATAGTAGTGAGATCTCCTTGGATTTCTGAGTTTTCACATCACAATTAAACCTTTTCCAGTCATTAACAACTGAATCATATCCTCTTATCAGTATCTTCTCCCACCTTCTCCTACCCAGACCCATCAGAAAAAGAGGTGTTTGGTGAGAGTTACAAAGACAGTGGGTAGAAGAGCCATATGAAGTATTCACTGCACTGCATCCACAGAGCTAGAGCTCAGCACCTTTGGGCTGAGGTTTATGATAAAGTGGCCTATGTGCATTTATTAGCAGTGCTAAAGAAGCTTTGAAACACTGCCCAAGCAGAGCAGAGACCAAGGTACCATGTAGTTGGCTGAGGACTAGAGAGGGGCATACCTGTCTAAAATAATTGTACTCTGAGCGTTTCTGAGTCTGAATTGTAACCTGTTGACTTCCCTAGTGAACTCCATGATTGTGAGTACTGTGTGTTCTGTGTGACCTTTGCAATGAATTATTGAACCAGAAGAGAAGTAGAGGATGCTGTGGGAGGGGCATCTGCTGTCAGAATTAAGTTAAAGAGGAGAGAGCGTGGAGGCATGTCTGATCTCCACCTCACAGGAATCAGCCTTGGGCAGATGTTGAATTTAAGTCTCCTTCCCCTTTCTGAAATCAGAGGAGGCCAGAAGTCATCCACACGTCTTTCTTTCTTGTCTCTGTAATCAGTGGATGGCTGCAGGGGAGTTTTACACTTATTTTAGTCTCATTAGTTGTTGATAGGTGCCAGTGAGTTGGTTCTTAACTCATAGTTACCCCTATGTACAACAGAACAAAACACTGCTTAGTCTTGTACAATCCTTAATATTGTTACTATGTTTGAGTCCCTAGTTGTTGCCTCTGTGTTATCCTTTTTTTCACTGACTCTCCACTTTGCCAAGCATGAAGTCCTTCTCCAGCGACTGGTTCCTCTGGTAACATGTCCAAAGTACAAGAGATGGAATCTTACCATCCTCACTTATAAGAGCATTCTGCTGAACTGATTCCAGGACAGATTTGTTTATTCTTCTGGAAGTTGATGGTACTTTTAATATTCTTCATCAACACTGTAAATGAAATCCATCAGTTCTTCTGTAATCTTCCTTATTGGTTGCTTAACTTTCATATGCAGATGAGGTGATTGGAAACGCCATAGTTTGGATGAAGTACACCTTTGTCTTCAAAGTGACATCTTTGCTCTTTACACTTTAAAGTGTCTTTTGCAACAGATTTGCCTAATGCATTGTGTTGCTTGATTTCTTGTCTGTTGCTTCCATGAACAACGATTGTGGGTCCTAGTAAAATGAAGCCTTTGACAACTTCAATCTTTTCTCCATATATCATGATGTTATTTACTGGTTTAGTGGTGAGGATTTTCATTTTCTTTACACTGAGGTGCAATATATGCTAAAGGCTGTAGTGTGATATTTATCAGTAAGTATTTTAAGTTCTCTTTGCTTTCAGCAAGCAAAGTGTTATCATTTGCATATCACAGGTCATTAATGAATCTTTCTTCAATCACGATGCCACATTCTTCTGCATATAATCCAGTTTCTCAGATTATTTTCTCTGCATACTGATTGAATAAGTATAGTGAAAGAACACCACCCTGGCATACATTTGTCCTGATTTTATAATATGAACTATCCCCCTATTCTGTTCAAAGGACTGTCTATTAGATTATATACAGACTCCTCATGATCACAATAAAATGTTCTGGAATACCTATTTTTTGCAATGTTAGCCATAGCTTGTCATGATCTACACAGTTGAAAGCCTTTGCATAACTCAATAAAGCACAAATAAACATACTTCTGGCATTTACTGCTTTTAACCAAGATCCATCTGACTTCAGCAGTGATATTATTCATTCTACTCTTTTTGAATCCAGCAATAATTTCTGGCAAATATCCTATCTTAGAGAGCATTGTACTTCAAGATAGATTTCCATTGTATGTCTTAATAATGAATGTGATGCCATTCCTCTTCAATTTGTCACTCCCGCATAGTAAACAATATGATTATCTGATTGAAAATGGTCAGTATCAGTTCATATTAACTCACTAATGTCTAGGATAGTGATCCTTATGTGTTCCATTTCATTTTTTGTCAGCTTCCAATTTACCTAGATTCATACTTCCTATATTCCATGTTCTGATTATTAACAGATGAAGGTCCTGAAAACTTTACTCCGTTAGCATCATCACAGTCAATTCTACTTTGAGGAAGCAGCTCTTCCCCAGTCATATTTTGAGTTCCTTTCACTCTTATGGACTCATCTTTTGGCACTGTGTCTGATAATATTCTGTTGCTATTCATAATGTTTTCATCATTTGGCACTACAGCTCACAGTGGTCTGAGGCTATTCATAAGGTTTTCAGTGGTTAAACATTCAGAAGTAGTCCGCCTCTCTTAGTCTAGACTGAGTCCAGCTGAAATCTGTCCACCATGGATGAGTTTGCTGGTATTTAAAATACCAGTGGCATAGATTCCAGTATCACAGCAACATAATAGCCACTTCAGTAAGACAAACTAACAGGGGAGTGGTGGTCAGGGAAGGACTGGACAGATGGACAGCTATTAGAAGTGTTTAGATCTAAATGGAGGAAATGTTAATAAACAATAACTTCACATTTTGATATTTTAAATAAATGTTTCTGTGAGTTGTAGCAATGCTTTTTAACTTACCTTTGACAGCATAGGACTAAATATATATATATACATACACATATGAGTCCTGGTGTGGTACTGTGGGTAAATGCGCCAGACTGCAAAGCCATTTGAACTGCAAGGTCAGTGGTTCAAGCTTACCAGCTGCTCCTTGGAAACCCTATACTGGGTAGCTATGGGTCAGAATCGACTAGACAGCACTTAACAACAACAACATATATACGTATATGGGTGAGTAAAAAATTATCCACACTCCAGTTATATTAAAACGCCCATACACTTCCATGGCTGATGACAACATTGAGCGTGAAATGATTCTGTTGTATACAAGTGACAGTGGATTATGTGGCAAATCATTTGTAAATCAGCCATGGCTCTGCCTATGAAATAATCCATGGCAGACTTGGGTTTTGAAAAGTTTGTGTGAGATGGATACCGAAGCAACTCACAGAAGAGCATAAACAGAAGCGTTTGGATGTCTGCAAAGAAAATTTGGATTGATCGATACTCGAAGAAATATAAAAGTTTCCTGAGAGTAAATAGAAGAGTATGGAATGGAAACATCTCCTCAGTAGCTGACTAAGAAAAAGATCAAATGTCAACCATCAGCTGAAAAATTGATGCTTACAGTATCCTGGGATTCTAGAGGGGCAGTATTGGAACACTATGAAGAAAAAGTTCAACAATCAAGTGCTCATTATAGTGAGATGTTCACTGAAGAGCTGAAGCCTAAACTTTAGATTAAAAGCAGAAGACTGCTATCCAAGCGCTTTGTTATCTTGCATTACAAGGCACATCAATGCACCTCTGTCCACACTGTTGACACTCTGCAAAAACTTCGCTTTGAGCTGTTAACGCACCCTCTCTATCGTCCTGATCTTGCTCCATCAGACTTTCACCTGTTTGGTTCCCTTAAAGTAGCAAATCCAGGACAAAGATTCACCTCTGAGTAAGAAGAGAAGACAGGGGTGCATTCATGGTTCTCACCTCAACTAAACCATTTTTTCAAAAAGGAATATGAAAGCTTATTGACAGATGGACAAAATGTATTGAAAAACATGCCAAAAAATGATGTATTTGTGTTTTCTAAAAACTGATTGAAATAATTTCTACAGCCAGACTGTGTATATATTTTTTACTTACCCTAGTGTGTATGTTTGTGAGTGTGTTTCTATACACATACACACATATATATTTAAAAGGTTTTAAATATATATGTGTGTGTGTATAGTTGTTTTTGTTGTTGTTAAATGCCATGGAATCAGTTCCAACATGTAGCGACACTCTATGGGGTTTCCAAGGAGCAACTGATGGGCTTGAGCTGCTGTCTTCCTTTTGGTTCACAGTCCAGTGTATATATTTGGAGTCCTGGACAGGCTCTGTGGACTAAAGCAATGGATCCCAATGTCAGAGGTTCAAACTCACCAGCTCTTCCTTGGAAATCCTTTACAAGGCTGCTGAGTTGGAACTGACTCTATGGCACTTAACAACAACAATCGATAGATAGAAAGATAGAAAGAAAGAAAGAAAGAAAGAAAGAAAGAAAGAAAGAAAGAAAGAAAGA
>NW_006408554.1:19699962-19712078 GCF_000296735.1 Chrysochloris asiatica | reverse complement strand
ATATATGTAATATATTTATTAGTAGGAGTCCTGTTGTGGTGCTGTAGGTTAATGTGCTGGACATTGAACCGCAATGCCAGTGGTTCAAGCTCACCAGCTGCTCCTTGGAGACCCTATACTGGGTTGCTATGGGTCAGAACCTACTCGACAGCACTTACCAACAACAACATGTATTAGTAAGAAAATCATCACACTGTGTTAAAGGGAAATTTTACAAATTGAGCAATCTTGGGGTTAAAACAAATATACTGAGCTTAAGGGAATAATGGAATTCTGGTGTGGCACTGTAGGATAAGTACTTCACAGAAAGATTGGTGTGAATTGCAAGGTCAGTGGTTCAAATGCACCACTGAGTTGATGGCACTTAACAACAATAACAAAGAGAGTTCTATTTTACTGTTAGTCATTCAAGCTGGACTGGACTGGGTTGTGGCATTGTAACTCAGTGGTATTTCCTACTAACTTTAAGGGTCTAGGGGTCTAGGGTTGCCAGACTGTTTGGATCAATTGACCTTTAATTTGTTGTTAACTTTTTACTGTGAATTGGGGGGAAATGTACCAAGCAAATCAATGTTCTACTCAGTGATTGATAAACATTTTGTTTCATGTCATTGATTGCAATTCCTACAATGCAGCATCACTCATCCCATGTCTACCTTGTGTTTCCAGATTCCATCCCATCTTCCTTCCTAACCCTTTGTGTTTACTGAACTTTGTCCTTGGGCAAATGCTGCTCTTTTGACCACCAATGATTGATTGTTTTAAGGAGTATCTACCTACCTGGTGTTATTATTCACCTTATAGATCTGCCTCTTGTTTGGTTGAAAATTGACTTGGGGATGGGGAGGTGGTAGTAGAAAGGAAGGAAGGATGGGGTATTTCTTTGCTTTCAGTCCTGAAATATGACAAAAAGCCACAGTCTCAGAGGTTCCACCAGTCTCTATCTGACCAGTAAGCCTAGTCTTTTTAAATAATTTTGAGTTTTGTTCCACATTTTTCTCCCGTTGTTTCCAGGACCTTCTAATGTGATCTTTCTCAGAACAGTCGATAGTGGTAGCTGTGTACCATCTAGTTCTTCTGGTATCAGGATCATAGAGGTTTATGGTCTATTAGTCCTTTGGACTAATTTTTTCCAGGCAACTTTGGTTTTCTTCACTTTTTGCTCCAGAGAGAGACCTATAGTTCACTTTATGCAGCCACTCACAAGTTTTTAAGGTCCCAGTTGCTACTTAGTAAAGCATAATGTAAAACTTTTTATTTGTGAACTATTTTGTGCCAATTGACCATGATGTCCCAAGACTATGGTCCTGACTCCCCAAGCTAGGGATTCACTCCCTCAAGGTGTTTAGCTATGGCCAAGAAGTTTTCATAACTTTGCCCTCTGCATACTTGCTATGAATTGAAACTGACTTGATGGTACTTAACAACAAATGGTTTACAGAGTAGATCTGCTGTAAATCTGTACAGAAGCAGACTACCTCGTCTTTGTCCAGTGGAGAGACTAATGGGTTCCAACTATCAACCTTTTGGTTAGCAGCACAATGATTAATCACTGCATTACCTGTGCCCCTGATACATTTGCAGCATATGCATATATATGTTGAAATAGCTTCTGCTAAACCTATGTACCCAGTATGGCACTATAGGATAAGTACTGGACTGTAAACTGCAAATTTGAAGGTTCAAACCTCTGAGGAGGAGTCGCTATGAGTTGGAACAGACTCGATGCCACTTAACAATAACAAACCTATATATATTGATTGCATGTTGTTGGTGTTGTTAAGTGCCATCAAGTCAGTTCCAACCAATAGCGACATTGTATAGGGTTTCCGTGGAGCATCTGGTGAGCTTGAACCACCAATATTGGGGTTCAAACCAACTTTGCAGTCCAGCATATTAACCCACAGTGCCACAGCAGACTCCCATTCATTAGATGATGTTGTAAAGTACCATCGAGTCAGTTCTGACCCATAGCAACCCTGTACAGGATCTCCAAGGAGCAGCTGGTGAGCTTGAACCACTGACCTTATGGTCCAAAGCAACTTAGCAGTCTGGCCCATTAACCCACAGTGTCACACCAGGACTCTATTGTATTTTGTTGTTGTCAAGTGCCGTCGAGTCAATTCTAACCAATAACGACCCTTTATAGAGTTTCCAAGGAGCAGCTGGTGAGCTTGAACCACTAGTGCCATGATAATTCATGTAATCAGATTTGTATGTGGAGTTTGATACATTTATATACTACAAGGCAGGCATAGATTCTTTTGTTAATAAGAGAATGAATAAAAAGTATAAAGGTGCCATTTACATTTACTGTGTGCTGTCATGTGCCAACCATTTTGCCCAAGTACATTATCTCATTACATCTTCACAGCAATCAAACAAAAAGGTTTGTGCGTGATCCACAGTTTACAGGTAGAGGAACAGAAGGTTAGAAAGACTGAACCAAACCAAACTAAAACAAAGCAAAAATTCCCAACCAATTGCTGCCAGGTCAATTCCAGTTCATATCAACTCTATAAGACAGAGTAGAACGGCCCCAGAGGGATTCCAAGGTTGTCATCTTCATAGAAGCATACTGTCACATCCTTCTTCCTTGGAATGACTAGTGGCTTCCAACACTGATGTAGTGACACAAGCTAAGTGCTCTAAAATGGCCACACTAATGTCAACCTAGGAGAAGTGCTTTTTTCATTTTTCTCTCCTTCCCCACTCCCCTCCAGCATATATCCTTGACCTTGAATACCAGAGCTCTGTGCTCCCACAGACCAATCACTTATCTACTAAGTATCAAACCACTGGAGCTGGACTGTTTTTCTGTTTTTCCCTGAGTCTCTGCTGGAGGTACAACTGTCCTCATACAGCCCCCTCCTTCTCTGCCTGGAACATGAGGCTAAATTTGCATCATGTTTCTCAGTAAGAACTCTGCACAGTAAGGCTTGGATGAGAATGCACTGTAAATTGTCACACCCTGATGTGCCAGAAGGGTGACATATCTTGGCTTGATGGAGAGAGGACAAGGAGTCTCATTTTGGTACTCTCCTGATCTCATCTCAAGTGGCCCTCACTTTAGCTTGTCTGATTTTTACCCTTTTGCTATAGTAAACTGTAATCCTAAATCTACCTCATTCCTGAGTTCTGTATGTCATTCTAGAGAATTATTGAAACTGAAGGAGAAATTAAATAAAAGAGAGAGAGAAAGCATCAAGCCCTGTCTTGTGTGGAAAATCTTGTCCAGCCAGCCACCATGGTTGTCAAGTCCTGGTCAGTAATTTCCTCTGTCAATACACCATCTCTCTCTCTCTCTTTTTTTCCCTGTAATAAACTAATGTCTCTCAGATTGGTTACTGGTCATTTTTCAGTCTCTCAACACCTATGTATGCAAAAGGCATTTCATTTCTGGGCCTAAGCCCCAAGAACTAACCTTTCTGTTACTAGTTGATCACTCAATCACCATGCCACCTGTACTCCTTGAGAAGTTGCGTACTTGCGGACAGAGGTGGGATTTGGAAACCATTCCACCTGACCTTGGAAGCTTCTGCTTGAAACCACTAGGCCGCCGCCACTCCCCACCCTCTTTCTCATTAGGATAGAGGTCTTTTCAAAATGTTAATGGTAGTTCTTGCTGTATGAGAGAAAGAAGTTCAGAAAAGAATTTTCCCCAAGCTTTACAACTCAACATTTCAGATGTACACGTTTAAACTAAGGGTGATACAAAGAGGTAAGCTATGCAAGAATAAATAGGAAGACACCAAAGATATAGAAATTTTCTTTTTCTATTTTGCTTTTTGTTCGGAAAAGCAAAACATGCTAATTTATATAAACAAGATAAATGGAGGAATTAGAGAAAGAAGAAAAGTGATCGAAGTATTGCTGATTAAAGCTTTATTTTTCAGCCTTTATTTCACAAAAGATGACACCTTACCACCCCTCCTGTAGCACGCTTCACTCATGTGGTGTTATATCATTAATTGCAATGGTGACATAGAACTCAGATCCCATACTCACTGTTATGGGACTCCTTAGAAAAGTTAATAGGTTACAATTCAGGATCAGAAAAGTTCTGCCAGTCAGACAGTCTCTCCTTAGTCATGTGTACAGCCAGGTCTCTCTCAATGTTACATAGGTCTCTTAAAGCTGCTGATAAATAAATGCCCTAAATAAATGTCACTCCACCATAAGCCTCAGTATAACTGTAGGATACTTTTTCTGAATGCAAAATCTTCAATTCTTATTTTCATTAATTGAAAATGCTACTCTATTGTTATTTTGCTTTTTATGTTGCCTTTAAGAAATGTGATGTCAGTCTAATTCTCTGTTTTTTTTCTAAATAGAGCTTTTGCCTGGAAGTTTTTAGAATGTTTTGTTCTTGTTTCTTTTCTTTTCATCATTGATGTATTATAGATTTATTAAGGTAGTCTTGGAGGTGATCATTTTTAAGGTTCAATCTACCCATCTCCCTCCCCTTTAAAAGTATTGAATGTCAAAATACACTTCACTATAGACGGTTTTAAAGTAGTCCAAAGGCTCTTTACTCACTCAGGCAAATACAAAATTAGGAGAATGCCAGGTCAAGGCTCTCTGGTGGTGGTCAAACAGAGGGAGAGAGACAAAGGACTTGATCCTATGGTGCTTTCAGGAAATCTTTGAAGAATTTCTAATAACAAATTTGGGGCAGTGATCTGATGGGACAAAGGAAGGTAAGAGGGGCAGATAGATTGCATTGCATGAAAGATATTGCATAGCCTAGTGAGTAGGGCTAGTAGGAATCCTGGGGAGTGTTCCCTGTAGTAGCTGGGTATCCACTAAGACTGCTCACATCTACCATTTTCTTAAATTAGGATACCAGTGGGGTAGTTGACAAGATTCCTATTTCAAGAACATCTTCTTAGGTTGTTTTATAAAATGTACATCATTGTTGTTTTGTTTGGTCAGAGCAATAAGACATTGGATGCCCTGTGATTTCCTTAAAATTCTCTTTTGTTTGGCAGAATCACACATTTCTTTCTCTTGCTTTGATTGCACCCTGATAATCCAATATTCAAAGGATGTTACTCCCTCTCTCTTACCCTCATCCTTCAGAAGCAATTCCTTTCAACAATCCCACTTCAATTCACACACACTCTTATATCCTTTCTCTGCTGTTAGCACTTTGATTTACTAGAAATATTTCCCAGTGTTTGTATGTTTACAGTGGACTTTCTCTTTCTGGGGCATTTTTAAATCAAT
The DNA here is from genome assembly GCF_000296735.1 of Chrysochloris asiatica. NCBI lineage: Eukaryota > Metazoa > Chordata > Mammalia > Afrosoricida > Chrysochloridae > Chrysochloris > Chrysochloris asiatica. The sequence continues at coordinate 19,706,849 of NW_006408554.1, read as the reverse complement.
CACTGGCCCTTAATTTATCTATTCTCTATTCCTTTGCAGTTTTTCCAGACCCCACACGCCCCCACCTAACTTGTCTACAAAGCCTGTAACAGAAGCTTGAGAGCCTTCTCTACTGAAAACTGGTGTTACTCCTACTACAGGTAATTTGAAGTTCACAGTGCTCTCAGAATTGTATTTATGTTATTTGTGAGGTTTATTTGTTAGACTGAGAAGATGGTAGGAACATACAATCAGGGTACCACAAAAAAAAAAAAAAAGGTAAATGTTCAACCATTTCACAAGGTAGCAGAAGGAAAAGTTCAAGCTGCACTAAAGTATTGGCCAAAAATAAGGCTCCAGGAATTTATGAAATACATATTAAAATCTTTCAACAAACTGATGAAGCACTGGAGGCACTCACACATCTATGCTAAGAAATTTGGAAGATGGCTACCTGGCCAACCAATTGGAACGATCCATATTTGTGCCCATTTAAAAAAATATGACTCAATGGAATGAGAAAATCATCTAACAATATCATTAACATCACATGCAAGTAAAATTTTACTGAAAATAATGCAAAAACAGCTGCAACTGTATATTAACTGAGAACAGCAAGAAATTCAAGCTGGAGTCAGAAGAGCATGTGAAACGAGAGATTTCATGGATAATGTCAGATAGGCTTTAGTTGAAAACAGAGAATACCAGAAAGATGTTTACTTGTTTATTGGTCCAGTGGTGAGGACTTTTGCTTTCTTTACTTTGAGTTGCAGTCCATACTGAAGTCTGTGGTCTTGGATCTTCATCAGTATTTCAACTGCTCTTCATTTTCAGCAAATAAGGTTGTATAGTATGCAGATCACGGTTGTGAATTATTGAGTCTTCCTCCAATCCTGATACCACATTCTTCATCATATAATCTAGTTTCTCAGATTATTTGTTTACCATACAGATTGAATAAATATGGTGAAAGAATACAACCTTTCTTGATTTTAAACCATTCAGTGTCCCCATGATCTATTTGAATGACTTCTTCTTGGTCTATGTACAAGTTCCTCATGAGCACAAATAATTGTTCTGGAATACTCATTATCCACAATGTTGTCCATAGCATGTCATGATCCACACAGTTGAAAGTCTTTGTATAATCAATAAAGGACAGATAAATATCTTTCTGATATTTGCTGCTTGACCTTTTCTATTTGGTACAATGACTATTCCTTCCATCTTCTTTTGATGCTTTCTGAATCATTCAATATTTTGCCCATAGAATCCACAGAATACTGCAAGTTGAGGCTTGAATGTTTTCTTCAGTTCTTTCACCTTGAGAATGCTGAATGTGTTCTTCCCTTTTGGTTTTCTAATTCCAGGTCTTTGCACTTTCCATTATAATGCTTGACTTTGTCTTTTCGAGCTGACCTTTGAAATTTTCTGTTCAGCTCTTTTACCTCCTCATGTCTTCCATTTACTCTAGCAACTCTACATTGCAAAACAAGTTTAAGAGTCTCTTCTGACATCAATTTTGGTATTTTTCTTCTTTCTTGTCTTCTTAATGGCCTTTTGCTTTCTTCCTGTATGATGTTCTTGATATCATCCCACAACACTCTGGTCTTCAGTCTCTAGTGTCTAATACATCAAATCTGTTCTTGAGATGATTTCTAAATGGTATATGTTCAAGGTCATATTTTGGCTCTCATGGACTTACTTTAATTTTCATCAGTTTCAGCCTAAACTTGTATATAAGTAATTGATAGCACAGATGTAGTCTATTGGATTTCTGTGCGTTCCATTTGGGAAGTCTATTTGTATTGTCATCTTTTATGTTATTTAAAAACTGTACTTGCAATGAATAAGCCATTGGTCTTGAAAAATTCTATCATGTGATCTTCAGCATCATTTCTATCACCAAGGCTATGTGTTTCAATTACTGATCCTTCCTCTTTGTTTCCAATCTTTGCATTCCAATCACCAGTAATTATCAATACATCTTGATTGCATGTTTGATCAATTTCAGACTGAGGAAATTGGTAGACTTCTTCAGTTTCAACATTACTGGCTTTAATTATGTGTAAATTTGAATAAGAGTGGTATTAAGTGGTCTTTCTTGTAGATGTATGGATATTATACGATCACAGAATGCATTATACTTCAAGATAGATCTTCAAATGTCCTTTTTTATGATGATTGTGATGCCATTCCTCTTCATTTTGTCATTTCCTGCATAGTAAACCATACGAGTGTCAGATTCAAAATAGCCAGTTTCCGTTCACTAATGCCTAGGATATCAATCTGTATGCATTCCATTTCAATTTTGAGTACTTTCATTTTCCCTAGAGTCATAGTTCCTACATTCCATATTCCAGTTATTAATGGATTTTTATGGCTGTTCCTCCTCATTTTGAGTTGTGTCCCATGAGCAAATGAAGGTCCTGAAAGCTTTACTCTATTTTGTCATCACAGTTAACTCTACTTTTAGAAGGTAGCTCTTTCCCAGTGCCTTCCAAACCTTCTTTGTTCTTGGGTAAATGCGACCCTTTTGATCTAGAATGTTTAGCTTTCTATAGTGTGCATACATCATTGGTGTTGTCCTCCTGAGCTATTGCTTGGCTGAAAATTTAGTCACAGGGGTGAATTCAGTTCCAGACCTGAAGGATGACCACTTGCCATATCTTAGAGTCTCTAAGACCAAGAATCCTGCTCTATTTCATGATTTTGAGTGTTGTTCCAAATTTTCTTCCACTCGCTCTAAGGTCTTCTAATGCGATCCATTTCATAGTAGTTGCTAGTGGTAGCTGAGCAACATCTAATTCTTCTGATCTCAGTTTGGTAGGACTTGTTAATATGATCCATTTGTCCATTGGACTACTTACTTCTAGGTGTCTTCCATTTTCATCATTCTCTTTTCATCCAGACAGGGAGAGACCTTTTATGACACAACTCATGAGTGCTGAAGATTCCAGTCATTACTTACCAAAATAGAATAAAGAATAATGTCTTTTTTAACTATGCTATCTTTTGAGAAGTGTCAGTGTAAGCTTTTTGCCTGTTTTTCTATTTATTTAGCTTTCATTTTCTTATCGATTAATATGTTGTCATGGATTGAAGTGCATCCCCCAAAATATGTGTTAACTTTGCTGGGTCTTCATTTTCAATGGTATGGCAATTATGTAATAATGCAGTCCATGATATAATATGATTAGCTAATCAACTATAAAGGTATTAGGGGGAGATATAACATCGTCACTTAGATCACAGCCCTGAACTGATGTAAGAGGAGTTTCCCTGGTGTGTGACCTGTATCACCTTTTCTCTCACTAAAGATAAAAGGAGAGAGAAGTGAACAGAGAAGAAGGAACACAGTACCAGGAGCAGAGCACATCATTTGGACCCAGGGTCCCTGTGCTGAGAACCTCCCAGACCCAGGAGAAGACTGATTCCATGGCACATGTAGCTCTTCAAGGAAGACCAGGTCTACATATGTTGAAATAAAAAAGAACCTTCCCCTAGAACCTAAAGCCTTTCCCTAGAATTAGTGTCTGGAATTCAGGTTTCTAGCCTCCTAAACTATGAAAGAATAAAATTCTGTATGTTAAATAATCCACTTGTGTTACTTTTGATAAAGTAGCACTAGATAACTAAGATATACATTTAATATATATATATATATTGTGAATATTAGTGCTTTACTGGTTGAAGAATATTTAAAAATAAGGAAAATATCAAAATATGTTTGTATACAAATCAGGATAATTTAGTGATTCCATTATAGAGGGATGAACAGCATAAGCATAGGAAATAAAGGATGGGATGTAGTATAGAAGGTAGAATTAGTAGCTGTTGTGGCTATGTCATTGGTTACATAAAACTTTGCTACAATTAGATTTAAATTTAATGATATTTAGAATATTTCTGATATTTTGCTATTATAATATGCTATATTTTAGAGTCCTAGTGTGGCACTGTGGGTTAATGCACTGGACTGTAAAACCAGTTGAACTGCAAGGTCGGCGGTTCAAGCTTACCAGCTGCTCCTTGGAAACCCTATACAGGGTCTCTATGGGTCGGAATCGACTCGATGGCACTTAACAACAATATATTACATTTAAGTTATAAAAATATACCAAGATATTGGATAATTTTTACTTCCCCAAAATAGAAAATCTTAATAATAAACAAGTTAGTAAAAAAAAGGTGTTTGACACAGAAAGGGAAAGGATTGTTTCCTGTGCTTATGGGCTTTCCGTTATGAAGACATATGCCACTGTGCCATGGTGCTAAGCTTTAGAATATTTTCATTACATTATTTAATATGTTTTAGTTAATTGTTTTTCTTCTTTTTTTTTTTTGCTTTATTTGATTTATATTTGAAATTTTTAGTATATTTGTTGATGGTGAAAAGTTTCTTGTGTGATTTCTTTTCTATATTTTCTTCCTTGTGTCTATTTCAGCAAGATTTCTTTGAACTAAAAGAACTCCCCCTTTATCTTGTCTATTTGCATTTTTATTTTTTGCTAATTCTACTTTTAGTTTTTAAAAATATGTTGGTGTTATTTCTAAGCGCTTCCCAGTCTCTGGTAGCATAGTGGTTACGAATCGGCTGCGAACTGCAGTTCAAAACTACCAGCTGCTCCACAGGAGAAAGATGAGGCTTTCTGCTCCTGTAAAGATTTACAGCCTCAGAAACCCTGTACAGGGTCACTATGAGTCGGAACTGGCTCCACGGCACATAACACCAACAACAACATAGAGTATCTAAGGCTGCCTTTGTGTGAGCAAAAAGCTTCATTTTTCTTCCATTCCTAATAGGACTAATATGAAATAAATTCTTGTTATATTCCATTGAGTCCTTTCTGACTCATAGTGACCCCATGTGATAGAGTACAACTGCCCCATGAGGTTTTCTAGGCTGTAGTCTGTATGGAAGCAAATTGCCTGTGTTTTCTCTAATGGAGACACTGAGGGGGTGGTGGGGTGGTGGTAGCATTTCCAAACACCAGTCAAGCACTTAACTGTGGTGCCATGAGGGTTTCTCAGAAAATATATATCAGGAGCAGCTATTTAAATAAGTCGTTCTCTGATTTTAAATTTTTATTGTATCATTTGGCCTTAAATTGATCTTTATCCCTTTCCATCCCATTTAGTAGCAAAGTAAGTGGTATAACATCCATTATCTTTGCTTGTATGATCATGAGTCATAAAACAAATCATGAAAAGAGTGAACATGTTACAGAATAGAAAGGTTAACTGATATTTTATAAGGGAAAGAGTCTCCCTTCTGTATTAATTTGACATGTTAATGAAATTTTGGGATTTCTTTTAAATTCCCATATGCTAAGGAGCTCTGGTAGCGTAGTGGTTACGAATCGGACTGCAAACCTTAAGGTCAGAGGGTTGAAACTACCAGCTGCTCCGCGGGAGAAAGATGAGGCTTTCTACTCCCGTAAAGATTTACACCCTCGGAAACCCTGTACAGGGTCGCTATGGGTCGGAACCGGCTCGACGGCACATAACAACAACAACAACAAGGAGAGATTGACTAGGATCAAGACACTCCATTATATAATTACAGAATGAAGACAGTTTCTTCTTTGTGGAAACACTTAATAAGCAAAAACAATTCCTAAATGACAGTGTGCATGAGGCAAGGTGGCAGTGTAGGTAGATTCGCTGAGCATACCCCTTGTAATGAGGACACAGCAGACTAAGTAGAACTAGATAGGATGGATGGAACCCTGGAACCCTGAGCTTCAGAGTAAAGGATGAAGAGTAGATTGAGTGTTCCCTGGGAGAGGAAGCTGAGTGGAGCAGTGAGAGAGGAGATAGATAGGTGGACTGTCAGCTGGCCTGGCGTAGCATGGCCATTTTGAGATTTTGTAGGTAGCTGTTGATCAACACAGTGGCCTGGAACCACAAAACACAGCATGTGCCCCAAAGATTGATGACTCAAGGGGTAGAGTTCTCCCTTCCACCTATATGTTCCTGGAGGTCAAGGACATGAGCAGCCTTTACCCTGCTTAAGAAAAGAACAAACTCAGAGAATCTGGGAGTTCAGTCTATGATCAAAACAATTACAATGTAAAACAAGGTAAACATGTAGGAACAGAGATCCAGATGATGATAAGGTCAAGTAGATTACAGGATAAAATAGGCTGCACTAAATGCACCCAGAAGGCAGTGGTACCTCCTCCTATATGATCTCTCTTCTGCCTGAGTTGGGCACTGGCCATACCACCCCTGCATGGAGAGGCTCATGATTTTACCTCATTAGATCCTTAATTGCTTTTGTCTGCTTTTGAAATGTAGTAATATTGCCCATTCAGCATAGCCACATCTGTGCCTTCCGTGGTTCCACCCAATGGACAATCTAATCAATGATAATTAGCAACAAACATCACATAACACCTTCTTGAACTACATTACACAATCCACAAACAGAGAACTGTATATAATTTCTAGTCTCTATCAGGCTGCTAATCTCAAGGTCAGCAGTTAGAAACTACCAGCGGTTCTGTGAGAGAAAGAGGAGGCTTTCTGTTCCCATGAAGATTTACAGCCTTGGAAACCCCTATACAGGGTTGCTATGAGTTGGAACTGACTCCACAGCACATAACCACCACCACCACCACCATCACTCCCCTAGGGAGGTGGATGATCATGCCTAAGAACACACCAAAATAATATCATCATTGTTCCAGAGATAACAGACAATTTCAGCTTACATGCAAAAACAGAGTGGCTCAAACAAGTGACCAAAATACAGTCAGAAAATGTAAAACCAGAAATTGTATCTGAACTACCTGATAAGGAATTCAAATGATATGTAGGTACCATCAGTGAATTGAGAGAATGATCAAAGAAGCTTCAGATGCAATCAAAGAAAACACAGACAAAACTTTAAAAGAATTCAG
>NW_006408554.1:19693406-19699602 GCF_000296735.1 Chrysochloris asiatica | reverse complement strand
TCAGGAAAATACTATAAGAACAAATAGAAGAAATGAAAATTAGAAACCATACAAAAGCAGAAAATAGAAATCTAGAAGTATAACAAAGGACTTCAGAAATAGTATATTTAAAGGGCAAAAGAATAAAATTGACAATGGAAGGCTGAATTGGTAAGCCTAAAGGCAAATCTTTCAATATTCATCTATTACAGGAACAATCATAAAAAATGGAACAAAAAAATCTGAAGAATGTGTAAGAATTAAGTAGGACACCATCAGGAGGAAAGGGTCAGTAGTAACTCGATGGCACCTAACAACATAGGCATGGGAAGGCTGAACAATGAATAAGGAAGACTAGAAAAGAACTGATGCATTTGAATGATGGCATTGGCAAAGAATATTGAAGGTACCATGGACTTCCAGGAGAATGAACAAACTTGTCTTGGAAGAAGCACAGCCAGAATGCTCCTTAAAAGCAAGGATGGTGAGACTTTGTCTCACATACTTTAGACATATTATCTGGAGGGATCAGTCTCTGGAAAAGGGCATCATGCTTGATAGAATAGTCCATCAGGGGAAAAGAGGAAAATCTTCAACAAGATAGATTGGTAGTAGTTACAACAATAGGCTCAAACATGGGAAGCTTGTTAGGATGGTGTGGGACTGGGCAGTGTTTCATTCTGTTATGCGCAGAGTTTAAACTGACTCCATGGCACCTAAAAACAACAACAGCCAGTTAGCAGTGACATCCATCAAACTACACTCACATGTTTTCACTTTCCAAAACCCTGTAAAACAAGTGATTGATGATTTTTTAATACTAGAGAGACTCCCAGGGTATATTTGTTGAACATGGGTTAAATTTTTAATTGCAAAGATCCAGATCTTTTAACTTTTCTCTTTGGCTCTAAAGCATTTCTCCATAAAATGCGTAGATTAAAAAAATAATAATAAATTGCTTTTCTTTTAGGTTTTTGGCTTATTTTTCTTTGCTCTAATGGAAAAATAATAGTAGCGATAGGGGTCTGGCTATCTGAAACCTAATGCATTCATTAATTGGTGTGTATGTGGAAGGGGAGATGATGGAAAATTATCACTGAGCTCACAGGTTTAACTAAATACTTTTCCCCCTACTTTTATTCTGACATTCCGTAAATTCAAGATAGTATACTATAGAATTTATAACATTCCTGTCAATTATGTTTGAACTTGCTCTTATAAGGAAAGCTTCTATCCATGGCATCAACTATATCTTGCCAACAGGCATGATTATTCTCAGACACAAAACTTAGTATGGAATTATTAAAGACTTATGATTGCTCAGTTTATTTTTCCCCATTTCTGATGGCTGTGTGAGTTCAGAACAAAGACAAATAGCCAATGGATCAGTCAAGTTTAATCCTGGATATCAAAGAAATAAGCCAGTCCTTGAAATATAAAAGAGAAAGGTAAAATTGTGTCTTGCCAAGTAAGAAAAATTTTGCATGAAGAATAAAATCTCTACATAAATCAAGTTGTTAATTTTTATTTATGTAAGGTTTAGAGAAGCATGGAGTTCAGGATTGTTGGATGTTTTGAAGTAAGAGAGTTTAGGGATGTGTTGAACTTTAGCTGTGGAGGTCTAGTTATTGGAGTGTAGCTGTTGCTTCCTTTCAGAAGTGTGGAACTAACACAAAATATCTCATTTCCAGGAGTGTAAAATTGTCATTGATTTGAATTGTGTACTGATATGAAGTTGTCATTGATCAACTGGGATGACTTACTGCCAAATTTGAGAATTATTGTTAGGAGAAATTTTGTTAGGAGAATTGATATATTTTTATTCTCGTGGAATATTTTACATAGTGTTTTGCATTAGAGTTATACATGCCCACCCATCCTATATGCTACTCACTCCTCCAGGTCTCCAAATTCCCAGTCAGTGGTTCAAACTCACCAGCTCTTCCTTCTAAACCCTAGATGGGGATGCTCTGAGTTGCAATCGGCTGTATGGCACTTAACACCAACAGCAAGACCAAGAGAAAGCTTGCCCTATCTCTCGTTCCCCTCACTCCGAACACACCAGAGGCATCTTTGCAGTTCTAGGCCCCATCCTAACTCTACAGGTTGCAACAAGCATTTAAATTCTAAAAGGGCTGGATGAAAGAAGGGATAAAAAGGCAGCTTAGGATTTTAGTAGACAATGCTATAACAACAGAAAATGCAATGCTGTGTAACCACGTGATCATTTTTACTCTAAGTGTATTTTATAAATTGAATAATGAATAAGGTATGTTTGGCAGAAGAACATGGTCATTGGTTATTGTCCAAATGCCAAGGAATAGCTTAGTAGCTATTGTCATGTAAGTATATTCACTGTGAAATATATAAAGATGATATTATTATGTGGTTTTAGACTCAAGTAACAAAGGAATGTGATTTTTTTCCTTACAGCTTACTGTGGCACACAGACAGTAGTGAAAATGAAACCCAAGGTGAATTGGAGCAATAAAACATCACCAGGAGTCCTTGTGTGGTGCTATAGGATAAGCACTGGACTGCTAACCACAAAGTGTGTGATTCAAACCCTCCAGCTGCACCTTGGAATAGGGTTGATATGAGTTGGAAGTGACTCGACAACACTTAACAGATTCACACTGCTGATCCCTGGACACCTCTCAGGGATTACACATAATACAGCACATCTGAAAGACAGGAAGCTAGCAGCTCCCAAGACTCAGCCCAATGAGTATCTATTTGTTGGGTGAATAAAAAGGAAAAATGAAAGAGATAATAAGTTAATGAATTAAAGTGTCAGGTTTTGGACTGCTTAGAAAGGTTGACAGTTTAGCTTAACAACTCCTTCATGAGAGAAAATTGAGGCACTCTGCTTCCATAAACATTGACAACTTCAGAAACCCTGGGGAGCACAGTTCTACTCTGACTTCTAGGGACTATGTATCGGAATCAACTGGATTGTTTTTGTGGTGTTTTTTGTGTGTGTGTGTGTGTGTGGGGAATCATTATATTAAGACCCCTGGTGTCACAGTGGTTAAACACTTGGTTGCTAACTGGTAGGTTGGCAATTTAAACCTGGCTGCTTGGTGGGAGAAAGATGTGGCAGTCTGCTTCCATGCAGATTTGAAAGCCTTATGAAGCAATTCTGCTCTGTCACATATGTGTTGGAATCAACTTGACAGCAACAGGGTTGACTTGGTTTGTTTATCATTATACTCATGATTCATTTAGAAGAGAGTTTAAGTAGAAATGGCACAGGATATAAAAACATTCATTTTAAAAGATAATATGATCCAAAAATCTAAGGGGTAAATGTAAATGTAAAACTATGAACGCTGCCAGTTACTATGTACTTTTTGTGCCGTAGAGCAGTGATGGTGGTTGGTGGTGGTGGTTATGTGCCATAAAGCAGTCGGCAAAAAAAAAAAGTAGTATAAAAAGTGTTTGCCACATAAAGTCAGTTAAACACCACTTAAATCAGCTTGTTTGCAGTGAGATTTTCTGGTAGTGGATTTACTAATTAATAATAAAGGTTTTTATCTTAAAAAAAAAAAAGATATAATCAGCATGCACACATAATGATGCTACTATATAATAAAGGCAGGAAAAAAATCAGTTCCCAAGTGATCCCCTATGAAATTACATGGCACTTGTATGTCCAGTTTTAAATGTATTTTGGAAAATACTGTAACTTTGGTCAGATAAGCATTGGTAATTCGGTCCTCAGTCCCTCAGGAATGAGCATTTAGGTTACCACAACAAAGACACCACGTACACTAGCAGCAATGCTAACTGAGGGGGGCAGGAAAATATAGAACTGGTGGTGAAAGAGGAAACAGATATCAGCTACACCCTCAAGACCAACAGCAACATTCAACACTGTAATTGATACCATTAATGCTTGTAAGTTTTCCAAGAAATCAAGATCAATCAGAATCCTAGAAGAGTTGCCCTTGATGAAGTGAACGTCATGTGAGTTGTGACAAGGGTAGACTAGTGGATTGTTTTGTTGGGTCCACTTTCTGGCATGATGTACCCATCCTCAAGCTACTGAGTGTTGGCCACTAGCAATTCGTTAAAGATGGTCTCATTCTCTGAGGAATTAGTCTTGACAAAAAAGGGGTTCATCTATCTTGGGATGTTACACATCACTCCACTCACCATTAGGCCAATGACAATGGGTTGTTGCTATTGTTAAGTGCCATTGACTTGGTTCTGATTCACAGTAAGCCTATAATACAACAGAACAAAACATTGCCCAGTCCTGTGCCATCCTCACAATTGTTATTGTGTTTGATGCCATTGCTGCGGCCAATGTGTCAATCCATCTCATAGAGTGTACAGGAGTGTATAGGTCTAGCACACCTACATAAACTAACGCCATCTCTTTAGTACAATTTGTGCTCTGGAGTTCTCATCTAGGCTATTATTGTAACAAATGTTTTTTCTGCTACTCATCCAACCTCACTCACTTCTCCTGAGATCACTCCTTCAATAAATCAATTCATCTTAGTCTCTGCTTCAGTGAATCTGATGTAAGAAAGAATAGATTTTATGATCACTGGGGTGTTCCCATTTTAAATGGAAGGACAGAAGTCCTCACAAAACAGTCATTGTGTGTAGAAAATACATGAATTTCAGAAGTTAAAAATTTGCAGAACAGTGACTACAGATTAGAAGAAAATTAACTCCTAGGAACTAAATAGTTGTGGTGACAAGAAATTGAAATTTGTTAATCATGTATGTTTAGGAAAATGTTTGACACTGAAGTCCAAAAACTGATTAGTCCTGCACATTTGCAAAGAAGACACAAGAGTTCAAAAATGATGGTATTCATTATTTTATGAAATACTACATTATCCACACTATTTATGACAAAGGATGATTTGTAGAAAAAGTCTAGAAACAGAAGACTATAAGTCATAAAATTATTTTTTTAGAGATTGTATGTAAAGAGGGGAGACTAGTGGCTATGTAGGATAATCAATGGACTGTGAACCACGAGGTTAGTGGTTCGAGCCTACCAGTTACTCCTTGGGACAAAGATAAGGTTTTCTGCTCCAACAAAGACTTACAGCCTCAGAAACCCTATACAAGGTTATTACGAGTCAGAACAAACTCCAGAGCCATATATTTAAAGCAGTTTCATTTTTTAACAAATTTATTTCACTTATTTTTGGTAGCGTAGTGGTTACGAATCGGGCTGCGAACCTTAAGGTCAGCGGTTTGAAACTACCAGCTGCTCCGCGGGAGAAAGATGAGGCTTTCTACTCCCGTAAAGATTTACACCCTCAGAAACCCTATACAGGGTCGCTATGGGTCGGAACCGACTCGACGGCACATAACAACAACAACATTCAGAGGCTAGAACCAAATGGTGCCCAGCTGCCATTATTTAACCATTCTGACCAGGCACACAATAGCTGGTCCCAGATATAATGGGATAAAATTGTAGAACAAAACCAGAATTTTTATTTAAAAAAAAAGCTAGATTGGCTGGACCAATAGGGAGTAGAGGAACCCCAACACTATGGCCCTGAAATATCATTTAAACTTTGAAAAGACACTACTTCCAGAGGTCACTTCTCAGTAAATAACAGGTTGGATGATAAAATAAACAATATCACCTGTGAGTCCTGTGCTCCTTTAAAATATATATATGAAAGAAATGTCCAACACTTACCCTAAAGCACAGAAGAGAAGGTCAGGTGTTGGGGGAGGGAGGGGACATGGAGACAGGGGAACTGGATTTATGAAAGCAGAATAATCAGAATGTAAATATGGACAATATTGACACAATGTGGAAAGTGTAACCAATGTAATTGAATAATATGTATGTACGTTGTTGTTAAGTATAATCAAGTATGTTCTGACTCATAGGAACCCTAAGGAGAGTGTCCTAGGAGCAGCTAGTGTGTTTGAACCACCGACCTTGCAATTCAAATTGACCTTGTGGTCCAGTGCTTATCCATGTACAGAAATTTTTAAATGGAAACCTAATTTGCTGTGTAAGCTTTCACCAAAAAACTTTTCACTGTGATTCACAGCTTATTATCTTGCTTGTTGTTGTTCTTGCCATCGAGTTGGTTCTAACCCATAGCAACCTGAACAGGGTTTCTGAGGAGCAGCTGGGACTTTGAACTGCCTACTTTGTAGTTCAAACTGACTTTCTAGTCCAGCACATTAATCCACAGTGCCACACCAGGCCTCCTGTTTTCTT
>NW_006408554.1:19690371-19691671 GCF_000296735.1 Chrysochloris asiatica | reverse complement strand
TTCTATCACCAAGGCCATATTTTCCAACTACTGATCCTTCCTCTTTGTTCCCAACCTTTGCATTCCAATCACCAGTAATGACCAATACTTGATTGCATGCTTAATCAATTCAGATTGAAGAAGTTGGTAGAATTCTTCTATTTCATCCTTACTGACTCTAGTGGTTGGTGTTTAGTGATATATTAAGTGATGGTAAAACTTTAAAACAATTTCATTGTATAGCTATTGAATTAAAATAGTAAATTCTTTCATTAGAATTTCATTTGGTGCCAAGTAATATAAAGCCTGTCAGTTAAATAAAGTTGTTTATTGTGTTTGTTACAAGAAATTTATGTCTGATTTGGAGACTCAGCAATGACATCGATAGCCCAAATTTTAATTTTCTTCTTCTCTGTCATCCTTCGTGTATTGACTTCATTTTTCTCCCTAGTGTCTCATTGTTGAAAGATGGCTACTTCAGCTTCTGGCATCACATCTATGTTCCAAGTAGATAGAAGTGACAAGAGGCTGCTTACGAACACTATTCTTTGAAGTAAAGAAAAAATCCTTCCTGACTAATGTCCAGGAGATTTTATGTCCCCTTGAAGAAAAGTGTTCAAATTGCCAACTCCGACTGCAACCTGTATCTAGCAAGGACTGTTGTATTCTAGTTAAAACCTTGATTTTAAAGTTTATGTATAATGACACACCCTAAACAATCATACACAACTAGAGCTGGGAAAAGTGAGAAAGCAAGTTTGATGAACTCTTTGGCTGAATTGGATGATAAAAGACATGGTTCATTTGCAGGTGGAGTGGGAAGGGATGAATGGAAGAGGGCAGAGGAAAAGGAAGTGGCCCATTGGCTCTAGGGATTAATCCACAGCAACCATCATAAAATCACCGATATATTCTATATTACTATACGACAACTATTCACTGGAACTTCAGGGGGAGATGCTGTCATGGAATTGCTGACAGGTCACCTGATGTTATGGGTTCTAATGTCATGTAGCCCTCTAGTTTCCTCAACTGGAATAATTTGGCACTCACATAGGCAGATGATACAATTCCTTACAAATTTAGACTCCAGTATCTTCTTGATTCTAAAATCTTTCTGAAACAGCTATGACTGATGATATAATTAATCTTGTTGTAAATCCCACAGAGATCTTGCAGTGTAAAAGGATCCTTGCTCTATTTCCTTTTTGTCTTTGTCTGGTACTCTAATCTACCCAGCAACTATTAACTTCTTAAACCCAAGGAACTCCTTGATTTATCCAGAAGCCTATAGTTAACCTGCTTCCAATTCTACAAATCA
>NW_006408554.1:19687139-19688275 GCF_000296735.1 Chrysochloris asiatica | reverse complement strand
TTTTTTGGTTGGGAGTCTTTTGATGACCTGATCAATTTCTTATTTTGTTATGCGTCTGTTCAGGTTTTCTACTTCACTTTGTGTAAGTTTAGGTAGGTCGTGTTTATTTGAAAATGAATCCACCTCTTCTAAGTTTTCAAATTTGTTCGAGTACAACTCTTCATAGTATTCTGTTATTATCCTTTTGATTTCCTTTGGTTCTGTTGTGACATCTCCCAAGTGATTTCTAATGCGAGTTATTTGAGTCTTCTCCCTGTTTTCTTTTGTTAGGTTTGCCAATGGTCTGTCGATTTTTTAATCCTTTCAAAGAACCAGTTTCTTGTCCTGTTGATTCTTTCTATAGTTTTTCTGTTTCCCATCTCATTTATTTCTACTGTAATATTTATTATTTCTTTTATTTTGGTGGCTGTAGGTTCCATCTGTTGGTCTGTTTCTAATTGTTGTAGATGCTGTGTTAATGTGTTAATTTTGGTTCTTTCTTCTTTTTGGATGTGTGTGTTTATTGCAATAAATTTTCCTCTTAGCACCACTTTCACTGTGTCCTAACGATTTTTGGTATGTTGTGTTTTTGTTCTCAATTATTTCTAGGAAGTTTTTGAATTCACATTAAATTTATTCTACTACCCAGTTGCTTTTCAGCAGGGTGTTATTCACTTTCCAAGTATTTGACTTGATTTCCTTAGTCATCCAATTGTTGATTTCTAATTTAATAGCATTGTGGTCTGAGAAGATGCTTTGTAGTATTTTGATATTTGTAAATTTATGGAGATTTGTTTTGTGGCTGGAAAAGAATGTGTATTATGCAGTTGTTGGGTTGAATGCTCTGTACATTCATAAATTTGTAAATTTATGGAGATTTGTTTTGTGCACTGGAAAAGAATGTGTATTATGCAGTTGTTGGGTTGAATGCTCTGTACACATCTATGAGGGCCAGTTGGCTGATTGTGTTGTTTAGATCTTCTGTGTCTTTGTCAAGTTTCTTTCTGGTTGTTCTATCCATTTTTGAAAGCGGTGTATTAAAATTACCCACTATTATTGTAGATTCATCTATTTATTTCTTCAAATCTATTAGAGTTTTCTTTATATATTTTGGAGCTCTTTTACTGGGAGCATAGATGTTTATTATGGCTATTTGA
>NW_006408554.1:19666552-19667872 GCF_000296735.1 Chrysochloris asiatica | reverse complement strand
CAGGGAGGAATGCAATAGTTAAAGTGAATAGAGGTAAATACTGTTAACTGATGGCACATGGAGGGGATTGCAATCATTGTAATGAAGTAAAATACATGACTTGCTAAATGTAAAACTGGTAATCTGCTCTGTAAACCTTCACTCAATTCACAATAAAAAAAAGTTAACAACAACAACAACAAAAAGAGTTTATCTGAACACGCAGCATACTCTAGGTACTGAAGAATAGTATGGTTAAGAAATATTATTGTTGTCAAGCCATTGAGTCAGTTCTGACTTATAGTGACCCTGTATACGGTTTCAGAGGAGTGGCTGGTGAGTTTAACCACCGACCCTGCAGTTCAAACAGACCTTGTGAAATAGGCTACTAGAATTGACAAGGTATGGGTTCTAGTCCTTATTAATATGTAACCTTGGATAAATTATTCAGCTTTTGGAAGCTAAGTTTCTTCAACAGTAAAATAGAGAGTTTACTATCTATATCATGAGTGTGCACTAGGATTAAGTGACATCATTCACTGAATATCACAGTGTCCTCAGATATTATCTCTTTCATTAATGTATGCAAGCATGATCATGCTAACATTAAAGTAACTTCATGTATTTTAATTCTGTAAGCATTTGCCTATCACCTACATAAGTGCAAGATGCTGATTTTGACTCTTTGTTGTAATGAAAGATAAATTAAAGAAAGATCCTAATTTCAATCAGTCTAAGAACCTATGTGAGACATATCTAGAACCAACTCTACGCATTGCCATTGAGTTGGTTCTGACTCATAGTGACCCAACAGGACATACTAGAAGTACTCCAGAGAGTTTTTGAGACTGTAAATCTTTTCAGAAGCATTTTGCCTCACCTTTCTCCTGAAGAGTGGCTGGTGGTTCAAACCAACGTTTAACTCATAAGTATTTGTCAATATTGTCAACCAACATTCATCATACAAATGGGAAAAAATCCAAAACAACACAAGATACAATGAGAGAAGTACAAAGAAAAGAAGTAGAAATAAAAGAACAGTATGGTTAAGAGGGGTGTTAGAATGCCTCACATAAGCAGATCAGGAAGGTAAAAGGAAAGATGGGAAGTTTAGGTGGTTGGTGGTCTATCCCAGGTATCTTTCTGTCCTAACTGGCTTATGAATTTGCCCATTGTTCATACTTCTTAAGGCTTTCCATAAATATATTATTCTGCTTGGTCTTTTAGCAGCCAAAAGGAAAATGCTGCAAATCTTACTATATTTAAATATCTCTACAGATGAGTCTGGAGTCCTGGTGTGACACTGTAGGATAAGTACTCAACCACAAGGCCAGTTTGAAC
>NW_006408554.1:19664026-19665992 GCF_000296735.1 Chrysochloris asiatica | reverse complement strand
AGAGAGATATTTAGGATCACAGATGTTTAAGACCACTGGATCATGGCTCTATCCTTTGCAGACTGGTCTTCAGTGAAAAGTCATTAAATATATTTGAAGCTTCTATTGCTATTAATAGAATTGTTGACCTTGCTGTTAACAAGGGTTGCTATGAGTCGGAACCAGCATGACAGCACACAATATTTTTATTATCCAAGGCAGAGGACTTGACTCTCCAACTTTTCACTTAGCAGACAAACAGCCATCTGTACCACTTAGGAACTCTGGCAGGTGCACACTCATGTTAAAATACTTAAATGCTTCTTTATCCATGATAAAGTGGTGGTCACTGCCCAAAGATTTCTTGCCCAAAAGCTATCCTTCCCCCCTTTACATTCATTTCTTCGGAAACATAGCCATCTGATACCTTTTCTGTACCCTTCCCATGATCCAATCACTAAAATGAATGTCTTGTTCAACAACCAGTCTCTGGGGTGGTTGTGGGGTATATGTGTCATATCAGCTGTTCAAAAATTTGAATATCATTCCTGAACTTATTAGATAGTGTATTCTTCTAATACAGTGCAGGGGATTTTGACAGGTGAAGAAGAGATGTTGGCCATTCCTGGAAGGAAGCCCAGTCTTTGGGGAGAACTAATGCAACAAGCTGCTACTTCTCAGTTTTTAATTGGACTGTTAGGTGTATTTAACCAGTGCATGGTTGTGGGACCTGCTCTCTATTCAGTTTCTTCAGAGCTCTGTAATGGAGACAGGCCAGTTTGTTATCAGACCCCTTCTTGTTACTGTGCTTGTTCCTCTATTTTGTCGTTTTCTTCTCCTTCTCCTCTGATTCCTTTCTATCTGGTCATCTACTACTGAAAAATCAGCCATGGCAAACCTTATGTAGTGCGTTCAACACTGACATACGTGGGACCATCATGAGTCAAGTTCATTCAACAACTACTAATTATGGACCTACCAGTACAGAAGCAGATACATGTCAACCGTGTGAGTTACATAAGAGAAACTATGCCTTATTTATAAAGACCACAGGCCCATAGTCTCTTATCTGTAGTTCTGAAATCCAAAAAGCTGTAAAAGAGGAAAATATATCTCTCTAACTTATTTGGCAGCAAACCCTGGTCTACTCATGATGTAAAGCCATTTATAAACTTTATTTTTCTAAGTGCATAATCATGATGTTCACAGTTGATACATAATGTGTTTGATTATAGGATACTGAGTATAGTCCCCCAGGGTAGTTATTTTGTTATGGAGATGCATGTACTGTTGAATGCTCCTAAAATTTAAATAATTCTGAATTCAGAAACACCATAATCCCAAGAGTTTTGGATAAAAGGCTGTGTTCAGAGGGCAGAAAAGTCAGATTTTGCTTAGACTCAGTTTTATATGCTTTGTTAATGGAAAGTCAGACCCAATGATACTGATGAATTTAATAACCCTCTTTGATTAATCCACAAAGAACAAAAGTAATCATTCTCATTAGGACCATTTCCAAATGTAGTCCCTATACAACAGGCTCATATGAATAACGGCTCATACTATTTCTCATGATCATAATTAAAACCCCACATATAGCAGATATTTGTAATTCTTTACATTAATGTTGTTGCTCTTGTTAAGTGCCATTGAATTAGTTTCAACTCATAGAGACTCGTTTACGAGGAGTATCTGGTGAGCATGAATAGCTGACCTTGCAGTTCAAACGGTCCTTGCAGTCCAGCGCATTAACCCACAGTGCTACACCAGGACTCCAATGTTAAAAAGATTACTACCCATATGGGAATCAATGCAGTTCTCTCACCCAAGTAATGTTTCCAGTGTACAAAATACTTTAGCAATACAATATAAAGTTAGACTTTTTTTAAAAAATATAAAATGGTAACTCCTAAAAATACCAGATATTATCTTATTGGAATAATGTGAAAGAAATATCATTAAAATTAAAGAAAGAGATTTGAAAGTC
>NW_006408554.1:19662268-19663342 GCF_000296735.1 Chrysochloris asiatica | reverse complement strand
CCATTGCTCTTGACACAATGTCAATTCATCTTGTTGAGGGTCTTCCGCTTTTTGACTGACCCTCTACTTTACCAAGCATAATATCCTACTCATGGGACTGGTACCTCCTGATAACGTGTCCTAAATATGAAGTCTCAGCATCCTGACTTCTAAGGAGCATGTGTTTCAGCCAACACAGTATTCTTCTCCAAAATTATTACTCAAATGCAACAATTCTTTTATGATTTTCCTTACTCATTGTACAACTTCTAAATGCAAATGAGAATATTGAAAATGTCATAGCACAGTCTTCAAACTGATATTTTTGCTCTTTAACACTTTAGAGAGGTCTTTGCCTATTGCAATACATCATTTGCTTCCTTGACAGCTGCTTCAATGAGTGTTGATAGTGGATCTAAGCAAAATGAACTCTTAGACAACTTCAATCTTTTCTCCATCTATCATGATAATTTTTATTGATCTAGCTGTCAGAATTTTTTTTTTTTTTTTTACGTTTTTGTTGTGAATTTTGTGTTAGTTTACATGGGTGAACATTATCTTTACATTCATCGTATTGTATTTTGTTTCATTGCAATGATCACAATCCCCTGCATGCATCATCAAATACCCAAACAGTACACTCCACAATCCTGCCCCCTGGCCGCCAGCACACAACCTTTCTCCCTCCCTGAGTTTAAAGTCCCCAGCTGCTCCTTCTGTCCATGTCATCGTCCCTGCCTCCATCCCTAGTGTCACTGGCTACCCAGACAGGGTTTCCCACTTCACTTTTCTCCCTTGATGGTTCCAGGGCTCTCCACTCCTGGACTGCAAAATCAGCTGCTCCCCTCCTTTCGTTACCAAACATTTACATTTACTTTTCCAACACTCACTGTTAGCAATCAATCCCTATTGAACCACAGAAGACTTTTCCCCTTACCTTTCATAAATCCCATCCACATAGGTTGGAAACAATTCAGTGGAGGTTCTACCTTTCCCCGTAAGCTTGTAAGTCAGTCACTTCTTGCCTTTGTTGTTGTTGTTGTTGTTGTTGTTGTTGTTGTTGTTAAGTGCCATCGAGTCGGTTCCGACCCATAG
>NW_006408554.1:19661039-19661904 GCF_000296735.1 Chrysochloris asiatica | reverse complement strand
ATGATCCTCACTGTAGAGATTTGTCCGCTCCTTTGTCATACTGCATCCACAAGCATAGGTCAAGATCATCCGCTTATAGTGGGTTACTCCTCCACCCCCCCTTCTTTCTTCCTCAAGTCATGTTCTGATCACCTAGCCATTGATGCTAGGTCAAATGGGTACTATCTACAAGTGTGGGTGTTCTTGTCCATCCCCCCTCACTTTATATCAGCTGGATGCTTCACACTATGTTCTAGTCCTCTGGGAGCATGTCCCTGCCCCTGGGGCCCAGGAGTCCCCAGGTCTCGTCATACTGCTGGTTAACCAGGTCTCAATCTAGGTTAATATGAGTCTATTGAATATGGTTGGACTTAGTTCACAACTTCATTGCTGTTTTTCCCCCTCTTCCCCTTATCAGTGACCAACGTGGTCTACAGCAGGACCATATGCCTGCTAGTGTATTCCATTTGAGTTTCAGTCTCAGAAGGGGGTTTGCCTTGAGGGGACCTGACCACTTGCCTTGATGGCTCCCTGAGGAACAACTTGGTTATTCTTGTAGTAGTCAAGTGGACTGTTGTTGTTGTTGTTGTTATTGTTTTCTGCTGGTCTTTCTTTCAAGAAGTATCTTCTGTTCTTCTAGCTGCTCCAGACTGGTCTACTTGTCCTTTCATGTGGGAATGTCCCACCTTAGAAGATTCTGGATGATGATCAGAATTCCACCTATGGTCTTGTGCAGTGCAAAGGCTCTGCAGGGAGCCTCCTTACTGGGAAAGTCCTAGCCCCATTTTAGTTATTCCTAACAGTTTTAGGCTGAAGATGGACTTACAAGCTTTCTCTGGTGATGTTTTTGGCTATTCCTCTCTCTCCCCTTCAAGTGTCTATTTTA
>NW_006408554.1:19656267-19660102 GCF_000296735.1 Chrysochloris asiatica | reverse complement strand
GATTCTCAGTTCTGTTCCACTGATCAATGTATCTTTCATTATGCCAGTACCAGACTATTTTGACCACTGTAGCCATGTAGTAAATTTTGAAATCAGGGAGTGAGATGCTTCCCACCCTGTTCTTCTTCTTAAGCAGTGCTTTGCTTATCCTTGGTCTCTTTCCTTTCCATATAAAGTTTGTAATTGTTTTTCCATCTCTTTGAAGAATGTTGTTGGAATGTGGATTGGGTTGCATCATATGTGTAAATTGCTTTGGGCAGTATTGGCATTTTCACAATGTTAAGCCTTCCTATCCAAGAGCATGGTATATTCTTCCATTTTTGTTGGTCTCTTTTAGTTTCTTGTAGTAGTGTTCTGCAGTTCTCTTTGTATAGGTCCTTTGTTTCTCTGGTTACATTTATTCCTAGATATTTCATCCTTTGGGTGGCTACTGTAAATGGTATTGTTTTCCTAAGGTCCTTTTCAGCACTGTCACACTGTCATTATTGGTATAGAGGAATCCAACTGATTTTTGCATTTTGATCTTATACCCTGCCAATTTACTGAATACTCCAATGAGGTCTAGTAGCTTTTTTACTGAATCTTTGGGGGTTTCTATCTATATGATCATATCATCTGCAAATAGAGAGTTTTATTTCCTCTTTGCCAATTCAGATTCCCTTTATTTCCCTATCTTGCCATATAGCTCTTGCTAATATTTCCAGCACAATATTGAATAGGAGTGGTGACAAAGGGCATCCTTGTCTGGTTCCTGTTTGCAGAGGAAGGCTTTCAGTTTCTCTCCATTGAGAGTACTTACTGTAGGCTGTTGGTTTTGTATATATGCTGTTGATTATGTTGAGGAATTTCTCTTCAATTCCTATTTTGTTGAGTGTTTTTATCCACATAGTCAAAAACCTATATGTAGTCATAAAACACAGGTAATACAATGGTGAATAATTGTTATCAGGACTGATTGTGAGGGCTGGAAATGTAAAGGTAGACATTTTGTAGCAAAGGGAGGGGAGTGATTAACTTTGCAGTCTAGGAGCGGAGATCTCTGAGACCATCAAGGAAGAAGAGCAGAGAATGGAATCCTACCCAGGGAAGTGGTGATGCCAGAGTTGGAGGCAGAGACGATGATGCGGAGAGATGGAGCAGCTGGGGACTGTGTGCTGACGACCTGGGGACAGGCTTGCAGGGTATACTCTGTGGTTGATGGATGATGCATGGAGGGTATTGTAACCATGGCAAGGAAATGATATATGATGGGATCAATGTGAAGCTAATGTTCTCCCATGTAAATGATCACATAACTCAAAATAAAGCATCCTATAAAGAAAGAAAGAAAGAAACCACAGATAAACATCTTTCTGGTATTTTTTGCTTTCATTCAAGATCCATCTGATATTGGCAAGGACACCTTAGTTTAAAAAGGATATTCAATAGTATACAAAGATAAAAAGGAGAGAGAAGTGAGTAGAGAAAATGGAACTTACTACCATCAAGAAAGAAGAGCTGGGTGAAGCATGTGTCCTTTGCACCTGGGGTCCCTGCTCTGTGAAGCTCCTAGATCCAGGGGAAGATTGATGCCAGGACACATGGAGATCTCCAAGGAATGCTGGGCCTACAGAAGTTGAAAAGAGTCAAGGACATTTTCCCAAAGTCTGTGCTATGAATTTGGACTTGTAGCCTCCTAAAATGTGAGAGAACAAATTTCTGTTTTTTAATTCTTTGCAGTTGTGGTATTTCTCTTATAGCAGCACTAGTCCTGATGTAGCACTGTGGGATAAATACTGGACTGCTAACTACAAGGTTGGCAGTTCAAACCCACCAGCCATTCCTTGGAAACCCTATAGAGGATCACTATGAGTCAGAACTGACTCAATATTATCTAACAACAACAGCAACAGGTAGGTAAAGACCCAGATTAATGAATATTTCTGCAAGATAAATTAGCATGCGTGCACTGCATGTCAAACATGTCAATGAAGGGTTTCATCAATTCACAACCATACAATCTGGGCAGAAAATGTCATGAATCCCAGTATCATGGGATGATGGAAAGGGAAAGGTGATCAAATCCAGATGACCTTGGGCCTGAGAAAGATTGACAGCAGAACGGTGGAGAACCATTCCATGTGGATAAGGGTCTCAAAGTAAGGTAGGGATAGTTAGCAACCGAAAGGTTTGGAAACCTTGAGTTGACCTGAAATAGTCTCTGGAACATGTGAAGAATATACTCTGGAGGTAAGAAAACAGGAAAAGGCACATTAGCTAAAGACTATTCCTATAAATCAAGTTCGACATGATGAGAAACTGAGTAGTGATAGTGAGGACAGAAAAGTAAAACCAGGAACGTAGGCATAAATGTCTTATTCATTCCTTCTGCAGAAATTTTTAAATCATGCTAGTGGGTTGAAATCTCTGGGCTGCTAGGCTTGCCTTCTTCTGGCACATTCCTACATTATTATAAATATGGAAAAGTGAAGATTAATGAGTACAACCATAGCAATGGTTAGAAATGCTTTGTGGGTATTTTATGAGGAATTGAAGACAGATAGCAGTCCTTGCACAATTGTCATAATCTGATATATTTTACAATGGTTCCCTGTCAGGTTTATGGAGGGAAAAGTAAAAGAGCAATGTGCAGGCCAGCCCTTGGTGCGATCTGATTACAGCAGCCCTGGTACTCCTTTTTTTAATCAAGTCATCATTATTCTTCATGATAAACTCAGAGAATAATGGGAACTACATTGAGGAGGGAGAATACAATTATATTTTTGACATGCTGAATACCAGTCAAAGATAACATTTCATAGAAATCACTTGCACTACACCATAATCAATCAGGCTATTAAACGTTTCTTTAAGGATAAATTTTTGGAGTTATTAATCTACATAAAAGCAAGTTTTTCAGCCTTGAAGAAAGCTAAGAAAATTTCCCCAGAGAATTTCTTCCCTTCTTTAAGTCTGAAGAAAAGAACCAATTCAGATTTTTATCAATAAAAACCTTTAAATACATAACGCATATTATTTTTTAAATGAAACACCACTTCAATTTGGTCCCTTTACTATTCTATCACTAGGAAGCAGTCTTTGGAGCTTTTGTGACTTGAATAGTTTTATAAAATATCAAGAACTGAATAAAGTAGATACTTACCCATCCACTTTAAATTTCCTGCCACATCTGCTGTAATTTGTTGATTTTGAGAAGTGTTGATTAGCTAAATTTCATATTGCATCTTGTAAATACCCTAATATAGCTACAATGATTGATGATTTAAAAATCAAAATAATTACTCTTTGATGCATACTGTGTGAAAAACAAGTTTGTAAATTTGATTACTGGTCGAGCTTTGTGCTTACTGTCAGACAGGAGTTAACTTGTTCTTGGGCCCGAACTACTCCAGACCCCAGTTTTCCCACCAGAACAAATAAGAATGATTTTTGTTCTCAAGGTAGACAATATATGTTCTGTGTATGTTTTCTTTTTCCACCCAAACCAAAAATCAATAATAAATCCTGTTGTTAGGAATACTTAGGCATGTGGGTCCTGGTATAGCACTGTAGGATAAGCACCAGACTGCTTACCACAAGATCACCAGTTCAAACCAGTCAGCCACTCTTCAGAGACCCTAGATAGGGCTGTAGTGAATCAGCACTGACTCAGCAGCACCTAACAACAACAACACTTAGAACATCTGTGTTACTGTTAGATTCTGACTCATGGTGACATTACACATAGTAAAATGAAATTTTGTCCTGCCCTATGCCATGTTCATGACCCTTAGTAGGTTTGAGTCCCTTGTTTAACTTATTGTGTTACGAAAGCAAAAAGGGATTGAGAAGACAA
>NW_006408554.1:19652915-19654647 GCF_000296735.1 Chrysochloris asiatica | reverse complement strand
ATGACCAAACTTTGTCTCTCATACTTCGGACATATTGTCAGAAGGGACCAGTCACTGGAGAAGAATATCATGTTTGGTAAGGTGGAGGGTCAGAGAAAAAAAGGAAGACCCAAACGAGATGGATTGGCCAAGTGGCAGCATTGATGGACTTAAGTGTGGCAACAGTAGTGAGATTTGCCCAGGATTGTGCAGTGTTTCATTCAGCTGAGCATAAGGTCACTATGGGTCAATACCGACTCAATGGCACCTAACAACAACAGGTCATGGAAGGTTTCCCTTGCTTTTGCTGATCTTTATCAAACTCTATAAAACATGATATCACTTCATAGGGATTTTTTTTTTTTTTCTTTCTGTTGACATGGTCAAAGTAAGCAAGTTGAGGTTTTACCATCCTTGCTTCTGTAAAACAATTCTAGCTGATTTTCTTCTGTACCATACTAGAGACAATTAACAAATATATTTTGAAGGGTATGCATCTATTAATCCTCTCGACTTTGCCTCCAGTGAGCTGTCTGTGCACCATTATTGACATTCTCCTGGACAAGAACAAGCTTAGTAATGAGACACCAAAATGAGTGGGCTGATAATGATCAGTTCTGACTGAAGAGTCTAGCATCCCCTGTGTGTATGCTTTCTATTAAACTAACAAGTGATCTGGGAGACCCTACTAGACTGCTCTGATTGCTTGCTTTTCACATTTTATAAGCAATTTCCACAGAGATTCAGGGATTAATATGTGAACCGAAGATTTCACTGTCAACATTGAATCATGAGGTTTTGGCCACTAGAATCCACACTGTTGGAGAAGTTTATCCAAAGAAGAAATAGTTTACCAATGTATGTACATAGGAACAAATAATAATCCTTGTTTTCAAGGTATACCATGCATATTCTCTGTACATTTTCTTTTTCCACCAAAACTGAAACTCAACAATAAAGCCTTTTATTAGGGATACATATGCATCTGAATTCAGATGTGGTGTGGAAGAAAATTAAAACAAGTCCAGGAGAGCAAAAAATTTATCTTAAACACATTCCACCTGAATTTAGAAATCATCTAAAGAACAAATTTGATGCAATAGTAATAATAATGACCAAAAACCAGAAGACTTGTGGGATGACATCAAGAACATCATACTGGAAGAAAGCAAAAGGTCATTAAGAAGACAAGAAACAAGGAAAAGACCAAATGGATGTCAGAGGAGACTCTCAAATATGCTCTTCAGCATAGACATGTTAAGCAAATAGAAGAAATGAGGAAGTCAAAGAGCGAAAAATTTCAAAGGGCAGCTTGAGCAGACAAAATCAAGTACTATAATGAAATGTGTGGCAATCTGAAGTTAGAAAACCAAAAGAGAAGAACACGCTTAGCATTTAAGTTGAACGAACTGAAGAAAAAATTCTAGCCATGACTTGAAATATTGAAGGATTCTTATTTTGCAAAATATTTTGCAAAATATTGAATGATGCAGGAAGCATCAAAAAATGATGGGAGAAATTGAGAGAGTCACTGTACCAAAAAGAAAAGATAGATATTCAACCATTTCAAGAAATAGTATATGAACAAGAACTAATGGTACTAAAGGAAGAAGTCCAAGGTGCACTAAAGGCATTGACAAACAACAAGACTCCAGGAATTGATAGAATACAAATTGAAATCTTTAAAAAAAAAAACAAAAAAAAACTGATGCAGCACTGAAGGCAGTAACTCATCTACGCCAAGAAATTAGGA
>NW_006408554.1:19635297-19652273 GCF_000296735.1 Chrysochloris asiatica | reverse complement strand
ACTTAAAATATTTACTGATGAAAAACAAAGATCACAGCCTTCAACATAAAGAACACAAAAATCCTCACCACTGGAGCAATGAACAACATCATGATAAAAAGAGAAAAGCTTGAAGTTATCAAAGACTTATTTTGCTTATATCCTTTATAAACGCGAATAGAACCAGCAGCCAAAAAATGAAGCGACATATTGCATTAGGCAAATCTGTTGCACAAGACCTCTATAAAGTGTTCAAGAGCAAAGAGGACCATAGTGCGCCTGACCCAAGCCATGGTATTTTAAGTAGTCTCATATGCATATGACAGAGTTGGGCAATGAAGAAGAAAGATCATAGAAGAACTGATGCATTCGAATTGTAATGTTGGAGAAGAATACTGAAAGTACCCTGGACTACCAGAAGAACAAACAAATCTATGTTGCAAGTACAGCCAGAATTCTCCTTAAAAGCCAGGTATGTGAGACTTCATCTCTCATACTTTGGATATATTATCAGGAGGTACCAGTCCCTGGAGTAGGATATTATGCTTGGCAACATAGAGGGTCAGCAAAAATGAGGAAGACCCCCAGTAAGGTGCATTGACACCATGGCAGCAGTTATGGGCTCAAGGCTAACAACAATTGTGAGGAAGGTGCAATATTGGGCAGTGTATCATTCTGTTGTGCATAGGGTTGATATGGGTAGGAGCCTACTCAGTAGAACCTAACAACAACAAAATGTATTTTGGAAGATAGTTTTCACATGTACTATTCGTTATAGTGCCTTTGCACATTTGGAGCTGATAAGAGTTTAAATCATTCACTGAAATGTTCCTTTAGTATGGTGTGGCACTGTGGGATAATGCGCTGGACTGCAAGGTCAGTGGTTCAAGTTCACCAGCCACTCCTCGGAAACCTTATATAGGGTTGCTCTGAATGGAAACCAACTGAACAGCACTTAACAACAACAACATTAATCCTTTGAGTTAAAAGAAACATATGGGGTAAGTTTCTAATCTACTTGTTTCTCTGATAATGTGTTTCGGTTTCAACTGAAATCACTAACTTGCTGAGTCATCTCTCATAGGTCTTTTTAAAACTCTAATCTTCATCACTACTGGGATTTCTTTGAAAATTGCAGAATGGGAATGTCAGTTGGCTTCTCTGTATTTTATTTCTATTTGTTAAGCCATATAAAATATATTAAGGAGTTCTGGTAGTGTAGTGGTTACGAGACAGGCTGGTAACTTCAAGGTCATCAGTTTGACACTATCAGCTGTTCTGCCAGTGAAAGTTGAGGCTTTTTGCTCCCATAAAGATTTACAGCCTCGGAAATTCTATGCAGGGTCGCTGTGAGTGGGAACTGACTCCACGGTGCACCACAACTACCACCACTGACATACAAGTACATTGACTTGTTATGATGTCAGCTTTTAATTAATAAGACGGATTTGGAAACCCCACTTCACACTATAAAGCATTGTGAAATTTTCAAAATACAAACAGCTTTATGAGGATCCTGGGACTCTGGTGTGGTGTAGGATAAATACTAGGCTGCTGATCACAAGGTTGGTGGTTCAAATCCATCAGCCACCCCTCAGAAACAGAGTCACTGTGTCTTGGAACTGACTGGAGAGTATTTAACAAGAATGAGATCTTGAATCTCAAAACTTGTTTCTTTTTCACAAAATAAAGACTGCCTTTATTCTGAATTACTGTTAATTTGAGTCAATATTTATTTCATGAGCTTGCTTCATCTCTAAATCCAGCATTGCATTAGACTCTTCAGGATACAGAAAAGACGGATAAACCATGGGCCTCCCCATTAGTTTCAGAGATTTGTTCCCTCTATAACTTTCTTTCTCAGCTTCTCTCACCATTTCAGACATGCCCTCTGCTTTCTTGCTCCAATTTCCGAGTCAAATTCCACATTTGTAGAAAGAATTTCAATAACTGCTCAAAGAGCCCGAGTACACTATTAAACTCTTCAAATACTGATGCTTTTTCAATAATGGATTTTGTATACTGATCACAAAAGCTGCATTTTCCATATATTGTGCTAAACATTGTTGTTGTTGTTGTTATATTGTTACGGCAGCGCGAGTCAGAAAGAACTTAACCAGAAAATCTCAAAGAGCAAAGTTTATTGCCAGCGGCCAGAGTGTCAGCTAAAGCCCAAATCACTCTGACCCGGAAGTGAGGAGAGGAAAAGGGTTTTATACAAAAACACAGAGTGGTTAAAACAAACAGGCTTGTCTTGTTCCCTGGGGTGGAAAATTCCTTATCCTGTAAGTGTGAGTAAACCCACCAATAAACCCTTATCTTGTTTGTATGGATGGGCTAAGTTTTTATCCTGTTTGTTCAGGTGTCCTTGGGTCATTCTGACCTTCAAGGTTTTTATGTAAGAAGTTTATTATATTTCCATAGGGCGGCGGGGTGGGGTGAGATGGGGAGGGGGGATGCTGGGGGACGGTAGGGGGACAGGGTGAGACAGGGCTGAAAGGACTTAGCGGATACCTAGTCATGCTATAAAACAGTATGCCATAGTGTCGGTTCCAACGCACAGGGACCCTGTACAGGGTTTCCGAGGCTGTAAATCTTTACGGGAGCAGAAAGCCTCAAATTTCTCCCGCGAAACAGTTGCTGACCTTGAGGTTAACAGGCCAATTCCTATGATACTACTAAACCGAATCCAGAATTGGAAGAGTTACGCCGCTTTTGCAAGGATACAAATCGTTACTACCTATTGCTTAACAGCTTGGTACTTTAACCACTGTTCCACCTGGGGATCGTCTGTCAGGTTGTTAAGTGCTGTAGAGTGGATTCTGAACATAGTGACCCTGTATAGGGTTTCTGAGGAGACACTGGTAGGCTTGAATCACCAACATTTCAGTTAGCTGTCCAGTGCTTATCCTACAGCTCCACCCCAGAACTCCATTGTTGTTATTAGTGGCTGTGTTGTTGTTAAGTGCCATCAAGTCGGTTCTGACTTAAAGCGATTCTGTATAGGGTTTCTGAGGAGCGGCTGGTAAGTTTGAACCGCTGACCTTGTGGTTCAAAGCAACCTTGTGGTCCAGTGCTTATCCTACAGCACCACACCAGGACTTCATTTGTGGTTTTGTCGCTTCGGTTCTACTTATAGTGACCTTATATAGGTTGTCAAATGCATCCTGACTCATGGTGAACCTCTGTGCTGAGTAAAACTGCTTCATAGGCTTTTCAAGGCAGTAGCTTTTCAGATGAGATCACGAGATTTGTCTTCCTCGAGGGAGCCTCGGAGTGGGTTCAAAATGACAGGCTTTCAGCTAGTAGTCAACCACTTAAAAATCTGTGCCAGCCAGAGACTCTAAGGGCCCTAGAAACACTCAGTGACTTGAGAACAATGAGTGACAGTAAGAAAGGGTGAGAATGATTTCTCAGAGACAGAAGATGTTCAATATATATATATAATGTTCCATGAATTCCTTTTTACCTTTACTCTGTACTTTCCTGCTTCCCTCCTTCCTTTTAAAAAAATTAAAACTATTTACACATAGTAATTTCACTCTATTTTCATGTGAATTGTGAGTTTTATATTTCCATAGCATGAGTTTGGACAAGTGAATAGACTCATGCAACTGATGTTATTATCACAATACTGAACATTTTCATGTCTCTCCCTATCTTTTGCACACACACTCATGAATAATATTCCCTTTTTCTGCTCCTTTGCATTCAATCCTTTGTCTAAACCCAAACTTTCACAACAAATTGGATATTCTCCTTTCTTATATTTTTTTCATCTTTTTCAGAATATCATATAAATAGAAGCATATCTGGCTTCTGTCAGTTATCCAAGTATATATGAAATTCATTCATGTTATTGTGTATGTCAATAATTCATTTGTTTAATTGCTAAGAAGTATCCCAGCAAATGAATGCAACATAGGTTTGTTTTGTTTACTAGTTCGTTCATTTAAATCCATTTGTCAGTTGAAGGGCATTTTTGGGGTGTTTCCAGCTTTATGCAATTTTTAATAAAGCTGCTCTAGCTATTCACAATCAGAATTTGTGTGAATCTTAACTATACATGAGATTGCTAGGTCATATGCTTTAGGATAAGTACTGGACTGCTAATCACAAGGGCAGTGGTTCAAACCCACCAGCGGCTCCTTGGAAACCTTATATAGGGTCACTTTGAGTAGGAGCTGACTTGACGGCACATACTACAACAACATTGTATTTTTAACTTTAAGAAGTTTTTTTCAAAGTGTCAATAATATTTGGATTCCGTGTGTGAGAATATGTAAAAGATTGATACTGTCTTTTATTTAATTATTTGCCTTTCTAGCAGCTGTGAAGTTTCCCATGTGATTTAAATTTGGATCTCTCACTGATTTAAGATGTTAGGCCACTTTTTATGCACTTTTATTGTATATTTGCTTTGTAAAAGTATCTTTCAAACAATTTTTTGTCTACTTTAAACTGGGTTGCTTAATTTCTGATTGTTATGATATTTCTTTCAATATTTTAGAAAAATAATGTATTTTTACATATGTGATTTACAATTATTTTTTCCTACTCTGATTACAGTAAATGCCAGGGTAAGGAAGTCTGATTTATGGACAACTTGAATTTCAGAATGAACTACCATAAAGTCTATTGTATTCAAACATTTGAGGTAAATGCAATGGCTCATAATAACAAACACATGCACTACTTTGTAATACTCATGAAAACAATGTGTATTGTTTTCAGAGCATCACTGGCTCACGGCAGGAGAACCCTGGCCATCTTTTCAATTTGGATTACGTTCCTGCAAAGTGTATAATTTCATATTTGGCTGGGCTTAAAATTTCCTCTTCTTTACCCATGTACCCTTGCTTCCAAAGTATAAATTCAGTGCCAATGCTGGTGGTGCATCCAAAAGAAGGAAAACAATATTGACTGAAAATAAAGTGGAAATACAAAAGTAGTCCGAAAGAGGTTAAACACCAGCAGTCTCTGGAAAGTAATAGGCTACAGGTGGCCAATGACTGGACCAGTTTTAGAAGTAGTGAAACTACTGGAACATGTGAGAGGCACTAGTCTGATGAAAGTTACAAAGACTACTAAGCAGTGCAGTGATTTAATTATAAAATGGAAAAGTTATTAATAATTTGTTTAGATGACCAAAATCAGGATACTATGCCTATTAGCTCTATCTACTTTAATGTAAGGAATGTCTCAAAGTCTTTTCAGTGATTTAGAAGCTATATGTGCATCAAGTGAAAGTAATTATGATGAAGAATTTGTTGTGAGTAGGATTGATTCAATAGTTTACAAGTGAGAGCAACTTTATATAATATTAGAATACAACGTAAAGCAGAAAGTGCCAATGTAAATGCTGTGAGTGATTTCCCTGAGATGTTGGAAGAGGATTGAGGAGGGAGCTTATTTGCTATAGATGTAATGTAAACAAGACAGATTTTTTTAAATGTCTGAAAAGACCTATATTTACAAAGAGGGGAAAAAATGCACCAGGCATAAGGCATCAAAGCATAGCCTTATATTATTGTGTAAAGGTAACACATCTGGGGATTTGAAGTTCAAGCTTTTTTCTGTATATTAGTCCGTAATTTCAAGGGCATTCTGTTGTAGCATTAAAGCATGTTTTCCTGTGGTTTGGAAGACAAATGCAAAGACTTGGGTTATAATTGCCATCTTTGAAGACTGGTTCTTGAACCATTTTGTCCCTGCTGTTGAATATTATTGTTTGGCCTACAAAGTTTATTCCAAGATTCTCCTTGTGCTTGACAATGCACATGACCATCTAGCACTTTGGATGACCTTCACCACAATGAAAAAGGTTTATTTCACCCCCTGACACATATCATGACTTCAATGTATTTGAAAGTCATAGTCTCTTTTAATGCCAATTATATAAACGGGCTCAAAAGTTGATGGGATGAGCTCCAGGGAGTTCTGGAGGAATTATAATATCTGTGATGCTATAAAAAATACTGCTTATTCTTGGGATGAAATGAAGTAGTCAAATATTGAAAGGAGTGTGGAACAAATTGTGCCCTCAATTCATGCATGCTTTTTAGGGATTCATAGCTGAGGACATTACCAAAGTGAGGCAACCTATGGTTGATATTGGTAATCAACTATAGTTAGGCATTACTGAAAAATGATGTCATAGAGTTCCTTGACTCCCACGCTAACAAAGACTGAATGAAACTAGAGCAGCAGATGATAGCATTTGAGGCAGAAGACTGGGACCTGTTATCTCTAGAACCAAGAGGCTTGGATGAGTTAGCTGAAGACTTTCATCTCATTGAAGCAGGCATGGTAAAGATACAGTAAGGTCTGAATACAGAGAATCCACAAAGTTAACAGTTATTGAGAGTCTCAGATGCTACAAGACTTTCTTATAAGAAAAGCTGTAGACAAACCTCCATTGTATGCCTATTTCAAATTGACCCCAGTACTAAACATTAACTGTTAGTTGCCTATCTAATATTCATTCCTTCAGTTTCCTTGCTAGTATAATCCCAGTGTTGTTCAATGCAGCAATATGCAGAGACATTCTTTCTCAGGACTCCATAAAGCTAAACCAAAACCAAGTGCCATCAAGTTGATTCTGACTCATGGTGACTCCATGTGTCAGAGTAGAACTATACTCCATAGATTTTCAGTGACTGATTTTTTTGGAATTAAATAGTGAAGTTTTTCTTCCTAAGTGCCTCTGGCTGACTCAGACCCTCAATATCTCAGGTGAACACCCAAGCACATTGTTGTTGTTAAGTACCGTACAGTTGGTTCAACTCATAGCCACCCTGTATAGGGTTTCTGAGGAGCAGTTGGTGAGTTTGAACTACTGATCTTGTGTTTCACAGTCCAGGGCTGATCCTACAGCGCCACAATCAGGTAGCCATATGAAATAGTTCTGGACAGTAAGACCTAAACTGAGTCTTCTCCATTGTTGCTATTGTTGTTGTTAGGTGCCATCGAGTCGGTAATTGTAGAAGAAGTGATGCTTTTGAGTTATGGTACTGGAGGAGAATATTGAAAGTGCCATGGGCTGCCAAAAGAACCAACAGATCTGTGTTGGAAGAAGTGCAGCCAGAGTGCTCCTTGGAGGCCAGGATGACTAAACTTCTTCTCTCATATTTCGGACTCCTCTCCATAAGCAGAGTCAAACCCTGATTCTCCAGTACTAAGTCCATCCTCTCCAATGCCAGGTGCATTATCTTCAGTAGTAGCCATCTTTCCATCATCTTCTACTGCTACGTATAATTGTTAATGTTTTCACAATGTTACCTAATGAATGCCCCTTCTAGTATGCAAGATATAGATGTAACCATAGTGTTAACCATTAACCATTATCATTTTTCTTTTTTTTTCACTACCCAATTTTTTTACAGCTTCAAAGGTGATATTTTATTCAAAGAATTACTTAAAATGTATGATAATAAATTAGACTTTTATCAATATACAAATAAGTTTACTTAAAATCAGCTCAGTTGCATATGTAAAATAAAGTTCTAGAACTTGTCCTACCGACATCCACAAAACAAAGTAGATTCTTGTGAAATCTGCAGCCCTACCTAGTGAGCATCAGGACGCAACAGTTCCAGGCAGTTGGTGACACATTCTTGACACCGAGAACCACCACAAACAAAACTCTTCTCTGGCCTGAAGGAGTAGGAAGCATTCACATAAAAGGACTTCATAAAACATCTATGGAAGAGGACTCAGAAAATAGACAAGTTCCAGCACTTCAAATGAATATAATTCTGTATTATTCTTTTCTTGGTTTAATTTCTGTAGCTCCTAAAAACTTACTTAGAGCTTATTAAACTCGGTATAAACACTTATCTGGGCTTTCACAAACTTGTAAAGACTTACCAGTAGTCACTTTGCTTCTGGTATCATTAAATGAGAGTTAAGTGTATATCCAAATGTAATTTACGCTATATAGTGTGCTTGCTCTCCACAATTAGCAGGATGGTGTTGAGAAGCTATTCTCACCATCCTGCAGACTGCTGGCTTTCTGTTAATAAAGCTTGGATTGGATCTCTCCCCCATGTCTGTGATTGACTACAGTGACAGGCAGCAAGCCCTCGTTTCATTCAATTTGGCAACAGCATGAGTGTCTGGTTCCTGACTACACTTGAGTTTTCCAAGTGCCCCCGCTAATGATATTTCACACTTTTATGGAATCAAGTTAGAAATTTTCCATGTAAATAAATTTCCCCATAATACCAGAGTTGACCACTGGACCCTTGTAGTAACTCTTTTGAAGCCTTGAATAACAGGGTCCTCACCACCAGCTGGCTTGTGTCTGGATCCCTTGGATGTGTTGGTATCAGGGTTTCATATATATGTTCACAAGAGCTTGTTAACATTATCAAAGAGATAAATTTTCAATCCAAAGATGCTGTAAAACTGCATGACATATTTTTCTTCTTGTCCAGGTAAGAGTGTGTATTTGCTTAAGATATGTGAGTGAAACATGCATATTGTTGTTGTTAGGTACCATAGCGACCTTATGCACAGCAGAAGGAAACACTACCTGATCCTGGGCCAACCTCACTATAGTTGCCATGCTTGAGCCCATTGATGCTGCCACTTGGCCAATCCTTCTAGTCGGGGGTCTTCCTCTTTTTCTCTGACCCTCCACCTTACCAAACATGATATCCTTCTCCAGCAACTGGTCCCTCCTGACAATATGTCTGAAGTATGAGAGATGAAGTTTGGCCATCCTGGCCTCCAAGGAGCACCCTGGCTATACTTCTTCCAACACAGATCTGTTGGTTCTTTTGGCAGCCAATGGCACTTTCAATATTTTCCTCCAACACCATAACTCAAAAGCATCAATTCTTCTATGGTCTTCCTTAGTCACTGCCCAGCTTTCACATCCATATGAGGTTATTGAAAATACCATGGCTTGGGTCAGGTGCACCTTAGTCTTCAAGCTGTTATCTTTGCTGTTCAATACTTTAAAAAGCTCTTGTGCAACAGATTTGCCTAATGTGATACATCATCTGATCTTTTGACTACTGCTTCCTTGAGTGTTGGTAGTTGATCCAAGAAGAATGAAGTCCTTGACAACTTCAATCTTTTTTCCATTGATAAGAATGTTTATTGGTCCAGGGGTGATGATTTTTGTTTTCTTGACATTGAGATGCAATCCATACCGAAGGCTGTACTCTTTGATCCTCATCAGTAAATGTTTTAAGTCTTCTTCACTTTCAGCTAGCAAGGTTGGTTGTATCATCTGCATATTGCAGGTTATTAATGAGTCTTCCTCCAATCCTGATGCCATGTTTTTCTTCATAGGACCCAGCTTCTCGTATTATTTGCTCAGCATACAGGTTGAATAAGTATGGTGAAATAATACAACCCTGTTGCACACCTTTCTTAATTTTAAGCCATTCAATATTCTCATGTTCTGTTCGAACAACTGCCTCTTGGTCCAGGTACAGATTGTTCATGAGCACAATTATGTGTTGTTGTTGTTGTTAAGTACTGTGGAGTTGGTTCCGACTCATAGTGACCCTGCACAGGGTTTCTGAGGCTGTAAATCTTTATGGGAGCAGAATGCTTCATCTTTGTCCCATGGAACCATTGGTAGTTTCAAACTGCTGACCTTGAGGTTGGCAGCCTGACTTGTAACCACTATGCTACCAGAGCTCCTTACAATTATGTATACATAAACAAAATAATTTCCATGCTTGTCAGTAATAAAAATTAAAACAGGGAGCTTGAAATATCATGAAAACCTTTGTCCTCTTCATCATTTCATCATCAGAGATCACAGTTTCGATTTTCTGCTGAGGTTCTGCAAGCAAAGCCTCCAAACCACAGACTGCGCCACGCCAGAAGAGCACTAGTGGTTCTGTTCCTTTTACTGAAGGTATCCTGTATACATTAGCTGACAATGTAGCTTTAAATACTTTATCCAAGTGTGTGTCTTCATTATTCCATATTCTCAAAACCTTGTTATCATGGACAACAATATACTCTCCAGTTTGAAAGTTGCATATAGCCGGACATAACTAGACCTTGCTTCACTGACCAGCTCAGCTCCTCAAAGGTTTCTGATCAGAAAGCTTATAAAGGATGACAGTCCTGCCACTGTCTGTCACCAGAAACTGCTGTGTTTTGTTGCTCTGTTCCACGCCTAGAAGTCCATCAGGCTAGGATCCCAAGGGCACCCCAGACAACCTGAATTCTTCCTCCAGGGCTGCCATCTTGGACAAACCTAGCCCAAATTGTTTTAAGAACTGCTTCAATTTTTTTTTAAATACTACTTACCTAGCACGTACACACAGAGATTCTCTCTTTATACAGTACCATATGTAGTTACTTTTATTATTACTTTCTTCTTATGTACTTATATTGTTATATTTAAGCATTAGACTGATAACCACAAAGTCAGCAGTTAAACCCACCTGTAGCTCCTAGGAAACCCTACATAGGGTAGCTATGAATCAGAACTGACTGGACAGCTTTTAACAACAACAGCAATGCACTTAGAAGTGGTTCTTAAGGGTTTTATATGCATGGTGGTGGTGCCATTGAGTCGGTTCTCCCTTACAGTGGCCATGAATAGGGTTTCCAAGACTATAAGTCTTTACAGGAGCAGAAAGCCTCATTTTTCTCCCATGGAACAGCTGATGTTTCGAATTGCTGACCTTGAGGTTAGCAGGCCAACTCATAACAACTACGCTACCAGAGCTCCTTTTATGTGTGTGTTGTTAGGTGCCATCGAGTCGGAACTGACCCATAGTGACATTATAAACGACAGAACGAAACACTGCCCAATCCTGGGCCAACCTCACTACTGTTGCCACACTTGTGTCCATCAATGCTGCCACTTGGCCAATCCATCTTATTGGGGGTCTTCCTCTTTTCCTCTGACCCTCTTTCTTACCAAACATGATATCCTCCAGTGACTGGTCCCTCCTGACAATATGTCCAAAGTATGAAAGACAAAGTTTGGTCATCTTGGCCTCTAAAGAGCACTCTGGCTGCACTTCTTCCAAAATGGATCCATTGGTTCTTTTGGCAGCCTGTGGCACTTTCAATATTCTCCTACAACACCATAACTCAAAGGCATCGATTCTTCTACGATCTTCCTTATTCACCATCCAGCTTTCACATCCATATGAGGTTATTAAAAATACCATGGCTTGGGTCAAGCGCACCTTAGTCTTCAAGCTGATATCTTTGCTCTTCAACACTTTAAAAAGGGCTTGTGCAGTAGATCTGCCTAATGCAATACATTGTTTGATCTCTTGGCTGCTGATTCCACAAGTATTGATAGTTGATCCAAGAAGAATGAAGTCCTTGACAACTTCAATCTTTCCTCCATTGGTAAGAATGTTGTTTATTGGTCCAGTGGTGAGGATTTTTGTTTTCTTTACACTGATATGTAATCCATGCCGAAGGCTGTGCTCTTTGATCTTCATCAGTAAATGTTTTAAGTCCTCTTCACTTTCAGAAAACAAGGTTGTATCATCTGCATTTCTCAGGTTGTTAATGAGTCTTCCTCCAATTTTGATGCCACGTTTTTCTTCATAGAACCCAGCTTCTCGGATTATTTGTTTAGCATACAGGTTGAATCAGTATGGTGAAAGAATACAACCTTGTCGCACACCTTTCTTAATTTTAAAACATTCAGTGTTCCCAGGTTCTGTTCCAACAACTGCTTCTTGGTCCAGGTACAGATTCCTCATGAGCACAATTAAGTGTTCCAGATACTCATACTTTGCAATGTTGTCCATATTTTGTTGTGATCCACATGTTCGAAAGCCTTTGCCTAGTCAATAAAGCATAGATAAACATCTTTCTGATATTTTCTGCTTTCAGCCAAGATCCATTGGACATCAGCAGTGATATGTCTTATTCCATGGCCTCTTCTGAATCTGGCTTGTACCTCTGGAAGTTCTCTGTCAATGTATGATTGTAGCCATTTCTGTATTACCTTCAGCAAAACTTTACTCGCATGAGATATCAAAGAGATAGTCCAATGATTTCTGCATTTCCTCGGGTCATCTTTCTTTGGAATGGGCACAAATATGAATCTCTTCCAATCAGTTGGCCAGATAGTTGTCTTCCAAATTTCTTGGCAAAGATGAGTGACTGCCTCCTGTGCCATCTCACTTTCTTGAAAGATTTCAATTTTTATTCCATCAGTTCCTGGTGCTTTGTTCTTTGCCAATTCCTTCAGTGCACCTTGAACTTCTCCCTAAGTATCATTGGCTCTTGATCTTATGCTTGATTGTCTGTTTCACAATCTGCCCTTGGCCTTGTTTTGACTGATGATATAGAGCTTTTCCATCATCTCTTTCCAGATATATAGTAAATTTGATTTCTGTGTATTCCATCTGGTGAAGTCCACATATATAATTGTCTCTTATACTGTCTAAAGAAGGTATTTGGAATGAACAAATAATTTATTTTGCAGAATTCTATCATGTGTTCTCTGGCATCATTTCTATCAGCAAGGCCATATTTTCCAACTACTTTTCCTTCCTCTTTGTTCCCAACCTCTGCATTCCAATCATCAGTAATGATCAATACATCCTGATTGCATATTTGATCGATTTCAGATTGAGGAAGTTGGTAGAATTCTTCTTTTTCATCCTCATTGGCTTTAGTGGTTGGTGCATACATTTGAATAATAGTGATATTAACTGGTCTTCCCTGTAGGTGCATGGATATTATACAATCACAGTGTTGTACCTCATGACTGATCTGGATATGTTCTTTTTGAAAATGAATGCATCACAATTCTTCTTCAATTTGTTATTCCCAGCACAGTAAACAATGTGGTTGTCATATTCAAAATGGCCAATACCAGTCCATTTCAGCTCACTAATGCCTAAGATATCGATGTTTATGTATTTCATTTTTGACAATTTCCAATTTTCCTAGATTCATACTTCATACATTCCATGCTTTGATTATTAATGGATGTTTACAGCTGTTTCTCTTAATTTTGGGTTGTTCCCTACCAGCAAATGAATGTCCCACAGGCTTACTCCCATGGGCTTTACTCTATTTGTGTCATCACGATCAACTTAAGGAAAAAACTAAAATGAGGGAGCAATAAAGGCATGAAGCGGTTGGCTTACAAGGTCTCAAGGGGTATTTTAGTTTAATAGTGTTGGAGGGAAGATAGAGTCACCACAGAAAAATTTTCATCTTCTAGAGATGGGTCTGGTTAAAAGAACTGGAGATAAGATTCTTGTGATTCAATAGTGATTAATTGTTATCATGACTAATTGTGACTGTCACAATTGTAAAGGTAGAAGTTTTATAACAAAAATGGGGGAGTAGTTAATCTTACAGTCCAGAAACAAAAACCCTAGGATCATCAAGAGAGAAGAGCACAAGAGGAATGCAAGATTTTATCCAGAGAAGCAGCAATACCAGAGATGGAAGCAGAGATGGGACATGGAAAGAGGGAATTACTGAGGACTCTAGATTCATGGTAAAAGAGGGACTAAGAGCTGGTGGCCAGGAGACAAACTTGCAGAATGTGCCTTTTGGTGGTGTACATTATTATGTATGCCTGAGTGTTGGTTTTTTTTTTTTAATAATTAAAGTGAATAGAGATAAATACTGTTAACTGATGGTACATGGAGGGGATTATTATCATTGTAATGAAACAAGGTGTATGATTTGTTGAATGTAAAACTGATGATCTGCCTATAAACTTTCACTCAATCCACAATAAATACCTTAAAAATAAATAAAATGAGCAAAAGACATGAGTAGTGCAAGAAAAAGAATGACACATGGTCTAAGCAATAAAAAAATACATTAATCTCTAAAGAAGAGAAATATAAATTGAAACTACATTTTAATACCATTTCTCGTCCATCAGATTGTCAAACTCAATTATTTAACAATACATTTTGATTTAATAAGTAAGAAAACATCCTTATGTAGTACTGGCAGATGTACAAACAGTACAATAACTTTTGAGGAAAGTTTGGCAATATTTAACAAAATGGAATATGCATTTATCATTAAACTCAACAATTCCACTTCCAGGAATCTATTTCAAAACTCTGCTACCAAGGTTTTGAAAACACATAGCCAAAGTGCTATTCTGTTTCATTTTAAGAGCAAAAGCTAATATGACCTAAATATTTCTCATTTTTACTGTTTATTCACAGAATGGAATACTATAGAGTCATAAAAAAAAAACCAAAAACTGTAACCTAGAGCCAGAGGGTGTGGAGGAAGGTAGAATCTCCACTGAGTAGTATCCAGTCTGTCTGGGCAGGGCTGATGAAAGGAGATGGGGATAGGACTCTTGTGGTACAATAGTGAATAATTGCTATCAGGACTGACTGTGAGGGTTGGAAATGTAAAGGTAGATGTTTTGTAGGAAAAGGAGGGAAGTGGTTGACTTTATAGTCAACCCTTTGGTTGTTTGATGATGCATCGAGGAGATTGTAATCATGACAATGAAATGATATATGATAGGATGAATGTAAAGCTAATGTTTTCCATGTAAACTATCACATAATTCAAAATAAAACATGAAAAAAAAAACTGTACCAATTTGAAGTAATCTCCAAGATAAATTAGAAAAGCAAGTATGCTTATTTGGCAAAATATAATACAGAAAGGATAAACCAAAAAAAAATCAATGAAAATTTTAAGTCCATGGCATAAATTAATTAGTGATGGAGAGGAAACACATATAAGTGATTTCTTTTAAGGACACCTTTTACCATAATTTTAATTTTTAAATGTGTGAAAATTTTATATTATCCAATAATTAGTGCAACAAAAGAAAAAAGAATGTTGAAAATCTACAGAACAAACTATTAGTAATAAATAAGTAGTAGCAAACCAAAGGATCTTTGGTGTTGTTGGGTGCTGTTGAGTCAGTTCCAACTCATAGAACCCTATGCACAAAGGTCCTGAGCTATGCTCACAAGTGTTGGTCTGTGTGAGCCCTTTGTTTTTACCACTGTATTAGTTCATCTCATTGAGGGTCTTCCTCTGTTTCACTGACCCTTCACTTTACCAAGTATGATGTCGTTCTCCAGGAACATATCTTTCCTGAAAATGTCCAAAGTAGTAGAGATGAAGTCTCATTTTCATCCTTTCCAAGAACAAATTCAGCCATACATCCTCCAAAACATCTGGTCATTGCTCTGGTATATTCATGGTATCGTTTCCAATACCACAATTCAAATGCATAGATTCTTCTGCAGTCTTCTTTCTTTATTCTCCAGCTTTCATGGCTGTTCATGTGTTTCCTTTGAGTTTCAGTCTTAGAGGG
Source organism: Chrysochloris asiatica (assembly GCF_000296735.1). Classification (NCBI taxonomy): domain Eukaryota; kingdom Metazoa; phylum Chordata; class Mammalia; order Afrosoricida; family Chrysochloridae; genus Chrysochloris; species Chrysochloris asiatica. Next base: position 19,637,017 of record NW_006408554.1, on the reverse strand, counting down.
GAGTTTGTCCTGAAGGAACTTGATTGCTTGCCTTGATGGCTTCTGGGCAAACAGCTTGCTTATTCTTGTAGTAGCCAGTCATGCTGACATTTTTGTTGTGGGTTTTTTCCTGATGACCTTTGTTTGAAGATGTATCTTCTGTCACTCTAGCTGTTCCAGGCTGATCTGCTTGTCCTTGCTAGTGAAAATGTCTAACCTCATAAGGTTCTGGATGGGACTCAGAATTCCACCTAAGGTCCTATACTCTGCAAAGGCTTTGTATGAGGCCTACTTCACTGGGTAAGTTCTAGAACCCCTTTTAGGTATTCCAATCAGTTATAGGTGGAAGACAGGCTTACAAATTTTCTGTAATCATGTTTCCCAACATTCCTTTCTATCTCACTCAAGTGTCTATTTACAATAGTAGGCAAGGGAAACCAATATTCATAAGACAGTCAAGCATTTTAGTATTCCCCTCTTCAAACTATGCCTAGATCCCTATATCACAGGTTGTTCCAAGATTGAGCATTCATCACTATTTACATCTGTCCCGTTAGGCCATGCAAAACTGTCTTGGTGTTCCCCTATCTATCTTGTTCTTCCGCCTCCTCCTCCTTCTTGTATTGTCCTCCCCAACACCCAAACTAAACCCCCCACACCTACCCCACTGTTGTGGTTACCTTATATTCCATTAACTCTTCCCTTCATTTAAGACAATCTATTTTATCCTGTAATCTACCTGACCTTCTCACTGCCTGGATCTCTGTTCCTCTTTGTTTACCTTCTTTCACACTGTAATTGTTTGGATCATCGACTAACTTCCCAGATCCTCTGTTCTTATAATTTTATTTTGTTCTTGACTCTTCCATTTGTCGATTGAGTTCAGGGTGATGTTGCCACATACATCATTCTCTGGTTGTTGTCTGTTCTTGTTGGTTCTCAGTCCACAGAACTTCCTTTAGGATGTTTTTCATAGTAGGGCTGGCTTTGATGAAGTCCCTTAGCTTTTGTTTATCCTGGAATGTTTTGATTGTATTAGATTGACAGGTTTGCTGGGTAGAGGATTCTTGGTTGGCAGATTTTTTTGTTTTTTTTTCTTTCAGGGTTTTATATAAGTCTCCCCATTGCCTTCTTGCCTGCATAGTTTCTGTTGAGAGATCTTAGCTTAATGTGATTTGCTTGCCTTTGTATGTTACACTTCTCTTTTCCCTAGATGCTTTCAGGATTCTGTCCTCATCTTTGATTTTGGAGAGCTTGATTATTATATGTCTTGGTGATTGTCTTTTGGGGTCAATCCTTCCTGGGATTCATTGAGCTTCTTGAATCCTTATCTTTTCACTTTTCAGGATGTTAAGGAAAATTTTCTTACAGAAACTCTTCAACTATCTCCTCTCTGGACTTGTGTGATTCTTCCTGTTCTGGAATGCCAATAATTCTTAAGTAATTCCTCTTCATGTTGTTCATCATGAATCTTAGGTCTTCCAGATTTTTTAAATCCTTTTTTGTGCTTGCTTTTCAATCTTGGTAGTGTTAAGAGATTTATCTTCTAGCTCACTAGTTCTGGCTTCTAGCTCTTCAATTGTACTCCTTTGCCTTTTCAGAATATTGTCCATTTCTAATCTTCTTTTATTAATCGTTTGGACCTCTTTCTGTAGGTTTTGAATTGTTTCCAATGCTGTATCTATCTTATTTGATTGTTTCTGTAGTGCTTTCCTGAGTTCTTCCTTATTTTTTTAACTCC
>NW_006408554.1:19633427-19634782 GCF_000296735.1 Chrysochloris asiatica | reverse complement strand
TATGCATAGTAGTACCCTCTGAGGGTGGGGATGGTGTCCACTCACTCAGGTACCTCCTCTAGTCACCAGAATGGAGGTACACAGACAGCAAGAGACCAATGAACAGATTAAAAAAAAAAAAAAGAATGTCCATACCTTTATCTCCCTGGTTCTGTCAGGCATCCATGGCTGCTCTGCTCCTTTCCCCGCTTGGTCTCTCCCAAGATGGAGGCTCCAGAAGCAGCTGAACGTCTTGAATTAGAAAGCAATGGATTTCTTGCTTCTGCTACCAATTCCCCTAGCTGTAAGGCTTCCAACTGTCTATATATTCCTTTATATGTGGTTCAGAGTTCTGGCACCATCCCCTGAGACTGCTTGGTCTGGTAGTCTATGTTGTTGCTGACAGAGTTCCTCGCTGCACTTCTACCCAATCCGCCATCTTGTTTGTTCTCCTGGTATTTGAATTCTTGACTGCTGCTTTCCTTAAATGTTGATTATGGATCCATGCAAAATGAAGTCTTTGATATCTTCAATTACTTCTCCATTTATCATGATATTGTTTACTGAACTAAATGCAAGAATTCTTGTATTCTTTGCATTAAGGTGCAATTCCTTCTGAAGACAATAATTTTTTATTTTTATCAGTAAGTAGTTTAAGTCCTTTGAGCTTCCTGCAAGCAAGATCATTAATCTGCATATCACAAGTTGTTAATGAGTCTTCCTCCCATTCTGATGCCACATTCTTCTTCATATAATCCAGTGTCTCAAAATATTTGTTTAATATCCAGATTGAATAAGTATGGTTAAAGAACACAATCCTGGTGCACACCTTCCTGATTTTAAACCATTCAGTAGCCCCTAGTTCTGTTTGAACATCTGCCTTGGTCTATTTATAGGTTCCACATGAACAAAATCAACAGTTCTGAAATACCCATTCTTCACAGTGTTATTCATAGTTTGTCATGATCCACACAGTCAAAATCTTTGCATTGTCAATAAGGCACAAATAGACATTCTCTTCTTTCAGCCAAGGTTCATCTGATGTCAGCAATGATATCCCTAGTTTCACATCCTTTTCTGAACCTGGACTGAATTTCTGGCAGCTGTCAGTTGGTCAGATATCTGTCTTCAAAATTTATTGGCATAGACGAGTGAGCACCTCCAGCACTAAATCAGTTTGTTGAAACATTTCAGTTTTTATTCAGTGAGTTCTTAGAGTCTTGTTTTTCACCAGTACCTTCAGCTTGGATTTCCTTATTGATCAGATGCTACATCTTGAAATGTTTGAACATTCATAAATTCTTTTTGGGGTATTCCTTCCACTTTTTTTTTTTTTTTTTGGATAGTTCTGATTTCACAGTCATATTTTGTTGACA
>NW_006408554.1:19626009-19633156 GCF_000296735.1 Chrysochloris asiatica | reverse complement strand
TATCTCATGCATCAAATCTATTATTGAGATGATCTCTAAATTCAGGAGGGATGTATTCAAGGTCATAGTTTGGCTATCATGGACTTATTTTAATTTTCTTCAGCTTTGGCCTGAGCTTGCATATGAGCAATTAAAGGCCTGTGCCACAGTCTGCCCCTGGCCATATTTATGTTGATGATATTGAGCTTTTCCACCACTTGTTCCCAGATATGTAGTCAATTCTGTGTATTCCATATGGTGAGGTCAGAGTGTATACTTGCCATTTATGTTGCTAAAAATAAAGTATTTGTGGTGAATACATCATTGGTCTTGCAAAATGCTATCATGTGATCACCAGCATCATATCTATATTTTCCAACTACTGATTCTTCATCCTTGTTTGTAACTTTCACACTCCAATCACTAAAGCTATCAATGCATCTTGATTGTATGCTTGGTCAATTTTGGACTGAAGAAGTTTGTCAAATTTTTCAATATTTTCATCATTGGCTTTGGTGGTTGTTGTGTAAATTTGGATAATAGTGGTATTGACTGGTATTCCTTATAGGTGTATGGATAGTATTCTATCACATTGTACTTCAAAATAGGTTTTGGAGTGCTCTTTTTGACAATGAATGTGACACTATTCCTGTTCGGTTTGTTGTTCCTGGCAAAATAAAGCATTTGATTATCTGATTGAATGTGGACAGCACCAATCCATTTAAGCTCATTAATACTAAGAATATTGATTTTTATGAATTCTATTTTGTTTTTGATGTCTTGAAATGTTCCTAGATTCCTACTTCGTGCATTCTGTACATTCCATGTTTTGATTATTAATGGGTGTTTGCAGTTGTTTCTTCTCATTTTGAGTTGTACCGCATCAGCAAATGAAGATCCTGAGCACTTTGTTCCATCCATGTTATTAAGACTGTACTTTGAAGAGGTGGCTCTACCTCAGTTATATTTTTAATGTCTTCCAAGCTAAGGGACTCATCTTCTCAGACTATATATATTATTGCTGTGACGTGCCACTGAGTCAGTTCTGACTCATAGTGACCCTGTTTAGGGTTTCTGAGGCTTTAAATCTTTGCAGGAGCAGAAAGCCTCATCTTTCTCCCATAGAGTAACTAGTGATCTTGAACCACCAACTTTGTGATTTGCAGTCCAGTGCTTACCATATGGAGCCACCTTTCAGTGACTAATCTTTGAGAAATAGTCTGCTTGCCCATCTTGCTTGTCTGTCTTTGTCTGGAAACTGCTAAAACACATCTACCATGGGTGATCCTGCTGGTATTTAAAATACCAGTGGTATAACTGCTAGCAATACACAAGTTGCTGTAGTATGACAAACTAATAGATGAGTTGTGAACAGTATACACAGAAGACAGTATGTATTCTAACTTATGCATCCTTGTTACATACATTCAGGAAAAAAGAATTATAAATAATTCTGACTGTCACTCATTTTATTGTTAGCATTGGTATTATATTTTTAAGGCTCTTTTTATATTGGGAGGGATATTGATATTTCAGTAGAAGAATTATAGCCTTCTATGTAGGAAACCTAGATTTGTTTCCCTATCAGTGTACCTCAAATGCAGTTATTACCCATTTTTCAGTGAAGGGTTATGTGTATAGATTTCAGCAGAGCTTCTAGACTACTATGCACTAGGAAGAAAGGCATGAGCAGCTATTTTCAAAAAAACAGGCAATGAAAAATATGAATCACAATGATCAAATCCCCAACTGATCCTAGGGATAGGCTGGGACTGGGCAATGTTTACTTCCACTATGCAGGGGGTTGCCATGGATCAGGCCAGATTTGGCATCAGATAACAAAACATATATTGAAATATACTTCAAGTAAGAACTTTTTGACAATGCTTAAGAACTAAGATTTTCAGTGTAAGAGAAAGGAAATAAAAATATGAGCTAATTTTAAATATTGTAATGGTTTATTTGAATTGGACACATTTATCTAAACTCTAGATCTAAACTTTATCTAAAAGGGCTTAGATCCTATAATATGTCTGTATCCATGGTAACTAATACCTAAGACTCAGATCTTGGACTTCTAATTTCTAGGGCTTTTCTGAGAAATGCCTGATTTCAGGTAAGGGCAGGAGTTACCTATCAGCCTAGGTCATCTTATTGTTTCAAAGAGCAAGAAGTGCTTAAAGACAAATGAAGTGTACCACAGAATAAAACTGTTAATTTTGAAGAAGTGTTATGGCCACATTTAGGACTATTTGAGACCTTAATAATTAATCATTGTAATGGATGTTAAGACATTGAATAAATGAAAATTTAAAGTCCATAGTGACATCCAATAATGATGATGATGATGATAATAATAATAAACCAAGAGAAAGAAACAATGAAAAAATAGAAATAAAAACCCATGACATTAACTTCTTATTCTAAGAATTGGTGATTAAAAGGAAAGAATTCAGTATTTAAACTGCCTATTAGAAAGAAGTATATATAGCTTGATCCCCAATCTATATGGAATGTCAAGTGATGTGCTGAGAATTACCATTTTGCAACCTTAGTGAAATAATTAATTCAGGCAATGAGCATAAGTGGATGCAAAGTCATTTGGTGGGGTTTTGTGGAAGACAGACTATTTCTCCCATGCCAAATTCACACAGCACAGGTTACTTGTTAATATTACATTTACAACTTGGTAGTTGTCATGGTAACTATGTGATCAGGTTTAGCATCACTAATAATGCAAAACCCTAATATCATTTGTTTCTTGATGCACTATACTATGAAATATAGACCACCAATTCTGAAGTATGAGCATCACAAATGCTCACCTTAATCTAATAAAGTCTTTAGAGTAACTCCTAGTTTGCAGAAATATAGTGGACAGAGGAACGATTTAAAGTATACTACAAACAACAAGACAAACCCAGGGTGGCATTTTATAAGACTTGCTCTCTTACAAAAATTAAATTCAAGGCAATCATGGAGACTATTGTAGAATAAAGACTACAGAGCTACAAAGTACACTATAGGAAACTATTGCTAATTAACTTAGGTGTGATAATGTTATCATGGTTGTAAAAGAGAATGTCTTCATTTCTAAGAAATATATCCTGATGTATTAAGGGTTAAGTATGGTAGAGGCTGCACAGTATAACCACTGGACTTTGATCGACAAGGTTGGTGCCTTGAGGCCACCAGCTGCTCTGTGGGAGAAAGACGAGACTTTCTACTCCCACAAAAGATTTAAAGCCTCAGAAACCCTACACATGGTCACTATGAATCAAAACTGACTGCATGGCACTTAACAACAATAATATTAATTGCTCTTAACAGATTTCAAATGACTCAGCACATACATACACAAAAAACAGATGTAGATAGAGATAAAACTATGAAAAAAGTAAAAAGCTGGTAAATTTAATTGTTAATGTGTAATAAGTAACTATTGTACTGTTCTTTCAACTTTTCTGTATGTTTGAAATTTTTTTAGGTTACAAATTTAGGAAATGCACTCTTTGGTAGTACTTAGATGGACTCAAGTGTGGCAACAGTAGTGAGGTTTTTTTCTGCTGTGCATAAGGTCGCTATGAGTCGGTACCGACTCGATTGGCACCTAACAACAACAACAAAAAAAGTGTTGGATAGGTTCTTTGGGTGACACAAACTTGCTTGACTTCTAACAGAAAGGTTGGTAGCTCAAGTTACCCAGAGGTACCTCAGAAGAAAGGCCTGCCAGTCTATTTTTGGAAAATGAGCCACTGAAATCCCCATGGGACAGAGTTCTACTCTGATGCATCATGGAGCTGACATGAGTTGGAATTGACTTGACAATAACGGGTTAATGTTGAATATGTGCTTTCTTCCTAGTTTTAAAACTTTTTGTTCACAGGCTGTAGAATATATTCATATTCTATGATGAGTACTTTAAATTAAAAGCAATTTAACTCAGTAACATAATACATTTTTATACTGAATAATTTTTGCTTATACACGGGCACAAAAAAGGGTGTCAAATCTACTCCCTACTCCCACTTATCAGTTCACGCCCTCTAATCTGCACTCTTTTGTGTGTTAGAAATAGGAGTCTTCATTGTCTTCTATAATAGTTTTTGAGTTCTTTGTAACCTTCATGATCTGTTGAGTACAACAAGAAGACGCTTCACTCTTGAAAGCTTGAAACTGAAGTCTCACACTTAAAGAACTCATTGGCTTCATATCTGGGGCACAGCAAGTAGCAGGGTATAGAAGGGGGGAGAAAAGTCTAGCTTAAGCAACCTAAGGAGTTGTTATTGAACTGAAGAGCAATTGAGTTTTACTTTAAAATTTTTGACTGTTGTATTATTAAATAAATCACTTTTAATTTCTTTTCCTCTGTTTAGAATAATGAGGGAAATATCACATATTTCAAAGGTATGGCATGAAATACATTTAAACAAAAAAAAAGGTAAATAATTTGGGAGTGGAAATTGCTAAGTGTTAAGAGTTATTTTAACGACTGAACCTCAGAGATCATACATCAGCATACCCCCATGCTGCACTTGGGGCCTGGGAGTTTTCTGAAGGCCAGTCTTCCCATTTAGCTTTCTCATGACTCATTGATCTCATCTTTTAGACCCTGCTTGAACTTCACGTTTCTAAGAAGGTGGTTAGAGTTAGTAGCATACAGCCCACTGGGGACAACTTGTAATGCTCCAAAGCAATATTAATGATTGCTTGAACTGGATATGTAAGAGAATCTGAAAGGTGAAAAATTATAGGTCTATAAGGTATATCACTTCCAATTTTGCTCTGGGGTAGATTTTCTCTAAAAATGTTATCTGAGTGACTGTTAAATATTCCAATAGCAATAACTTGTCTGTGACTTTGGGTTTTCAACATTTCCACCAAGTTTCCACAAAGCAGTGGTAACTGGAAAACTGGCACATAGCCCAGATTCATGACATTCTTAGGCTCTATATCATAAATATTCCTTACCCAATATTCAATCCAACAAGCTTCCCAACAAAAGTGAGCACATTTGTCATAAAGCAGAAAAGTGAACATTTTGGAGACTTTCTATGTCTGTTTGATTTCCTCTGAAATTAGAACTTGAGACAAGGTCTTAGGGCATGTAGTTCATCTAGGAGATGATTTCAGGAAGCAGATGATCCAGAAAGAATGAGACAGAGAACCAACAGAAGTGTGTGTTATTGCTTTAATGCTAAAGGCAATGAGGCTCAGTTCTTCCAGAACAGCCAAAAAATTACAAGAATCATAATTCCTTCCAGAAATGCCATCATGAAAGTTAGGAGGCTGGACCTTTTATTCACCAACTTCTATCTCATACTGGTTGAAGATAACTGCCAAAGGACATTGATTTGCTCACACTTTCAGGTTGTATTTATAAATGAGCCCAAAAAGTTCTTTAGTGAGCCTAGAAAAATTTTCGGCATCTCAGAAAGCCCTAGAGCAGAATGCATTAATTCAGGCTCTTCTCCTTTAAAGAATCCCTCATCTGAAGTTTAGAAAGTGAGTTGGAGATCACATACCACCATTCATCATGTGTTGTTGTTAAGTGCCATTGAGTTGGTTCTGACTCAGTTAATCTGTATAGGGTTTCCAAGGAGCAGCTGGTGAGCTTGAATCACCAACCTTAAGGTTCAAACCTACTTTGCAGTCCAGTGCATTAACACACAGTTACCACCAGGACTCCACTGTCCATCATAGCTAAGGCTGAAAATGAGATTTATGAAGTTGCATCTGCCTTTTGCACTATGCAGATTGTATACTGTTCCTCATTAAATCTACCTTATCATTGAATTGCCAAGGCACAACTGACTACATTATCTTAAGTAAAAGGACCGAACTGGAAATTTCAAACAGCAGCTCAAGAATACAAAGTAAAGTATTAGAAGGAGATGTGCAAATGCCTGGAGTTACAATACCAAAAGGGAAGAACACACTCAGCATTTCTCAAGCTAAAAGAACTGAAGAAAATACTTAGGCCTTGAGTTGCCATATTGAAAAGTTCTATGGGCAAATAGTGTATAATACAGGATGCATCAGAAGAAAATGCAAGAGGCAGGGCTTGATGGTGGATAGGGTAGAGGTGCAGTGAAGTTAGCCGTCAACAATATGACAGAATACCAGGTGAAGAGGGTTCAGGGCAGAGTTCCAAAACTCTGAACCACATATCTAAGAATATTTTAAAAAGTGTGAAGGCTAGTGGAACTTGTAGTGGAAGTAAGAAATTGTGTATTTCTTAATCTGCAGGGATCAGTGGCCCAGAGCCTACAACTAGGGTGAGACCAAATGGCAAGACCAACTGGGGAAACAGACCCATCATGGAATAACGCCTCAGGAACATCAGAGCAGAGGCAGACAATACACTTTGTCAGTTTTGCTTTGTTCTTTTTATTTATTTTTCTTTTTTTCTTTGGTATCTGTTCATTGGCCCCCAGTGTTTGCACACCTACATTCTAGTGACTACAGGGGGAACCTGAGTAAGTGGGAATCCCCCCACCCGCACCACTGGTGGATTCTTCTGCCTCACATGTTCACAGATACTCTCAGCCCAAGCGCCAACCCAGAACTGTTTTTAAATAGCAAAAAGGCCAAAACAAGGGGTATGGAGAGGGAAAGAGAGTTTAAAAATAAAACAGGCCGAAAATTAAATTAATTCCTGAGGTACACCATAACAACGAACAATGTCATCGTGAAATTTATCAGGCAGCATTGAAGGCAAGAAGTTCAAAGAGGGTATTAAAGTCAAACTCATATTGTTGTTAGGTGTCATCAAGTCGGTACCGATTTATAGCAACCCTATGCACAGCAGAACGAAACATTGCCCGATTCTGGGCCAACCTCAATACCCTTGCCACACTTGAATCGATTGATGCTGCTACTTGGCCAATCTATCTCATTGGGGTCTGCCTCTTTTTCTCTGACCCTTCACCTCACCAAGCATGATATCCTTCTCCAGCGACTGGTCCCTCCTGACAACATGTGCAAAGTATGAGAGACAAAGTTTGGCCATCTTGGCCTCCAAGGGGCATTCTGGCTGCACTTCTTCCAGAATGGATCTATTGGTTCTTTTGGCAGCCCATGGTACTTTCAATATTCTCCTTGAACACCATAACTCAAAAGCATCGATTCTTCTAGTCTTCCTTATTTAATGTCCAGCTTTCTCATG
>NW_006408554.1:19621404-19625297 GCF_000296735.1 Chrysochloris asiatica | reverse complement strand
GCAATTATAGACTACAGTATTCAATCTAGTTTATGTTGTTGTTTGTTGTTTTTGCCATCTTTTTTTCTTGTTTTTTTGCTGTTGCTGTTTTGCTGTTTTATGCTCACCCTTTTACTTTTGGAGGACTCTTTCTCTCCCTATATTACCCCAAAAGAGACAGCAATTGCTGCCATATAGTCAAGTTACAATTACACTCTATAAAATACTAAAGTCCAGGAAAGAACCAATACCAACTGCCATACATGAGGGAGGCAGACAACACCTATGAAAGTTACTCTGAGTCAAGCAATAAGAAGTGTAAAAAGGGAAGCCCACATCCTGACCATTTCTACCTAGAGGCAATCAGAAAGCTTGAAAAATACCAAAACACACACTCAGTTAAGTATTAAGGCCACAGCAAAACACTAAGCATGTCCAAGAAGCAAAAGCAGATGGCCATATCAGCACATGTCGAGAAAAAAGATTAAATGTCTGAGACAAATGACCTAGAGGTAGGCATGGGCTCCATTCTGGAAGGAGAGCAGCCCTTGGAAATACCTGAGAAGGAATTCAGAAACATAATTATAAACTGTTTCAAAACACTTTACAATGGAGTTGAGAAAAATAAGTAAGAAGTCAGGAAAGCACTACAGGAACAACCAAATAAGATAGTTGCAGTATTGGAAATAATTAAAAATCTACACAAAGAGGTCTAAACGATCAATAATACAATATCAGAAATAGACAATACTCTAATCTACAAAGGAGTAGATTAGAATAAATGGAAGGTAGAACTAGTGAGCTGGAAGACAAATCTCTCAGTACCACTAAGATAGAAGAACAAACAGAAAAAAAGGATTAAAAAATCTGAAGAAGGTCTAAGATTCATATTGGACAACATGAAGAGAAATAACTTAAGAACTGTCAGCATTCTAGAACAGGAAGAATCACACAAGTCCACAGAGGAGATAGCTGAAGAGATGCTGGAAGAAAATTTCCCTAACATCCTGCAAAGTGAAAAGATAAGCATTCAAGAAGCTCAAATAACCCAGGAAGGATAGACCCCAAAAGAAATCAATGAGACATATCATAATCAAGCTCTCCCAAATCAAAAGATAAGGACAGATTCCTGAAAGCAGCTAGGGGAAAGAGAAGTGTTATATACAAAGCCAAGCAAGTCAGATTAAGCTCAGATCTCTCAATAGAAACCATGCAAGCAAGAAGGCAATGGGGAGACATATATAAAACTCTGAAAGAAAAAAACAAAACAAAACAAAACAAAAAACAAACAAACAAAAAAAACTGTCAACCAAGAATCCTTTATCCAGCAAAGTTATCAATCAAATATAAAGCTGTAATCAAAACATTCCAGGATAAACAGAAGCTAAGGGATTTTCCCAAAGCCAACCCTGTGCTACAAAACATCCTAAAGGGAGTTCTGTGGACTGAGAACCAACAAGAACAGACAACAACCAGAGATTGACATACGAGGCAGCACCTCCCAGAACTAAATCAACAAATGGAAGACTTGAGAACAGAACAAAACTATAAGACCAAACTCAGAGAATTTGGGAGGTCAATCTATGATCAAAACAATTACAATATAAGAGAAGGTAAACACATAGGAACAGAGATCCAGATGGTGAGAAGGTCAGGTAGATTACAGGATAAAATAGACTGCACTAAATGCAGGGGAAAGTTAATGGAATATAAGGTAACTTCAAAGAAAATTAACATTTCACAACATACCAAGAAAATGAAAATCCAAAAATAACATGGAAATAAAACTTTGAGGAAACTCACAAGAAAGAACACAAAAAGCATGAACTCAACAAATGAAGGCACACAGAACAAAGCAAGCAGCAACACCAGAAACAAACATAATGGCAGAAATTAATCCATGCTTATTGATAATTTTACTGAATGTAAACAGATTAAATGCATCAGTTAAGAGACAAGAGATGGAGGGTGGCAGAATGGATAAGAAAAAAAGATCCTTAATATGCTGTCTGCAAGAGACACATATTACACAGAGACAAAAACAGATTAAAAGTCAAAGGATGGGAAAAAAATATACCAAGCTAATTGCAATAAAAAATGAACAGGAGTGGTAGTACTAATCTCTGATAAAACAAACTTTAATGCAAAAACCAGCATAATAGATAGAGATTGGCATTATCTCATGATTAAAGGGACAATTGAACAAGTTGAAGTAACCATAATAAATATCTATGCTCCCAATGAAAGAGCTCCAAAATATATAAAGGAAACTCTAATAGATTTGAATAAAGAAATTGACTAATCTACAATAATCATGAGTGATTTTAATACACTGTTTTAAAAAAATGGATCAAACAACCAGAAAGAAACTTGACAAAACTACAGAAGACACAACACAATAAGCCAACTGGACCTCATAGATGTGTACAGAGCATTCAATCCAACAACAGCACAATATACATTCTTTTCCAGTGCACATGGTACATTCTCCAGAATAGACCATGTCTTAGGCCACAAAACAAATCCACAAAACAATTATCAAAAGAATCTTCTCAAACCACAATGCTATCAAATTAGAAATCAACAATAGGAAGACCAAGGAAATAAAGTCAAACACATGGAAACTGAATAACACCCTGCTGAAAACTGACTGGGTAGTAGAAGAAATTAAATGTGAATTCACAAAGTTCCTAGAACCAAATGAGAACAAAAACACAACATACCAAAATCTTTGGGACAGGGCAAATGCGATGCTGAGAGGACAATTTATTGTGATAAAGGCACACATCAAAAAGAAGGAAGAACCAAAATTAATACATTAACACCGCATCTCCAACAATTAGAAACAGACCAACAGAGGAAACCTACAGACATCAAAAGAAAAGAAATAATAAAGATTATAACAGAAATAAATGAGATAGAAAACAGAAAAACAATAGAAAGAATCAACAGGACAAGAAGTTGGTTCTTTGAAAGGATGAACAAAATTGACAGACCAATGGCAAACCGAACAAAACAAAAGATGGAGAAGACACAAATAATATGCATTAGAAACCACATGGGCGTTGTCACAATGGAACCAAAGGAAATCAAAAGGATATCAGAATACTATGAAAAGTTGTATTCTAACAAATTAGAAAACTTTGAAGAGACAGATACATTTTTAGAAAAATATGACCTACCTAAACTTAAACAGAGTGAAGTAGAAAACCTGAACAGACCCATCACAAAAGAAGAAATTGATCAGGTCACCAAAAAACTCCCAACAAAAAGAAGTCCAGGCCCAGATGATTTCACTGGTGAGTTCTACCAAATATTCAGGGAAGAACCATCACCAGTCTACTCAAATTGTTCCAGAATATAAAGGAGGATTGAAAACTTCCTAATACATTTTATAAAGCAAGCATAATCCTCATACCCAAACCAGGGAAGGATGTAACTAAGAAAGAAAATTATAGAACAATATCCCTCATGAACGTAGATGCAAAAATGCTCAACAAAATCCTAGCCAACAGAATCCAGCAGCACATCAAAAAGACAGTACATCATGTTCAAATGAGATTCATATCAGGGATGCAAAGATGGTTCAACATGAGAAAAATGATCAACATCATCAACCATATCAATAAGAAAAAAGAAAATAACCACATGATCACATCAATTAATGCAGAAAAGGCATTGGACAAAATCCAACATCCATTACTGATAAAAACAATCAACAAAATAGGAATTGAAGGGAAATTCCTCAACATAATTAAGCGCATACATACAACACCAACAGCTACATTACTCTCAATGGAGAGAAAATCTCTGTGAACAGGAACCAGACAAGGATGCCCTTTGTCACCACTCCTTTTTAATATAGTGCTAGAAGTCTTAGCAAGACCTATATGGCAAGACAGGGAAATTAAAGG
>NW_006408554.1:19592849-19617711 GCF_000296735.1 Chrysochloris asiatica | reverse complement strand
TACCTGGCTTCAATGACTGTATGATCAGAGCTCAACTAGAAAAAGAAAGAAGAGGGAAAAAAAAGTAATTTGATACAATTTGATGAAATTGACCTATACCTATGGATGCAGTAGCTCAAAAGAAGGAACAAATCTTTACAGCCAGAATCATTCCCACCCTCTCTATTCACAGAGTAGACAGGGATGGGCAACTTGGACATTGGCTACCCAAAATGGGTGGGCTACAAAGGCAAGAAGTGACTGGAATACAAGCTTTCAAGAGGGAACCTGATCCAGATGGCGTGGAGGATGGTAGAATCTCCACTGAGTAGTATCCAATCTGTCTGGGCGGGGCTAATGAAAGGAGATGGGGATAGGTCCCTTGTGATACAATGGTGAATAATTATTATCAGGACTGATTGTGAGAGTTGCAAATGTGAAGGTGGACATTTTGTAGCAAAAGAAGGGGATGATTGACTATGCAGTCCAGGAGCCAAGGTCCCTGGGAGAAGAGCATCAAGGGAGAAGAGCAGAGAGCGGGACCGTACCCAGATAAGCAGTGATTCCAGAGATAGAGGTAGAGATGATGACGTGGAGAGATGGAGCAGCTGGGGACTCTCCACGTCATCATCTGTATACCCAGAGAGGGAGAAGGAATGTGTGCTGATGACTGGGGGGCAGGCTTGCAGGGTATACCATTTGGTTGGTTGATGATGCATGGAGGGGATTGTAACCATGGCCATGAAATGATATACAATAGGATGAATGTAAAACTAATGTTCTCCCATGAAAACTATCACATAATGCACAATAAAACATTTTTAAAAAATGGTAGGAATATACAGAATCACTTTACCGAAAGGAATTGGTCTACATTCAACCATTTTAAGAGGTAGCGTATGTTGACGAACTGATGGTATTGAAGGAAGAACATGAAGCTACACTGAAGGCATTGGTGAAAAACAAGGCTTCAAGAACTGATGGAATACAAACTGAAATGTTTCAACAAATTGATGTGTTGCTGGAGGCACTCACTTATCAATGCCAAGAATTTTAGAATACAGCTACCTGACCAACTGATTGGAAGAGATCCATATTTGTGCCTGTTCCCAAAAGAGGTTACCCAACATAATGCAGAAATTATGGAACAATATCATTAATATTACACAGAAATAAAATATCACTGAAGAGAATTAAAAAATGCTCGTAGCACTATATTCACAGGGAGTTGTCAAAAATTCAAGCGGATTCAGAAGAGAACGTGGAACAAGGTGTATAATTACTGATGTCAAATGGCTGTTGGTCAAAAGTAAAGAATAGGAGAAAGATGTTTTATTGACTTTATAAAGGCACTTGACTGTATGGATCAAAATAAACCATGGAAAACATTGAAAATAAAAAGGGGACAGGGGCATTCTAGAACACTTAATTGTGCTCATGCAGAACCTTTATATAGACCAAAAGGCAGTTGTTCAGACAGGACAAGGAGATACTGAATGGCTTAAAATCAATAAATGTGTGTGCCATGAATGCTTCCTTTCACCATACTTATTCAATCTGAATGCTGAACAAATAATCTGAGAAGATGGATTACATGAAAAAAAAAAAAGAATCATCAGGATTGGAGGAAAACTCATTAGCAACCTATGATATGTAGATGATGCAACCTTGCTGGCTGAAAATGAAGAGGACTTGAAACAAAGAATACAGCCGTCAGTATGGATTATAATTCAATGTAAAAAAACCCCTCACAACTAGACCAATAAATTACATCATAATAAACCGAGAA
Organism: Chrysochloris asiatica; assembly: GCF_000296735.1. NCBI lineage: Eukaryota > Metazoa > Chordata > Mammalia > Afrosoricida > Chrysochloridae > Chrysochloris > Chrysochloris asiatica. The sequence continues at coordinate 19,615,943 of NW_006408554.1, read as the reverse complement.
AAGACTGAAATTGTTAAGGACTTCATTTAACTTGGATCCACAATCAATACTCATAGAAGCAGAAGTCAAGATATCAAAAGATGTATTGCATTAGACATATCTGCTACAAATGACCTTTTTAAAGTGTTAAAGAGCAAAGTTATCACTTTAAGGACTAAGGTGTCCCTGGCACAAACCAAGGTATTTTCAAATCACCTTATATACATATGAAAGCTAGACAATGAGTAAGGAAGACTAGAGAAGAATTTATGCATTTGAATTGTGGTGATGGAGAAGAATACTGAAAGTACTATGCCAAAAGAACCAACAGATCTGTGTTGGAAGAAATGCAGCCAGAGTGCTCCTTGGAGACCAGGATGGCTAAACTTCATGTCATACTTCAGACATAATGTCAGGAGGGACCAGTCACTGAAGAAGAATATCATGTTTGGTAGGGTGGCGGTTCAGAGAAAAAGAGGAAGATCCCCAGTGAGATGGACTGGCAAAGTGGCAGCATCAATGGACTCAACCGTGGCAACAATAGGTTGGCCCAGGATCAGGCAGTGTTTCATTCTGCTGTGCATAAGGTTGCTATGAGTCGGTACCGACTCAATGGCACCTAAAACAACAACAATGCCAGAAGAAGTAGCAAATCGGCCTTGGAAACAGTGAACCAAAATATACCTTAGAAGCTAGGATGGTGAGACTTTGTCTCACTCACTTTGGCCATGTTATCAAGGAACCTGTTCCTGGAAAGGACATCATCTTTGGTAAAGTAAAGAATCATCAAAACAGAGGAAACCCCCAACAAGATGGATTGACATAATGGTTACAACAATGGCCTCAAACATAACAATAATTGTGAGGGTGGCACAGAACTAAGTAGCATTTCATTCTATTGTGTATATGGTAGCTGAGTCAGAACTGACTCGAAGGTACATAACAACAAAATTTATCTTTAAATTCCACCAAGGGGAATATAAAAATCCTTAAAACCCATAACCACACATATTCCCTGATTATTAATAACAGTAACAAGGGCTTGGCTATTCATTCCTTTGTTCTACTTGTTCATTGAATGAACTATTTCTTCATGCAAACAGATTTAAACATGGACACATTTTTTGCTATGCAAGCAATAAATGAAGAAAAAGACAGATCTTAACAGAGACTAGTACCACCTTATAAAGCTCAGCCTCAAGTTAGTTCTTTGCATGGTTAGGGAAATGATTACCCTTCATCTATCAAGAAAGATTTATGATGTGGCACTGTAGACTAAGCACTGGACAGCTAACCAAGAGGTTGGCAGTTCACGCTGCCAGGTGCTCTTAGGAACTCTATACAGGGTCACAGCTGACTCGGTGGCACTTAACAACATCAACAATATCAAGAATGAAGGACATATGCCAACTCAGAATGTGGGGGAAACCAGGATTCAAGAAAATCAGTTGCAGATATCTAGCCGTCCCCACATTCTGAGTCTCAAGATCCCACTTTTTGCCTTTGCCTTTGACTTTAGTAAAGAATTATATTTTCAGACTCCATTGTACATCTATTCCTTATGATCGATTCTATTCTGTCATTTTACCATATTCTATATTGTACTTGGGTAGTACAAACTTTTTGTGCTTGACTCCTAACTACCACTGGTCTGTTAGTTTGTCCTCCAGTAGTGACTTGCATGCTGTAGTGATGATGGAGAGGAACCTATACCACTGGTATTTCAAATACCATCACAATCACTATGGGGGTTAAGTTTCAGCAAAGCTTCAGACTGAAATAGACTAAGAAGAAGAAACAGACAGATAACTTCAGAAAAATTAGCACTGAAAACCTTACGAATTCCTAGCAACACAACATTGTCTGACATAATACAGGAAGATAACCTCCTCAGGTTGGAAGGTGCTCAAAATACAAATGGAGAAGAGCTGCCTCCTCAAAGTAAAGTTGACCTTAATGATGAGGATAGAGTAAAGCTTTCAGGACCTGCATTTATTGATGGAGAACAACTCAAAATGATAAGAAACGACATCAAATATGCAGTAATATTTAATATGAGGAATGTATGAAGTATCGTTGTTTTTAAGTGCCATGGAGTCAATTCCAACTCATAGTGACCATGTATTATGTTTCCAAGGGGAGGCTGGTGGTTTTGAACCACTGACCTTGTGATTGGAAGTCCAGTGTTTATTCTAGAGTGTCACACCAGTACTACCCAGGAATGCTAGCGTAGTTTACAAGAATTTTCAACTCTGGCTAGTTAGAAAATCTTCCAGTCTTGCATAAGCTTTGAGACTTATTCTGATTACAGCTCTCTAGTTCTTTTCAAATGGGCCAATGCAGACACAATTTAGTATTTAGGAACATGGGGAAACTAATGCAGATTTTTGGAGCTCTTTCTCTGCATAGCTTCCAATTCTCTGGTTCTTTGACTTACACATTATGTATCCTCAAAAGTACACATACTCATAAAGAGACATATATACATATCCATATTAAGATTTTTCCTTATTGCATCTATCATTAAAAAGAACATTCAAGATCTATATTGAAGTACAATACTGTGTGATATCCATATGCCTACAATGAAGACCAGTTAATACCACTATAAATCAAACTTACACACCAACCACTAAAACCAGTGATGATGAAATTGAAGAACTCTAAGGAGCTCTGGTAGCATAGTGGTTACGAATCAGGCTGCTAACCTCAAGTTCGGTAGTTCGAAACTACCAGCTGTGCCATGGGAGAAAGATGAGGCTTTCTGCTCCCGTAAAGATTTACAGCCTCAGAAACCCTGTGCAGGGTCACTATAAGTCAGAACTGACTCCACAGTACTTAACAACAACAACAACAACAACATTAACTTCTTCAGCCTGTAATTGATCAAACATGCAATCAAGATGCATTGAGAATTACAGCAAAAGCTAGACACAAAGAGGAAGGATCAGCAACTGAAAAATATGGCCTTGGTGATAGATATGTTTCTAGAAACCACATGATAGAATTTTGCAAGACCAATGACTTATTCATTGCAAACACATTTTGCAACAAAATAAATACTGACTATACACATGGACTTTGTCAGATGGAATACACAGGAATCAAATGGAATACTTCTGTAAGAAAAGACAATGGAGTGATATGACTAGTCAAAACATGGCCAAGAGCCAACTTGCTCATCTGCAAGGTCAGGCTGAAGCTGAAGAAAATTAAAACAAGTCCATGAAAGTCAGAATATAACCTTGAGTATATCCCATCTGAATTTAGAGAACATCTCAAGAACAGAGTTGATACATTGAACACTAATGACTAAAGACCTGAGGAGTTACGGTGGAAAGACATCAAGACACACACTTCTTCATTAAGAAGACAAGAAAGAAAGAAAAGACTTAAGTGGATATCAGAATAAACTCTGAAGTTTGCTCTTGAATTTACAGAAAATAAAGCTAACAGAAGAAATGATGAAGTAAAAGAGGTGAAGAAAAAATTTCAAAGGGCAGTTTGAGAAGACAAAGTAAAGTGCAAAGATTTGGAGTTAGAAAGCCAAATTGAAGAACATTATCAACATTTCTCAAGTGGAAAGAACAGAAGAAAAAAATTAAGGTCTCGGGTTGTAATATTGAAGAATTCTATGGGCAGTATATTCAATGAGGCTGGAAACATCAAAAGAACTGTTTCACATTCAACTCTTTCAGGAGTATAGTATATGATCAAGAACTGATGGTATTAAAGGAAAAAATCCAAACTACACAGAAAGCAATGGAGAAAATAAGGCTCCAGGGACTCATTGAATATCAATTGAGATGTTTCAACAAACTGATGCAAGGCTGGAAGCACTCACTTTTCTATGCCAAGAAATTTGGAAGACCTGGCCAACCAACTGAAAAAGATCCATATATGTATGTTCATTTCAAGGAAAGGTGACCCACTGGAAGGCAGAAATGATCAAATATCATGAATATCATGGTTGCAACAGTACAAAAGAAGCTGCCAGAAATTTGAGCCAGATTTCAGAAGAGAATGTGGAAATAATATAATTATTATTGTTGTTTGGTGCCATAGAGTTGGTACCGATTCACAGAGACCCTATGCATGACAGAATGAAACATTGCCTGATCCTGGGCCAACCTCACAGCTGTTGTGACACCTGAGCCCACCACGTCTGCCATGTGCCAATCCATCTTGTTGGGGGGTCTTCTTTTTATATGACCCTCCACTTTACCAAACATGATATCCTTCTCCAGTGACTGGTCTCTCCTGGTAATATGTCTGAAATATGAGAGATGAAGTGTGGCCATCCTGGCCTCTAAGGAACATTCTGGCAATACTTATTCCAACACAGATCAGTTTGTTCTTTTGGCAGTCTATGATACTTTCAATATTCTCCTCCTCAAATGCATCAATTCTTCTACAGCCCTCCTTATTCGCTGTCCAACTTTCACAGGCATATAAAGTTATTGAAAATACCATGGCTTTGGTAGGCGCACCTTCGTTCTCAAACTTACAACTTTGTTCTTCAGCACTTTAAAGAGGTATGTGCAGCAGATTTGCCTAATACAATATGTTATTTGCTGATTCCATGAGTGTTGATGGTTGATCAGAGCAAAATGGAATCTTTGACAACTTTAATCTTTTCTCCATTTATATGGTTGTTGTTTATATAATAATAATAATATGAGAAGCTGGATTCTATGAAGAAAAGCGTGGCATCAGGATTGGAGGAAGACTTGTTAACAACCTGTGATATGCAGATGATACAACCTTGCTTGCAGAAAGTGAAGAGGACTTGAAACATTTACTGATAAAGATCAAGGAACACAGCCTTCAGTATGGATTGCATCTCAATGTCAAGAAAACAAAAATCCTCACCACTGGACCAATAAACAACATTCTTATCAATGGAGAAAAGATTGAGGTTGCCAATTACTTCATTCTTCTTGGACCAACTATCAACATTCGTGGAAGCAGTAGTCAAGAGATCAGACAACGTATTGCATTAGGCAAATCTGCTGCACAGGAACTTTTTAAAGTGTTGAAGAGCAAAGATGTCAGCTTGAAGACTAAGGTGCGCCTGACCCAAGCCATGATATTTTCAATAGCCTCATATGGATGCAAAAGCTGGACAGTGAATAAGGAAGATCGTAGAAGAATTGATGCCTTTGAATTGTGGTATTGGAGGAGAATACTAAAAGTGCCATGGACTGCCAAAAGAACCAATAGATCTGTTTTGGAAGAAGTGCAGCCAGAGTGCTCCTTGGAGGCCAGGATGGCTAAGCTTTGTCTCTCATACTTTGGACATATTGTCAGGAGGGACCAGTCGCTGGAAAAGGATGTCATGCTGGGTAAGATGGAGGGTCAGAGAAAAAGAGGAAGACTCCCAACGAGATGGATTGGCCAGGTGGCAGCATTGATGGCATCAACTGTGGCAGTGGTAGTAAGGTTGGCCCAGGATCGGACATTGTTTTGTTCTGTTGTGCATGGGGTCGCTATGAGTCAGTTCTGACACGATGGCACCTGACAACAACAACAACAATGGTTGGTGTTTATTGGTCCAGTGGTGAAGATTTTTGTTTTCTTTATATTGTGATATCATTGTTAATGGCAGATAATTCTTTCCTGAAAGCAGATAATATCAGAAATTTTTTTTTTCATGTTTCACTGACTATGCAAAAACATTAACTCTGTGGCTCATAACAAAAAATTGATAACACTGCAAAGAATAGAAATCTCAGAACACTTGATTGTGTTTGTGCGGAACCTGTACATAGACTAAAAAGCAGTCATGGATCAGAACAAGGAGATATTGAATGGTTTAAAATCAGAAAAGGGGTGTGTTGGGATTATACCCTTTCCCCATACTTATTATATTTGTATGCTGAGCAAATAATATGAGAAGCTGGATTATTTGAAGAAGAATGCAGCATTAGGATTGGGAAAAGACTCATTTAAAAACATGGGATAGGCAGATGACGCAACCTTGCTTACTCAAATGCGAAGATGACTTGAAGCACTTACTGATGAAGACCAGTGACTACAATCTTCAGTATGGATTACACATTAGTTAAAGAAAAAAAAACTTCTTCCCACTTGGCCCATTGAAAACTTTTCTTGTTAATTTAAAAAAAAAGATTGATGTTGTCAAGGATTTCATTTTACTTTGATCTGTAATCAATGCTCATAGAAGCAACAGTCAAGAAAGAAATCAAAGGATCCAATGTATTGGGCAAATCTGCTGCAAAAGATGTTTTTAAAGTGTTCAACAGCAAATATTTCACTTTGAAGACTAAGGTGCAAATGAGCTAAGTTATAGTATTTTCATTCATCTTAAATGCATATGAAAACTGGACCATGAATAAAGAAGACCTAAAAATTGATGCAATTGACTTATGATGTTGGCAAAGTAGAATGAATATATCATGAACTTTAATAAGAACACCTAAATCTGTTTTAGAAGTAAAACCAGAATGTTCTTTAGAAGTGAGAATGATGAGACTTCAACTCTTGTACTTTGGACATGTTACCAAGACCAGGGTTTGAAGAAGGACATCTTGTTTGTTAGAGGAGAGGGTCAACAAAAAAGGAGTAAAACCCTCAAAGAGATGGAATGACACTGTGCACCATGGCTGTAATAATGGACTCAGCCATAAGAACAATTGTGAGAATGGCATTGAACAGGCAGTGTTCTGTTCTGTTAATTATAGTGGGGCTTTGAGTAGGAACCAAGGTGATGGTGCTTAACAACAGCAAGTAAACTTCTGATGGTTTAAGTGTTGGTGATAATCCCTGGAGTGTCTGGCAGTATGCTTACTAAAATCATACCTAAAGTGGATTGTAAAGAGAGACAGGAGAGAAACAGAGACACTGGGTCATGCAGCAGATCTAGTACTTGATCAGTGTGTGGGCAATGGCAAATATCAAGACTACAGAGTTGAGCCCATCTGTAATGACTGGCTATCTGATCCTACCAATGTCACAGGGTGCTCCTGTTGTAGTGCTGTGGGATCAGCACTAGACTGTGAACCACAATTCAAATGCACCAGTTGCTCCTAGGAAATCTTATACAGGGTTGCTATGAATTGGAACTGACTCGATGGCACTAAATAATAAGAACAACAAAAATGTCACTGAGGAAGAAAGACCTGGCAATCTGTTTCCACAAAGATTACAGTTAAGAAAGCACAATGGAGAGGCTATTCTCCATTAAACATGAGGTCACTGTGAGTTAGAACCATTCAGTAGCAATGGGATTTTGTGTCACGACTCTAGGACATATATTTTTAATGTAAGTTCTGCTGTGATGTTTTTGGTTTTAGCATTATCTGAACTGCTAGTTGGTTAACCTGAGCTGTTTATTTCTCTCTCTTTATAAAAAATAATCTTTCGTGGTGTTTCCAGTGAACACAACAAATTAGGTTCCTGTTTGGTAATTTCCACACAGCTTGTTCAGTAATGTTCGTTATACTTTTCACAGTGTGTCAACATTGTGTACTGGTTGTTTCATTTCTAGTACTCTAGTTTTTTCCTGCCCTCTTTTATTTTCATCTTTGCTGTATAATAAATGTTGGTTTGGGTCTCATACAGATTTTTTTTTTTTTTTAAGTAATGCACCATTCTTTATCTTGTGTGCCACTCAGTTATTTTGGTAAAAGTTGATCTCAAGGTATGGTTTCAAATCAAAGTTTAAAGAGTACCCCCAGAATGATAGTCACAGGGAGTTCTCTGGTCCAACTGTCATGTTCTTATTGTTAAACCCTTCTAAGGTAATTAACAAAATCATTCAACTCCATAGTCTTGATATTTGCCATTGCCCCCACACTGATCAAGTGCTAGATCTGCTGGATGACCCAGTGTCTCTCTTTCTCTCCTGTCCCTCTTTACAATCCGCTTCAGGTATGATTTTAGTAAGTATACTGCCAGACACTCCAGGGATTATCACTAACCCTTTAACCATCAGAAGAGGGTGATAATATGTGATAGACTCAGTTCCAGAATCCTATCCTGAAAACCGTCTAGAAGAATACATTGTGTTTGAACTCTTATTTTGAGTTTCTGTAAAGGTGAGAATTTGACAAGAATTAGAAAGAATCTACTTTATTTTGGAACTGATTGCAGGGGGAACAAGTAGCAGGGAAATCAGCACAAGAAAAGGAAGTAAACTAGAATGATATGGTAGGCAACAATAGCTCAATGCATCATGATTGTTAAGAGTAAAAAAGAATTCTAACCGATTTATCTAATATCTTTCTTCCTTCTATGGAGGTACTAAATTCTGTACCCTTCCAGTTTGCATATGGGCTAAAAGGAAATCCCACTAAATTGGAGAAGCATTTGTGAGAATGGAGAAAGGTACAAGGTGCTGCATTAGTTGGCATGCTGGCAGTACAAAAGCAGACTGAGCTTCATTGGAACTGCCCACCACAGTTAAAGTTGGAAAATGAAGTGGACCAATGAAATGAGATGAGAGCATGAGACACATCTACTACAGTATGGAATTATGACGGTGAACTATTCTCTCTACCTGACCTAATTTTCCTTAGTCCCCTATTCAACATTGTCTTGCTAGCCACCCTGCCCATGTACAAACCCATTAAGGAAGTGTCTGTGGAAGTACTTAGAGAGTAGCCAGAGATACACAGCATAGCCTCTTGTGTTCTCTTGCATGGCATTACAGATGACGCTGATGGCATGCAAAAAAGACCTGCCAATCCTTTTGCAAACTGCAAGTTCACATTCTATAGAGGGAACTCTTGTTTCCCACTACTCTCAGTGCATATAAATATCTGGCCCCACTGAACTTGATATCCTTGCCAAAGACAGGAAGCAGAGTGTTGTGGTAAGAGTACGGGCTTTGGAGATGATACACTTGGGGTTTAATCCTAAATCTTACTCAATTGTGCAAGTTACATAAACTGCATAGGTTTGGATTCCTTTTCATTAACGAAAAAAAAAATTAAAAAAAATTATCTCTTCACCCAGGCTTGTCAGAGGACTACAGTTCGATGTATATAGCATAAAATGTTCCTTATATCCCATCCAGCTCTCATCCTCTGAGCCTTTGCCTAGTCCACTCCATCTTCTCAGAATGCAATTCTCCCCCACACCCTTCACAGCATCTCTAGGAAGTGTAGTTGGATGAGCTCTGTCAGTGTAAGTCACTGCACAGGACTCAATAGCATCCATAGTCCAAATATAGCCTTAAGTGAGACATTGCCAAGTGCCTAGATATAGTGCAATATCTTTTGCATTTCCCCTCATGTCTTATTGAAAAAAGAAATCATGTAAATATTACATGACTTACAATTAGAAAACTCAGACCATGCTTTCCTTACTCGTCACAAACTTTTTTGATAATTCACTCTAGATTCTAGCATCCACAAACTATAGATGCTACCAATGTAGAATCAAAGACTGGTAACCTTCTATACCTTGTAGAAGCAAACTTATGCTTATTCAGGTCATCCAAGAAGCAGTTGCTGAAACAGTTATATGTGCAAAAATATATTGGGAAAATACATGTCACAGATAAAGAGACAAAGGAAAGAAAGGTTTGGCTTTAGACCACAGTGCAGTTCTGAGATTGGCTCAGCCAAGCTGATGAGGAATTCCCAGGCAAAGACTGCCTGGGAGAGACATCCTGTATGGGCATTTGTAGCCTGGCTCTCACTGCCACACTGTCATTGATGGGAGCATCAGGAAGCTGTCTTGATCTCAGCATGTGTACCGTAGATGATTTGGAGGTTCAGTTTCCCTCCACAAGATCCTCTTGAACAGAGAAGCTCCCTGGTTGCCACAAACCTATGTCTATTTCAAAGCAACACTATCCTGTCTTGAGTTATCTAGCATTTACAATTTCTGGCCCAAATTATCTCAATAACTTGGGGTAAAACTTGTCAAGAGCAAAAGACTTGAACTCATTTAGAGCTAAGTGTATATGCTAGGACACCTAGACCCAAGGTCTCTGGAGAAGGTATGGTCTGCGATGTAGCTCTGAGTCAGACTGGCAGAAACTTTTGTTCAGCTATTCTGCAGTTACCCTCTCTCCCATACTTGACTCCGCCCTCTAGGGTCTGTGGATCCTCAGATGTGGAGGATTAGAGATGAGTAGTTAGCTACACTTGGAGGGTGTTGAATGTTAATGTTTCCTGAGTTGATTGTTACAGAATTTTTAGCTATATCATTGGACTTTAGCCCACAACTTAGGCATTTTAGGCAATGCCTTTGACTAATTCAGAGCTTTCGGTCTCCTTCAGTGAATCACTCCTTCATTTTTCTACCCGCTGCACATTTTTTGTTAAGAGATGTTCATGTAAGCTGCAGCTGGCAGGTTGTGTGGAGGGCCTCAGACTGCTCTTCAACAGGGAGCTTTGTCTCTGTCCTGCGGGTTATCAAACAGCTTCACTGGCTCTGTAAATGCATTTGCCAAGTTCATCTTTTGTCTCTATTGATGAGTATTTGACTGCATTTTTCCCCCCTTGAGGGAGTCTTTCTCTGACTACAGATCAATTTGAATTTGACGTTTAAAGCAAAAAGTTCCTTCCATTTCTGTGGTGCTTTGTTGCTCTCAGTTTCTACACGCTGTCAGTTCTGATGCTATTTTGTATCCTTTCTAATCCAGTGGTAAGAGCATTGCTGAAAATATGAACAACTTGGCACTTTTGAGATTTCTAACATTACAGTATTAGTCAGTTGCGATTTATTTATTTTTAATAACAAAAGAGCAGGAAATAGGTTATCTTGTCAACATCCTTGAGATTTCTCTTTCAAATGACAAGTTAACTAAGTTGATATTTGGTGTGGTGATGCACAAATGACTCTTGATGTTATCTCTGGAGAGAGTTGAGGGCAGTAGCTTTGATCTGACATGGAGATGAACTCAGTCTGAGCATTGCTATGGAGAAATTTGGCAGACTTCCCAAGAGATGAAGTTCGTTGTTAGAATGTCATCCCAGTGGAGTCAGTCAGAGCCTCCTAGATGATGCCACTGCCTGAACCTGGTCAGGTCTGGAATGATACTTCCTCCACTGACCATCAGTAGTCTTCCCAATACTGTCATTACATAAGGGTGTAAGGACTTCATGAAGAGAAGGTCATGATTTCTCAAGTAAGGTAAGTAAGGAAATGGGAGCACAAATGTTTAGTCTCTCGATAGCCTGAAGTAGTGATTTAAAGCAATATTTGATCTCTTAATTGACCCATTTTGATCATTCTATTTAATATGAGAGTGTAGTGGCTCTAGAGGGTAAGCATTGGACTGTGAACTACAAGGTCAGTAGTTTGAGTCCACCATTCACTGCTACAAAGATTCACACCCTCAGAAGCCCTATACAGAGTCACTATGAGTTAGAACCAACTCGACAGCACTTGGCAATAATAAACATAATATTTGCTTTTATCTTAATTTTTTATATACTTATCTTATTTTGGGACCCCTGGTGTGGTGCTGTGGGTTTATGCGCTGGACAGAAAAGTCGGTTTGAATTACAAGGTTGGTGGTTCAAACTCAGCAGCCACTCCTTGGAAACCCTATATAGGGTTGCTATGGGTCGGAACTGATTCAAAGGCACTTAACAACAACAAATCTCATTTTTAATTAGGAACCACTTACGTGGCTTATAGAACCAAAGGCAAATGTATCACTATCAAAACTTCATGGGTAATGAGTCATAGCCTCACATAGTACCTTCTATGATGGGAATACTTTCTTCACCTGTCAAGTTTGTTCTATTTATTTATGGCAAGAGAGAAAAGTTTTGTCCATTTCCTTCAGATACATTTTATATTGTTCTACTGCATGTTTTACCTGCTTTTCTTGGGGACAAAGTCTGCTTCTTCATGTCTTTGTTTCTTGCCTTCCATTAGTGTGGCCAGGGAATAGAATGCCATGTTTCAGGAGGAGAGGGAACACAAAGACACTCTACTCTGTCTTCTCTCCTTGACCTTGAAGTCTGATATTTAAGGGAGCATCTTGTGCTGTGTCCCCATTAGACAAAGAGAACGCTATGAATGCCTCAGAACCACTTTCAATTCAATTCCACTAAGTGAAAATTTATGGAAAGTAGTTTCATGGAGTTATAGGGACACACTTTTTATGATGATGATTATTGATTGCAATAGGTTCCAGTCCCATTCTATACCTGGTATCCAGGGCCCATGGTGGGATGGAGAATGGGACTGTGACCTTGGCATGGCCATTTGTTTTCTTACCATTTGGTTTTGAAGTAGGAACCACAGAAAGAAGTCTTTGTTATTTTATTCTGTATCAAACTAGATAAAAGGGTAAAGATTAAGGGCCCATAAATCAATTCTGGTAGATTTTATTTATTTTTTTAGGATTTATTTTCTTTAAATGATGGTCTTAATGTACTTGAGTTTAAACTGACAGCAGGTTTAATGGTATAGCTGACATTAGAGGGGCTGGATCTGACAATATACTACTTAAATAGATTACTCAGGCTGGAGAGCTTCATGAAAACATTTCAGAAAGAGAAAATAACTGGAATTGATTTATGGGTCCTTAAACTTTATCCTTTTATCTAGTTTGATACAGAATAAACTTATGAGATTAAAACAAAAAAAATTACAATAATCATTTTGGGAATGCAAACATCTGGGATGTGATTGCTTGCAATCGCTATAATATTCAATTGTAACCATCAGTAAACAACAATTGCTGCCTTATCATAGCTAAAAAGTAACACTATGTTCTCATCATCAGTCTAGTGAGAACACCTGCGTAACTGGAATCATGCAAGGATTATCACCTGTGGTTGTCAACAAGCAGATGGGATAGGAGAAAGTGAGTGATGGGGTGGGAGTGCCAGATTATGAAACAGGATCGTCTGGACCCTCATCTGCTGTCTGGCGTAAGTGACTAAGCTGTTAGGGTATCAGGGAGTGAGTCCCTATGCCTGGTGATCCGTCTCAGTGTGGAAAGTCCTGGGGGCAGAACAGAATATCATGACTGAGGTTGTAGAAGCTCAAGAAGAAACCAAAATGGAGAAATTAACTTCTACCATTATCCACATTATTGGTGGCCTGGCACATGATTCCAGGATGAACTCAACTCAAATTGCAGGATTCCATATATTGCCTCTTCTGTTGTTGGGATAGGGGGAAAGAAACTAAAATGAATAGAGGGATGAGGTAGCCTTACACCTCAGTTTTCTTGTCTCTAATGGTTGTTGCTTGCTGTCACCAAAGCAGCCCTCAGATTATGGGAACCCCATGAATAACAGGATAGGATGGATCACAATTATCCATAGGTTGTTTTTGGTTGATAGTCAAAAGTGAATCACTAGGTCTTCCTAATCAGTCTTAATCTAGAAGCCCCACTGAAATCTGTTCAATATCACAATAGCGTACAGTCTTCACAGTCAGCTGGGTGGTGACTTCTCTAAGAAACAAAACCAATTCTCATGGAATTAAAAATACTTTCATTGCCCTTTCTATCTACTCCTGCAAAATTCACCAACAACACCAACAATGATTCTCAAGATAACTGATCAATTTTCTTTCCAATTTCCATGACTATGCACAACTCTGCTCCAGCTTTTCTCAGTCATCTTCACACCAACTTATTTGGAGATGGGGAGTAAGTGTGAGAACACCACAAGAGTAGAAGGAAAGCTAAGATTGGCAGTACCACTGATGCTGTTTTCATGGCTTCATGTCTTTGCATGAGTGCTTCTGTGATGATGTTTTAAATGTGCCCTGGCTTATTCTGAAAAATCCAGAAACTCAGAGATAAGGAATACAAAAGTGGATTTTCCATTAAGCTGAGTATCCCTCAACAGTTCTGTTCATTTTCTTGACCCCAAATTACAGGTGATGTTCTTAGCCCTGGGGATACCAGGGCAGAGAAATCATGGCACCAACACCCCTGCCAGTCCCCAGGAGAAGATACTTAGAAATGAATGCCCTTGGGTACTTTGTGCTAGGTGAGAGGTGCAGAACAGGTGCCATAAGGCTCAAGAAATGACAGCTGTATGCCTTTGAGTATCAAGGAAGTCTGTCCAGAAGAAAAGACAATTGTCTAGTGACGAATGCATCACTTTTTAACCAGTTGTGCTGATGCTGTATTGACCGATACACAAGATAAAAGGTTTCATGTTTTCTAGGAGGATGAATTTCCAGGAAAACTCCAGCAAATTTTTTTGTAATGTTTTATTGTGAATTATGGGATATTTTACATAGGAGAACATTAGTTTTACATTCATTCATTCTATCGTATATTGTTTCGTTGCCATGGTTACAATCCCCTCCATGCATCAATCCTATACATGCATCATCAACAAACTAAAAGGGTACACCCCGCAAGCCTGCCCCCAGTCGTCAGCACACAGTCCCTCTCCCTCTCTGGGTCTAAAATCCCCAGCTGCTCCATCTCTCCACGTCATTGTCTCTGCCTCCATCTCTGGCATCACTGCTTCTCTGGGTAGGGTCCTGCTCTCTGCTCTTCTCCCTTCATGGTCCTAGGGGCTTCTGCTCCTAGACTACAAAATTAATCACTCTCCTACTTTTGCTACAAAACATCCACCTTTACATTTCCAACCCTCACAGTCAGTCCTGATAACATTTAGTCACTATTGTATCACAAGAGACCTATCCACATTTCCTTTCATCAGCCACGCCAAGACATATTGGATGCTACTTAGTGGAGATTCTACCTTCCTCCATGCCCTCTGGATCTAGGTTCCCTCTTGTAAGCCAGTCACTTCTTGCCTTTGTAGCCCCCACCTCCCCATCTTGGGTAGCCAATGTTCAAGTTGCTCAACCCTGTGTACCCTGTGTATTGAGGGGATGGGAATGATCCTCGCTGTAAAGATTTCTTCCCTCTTTTGAGCTACTGCATCCATAGGTATAGGTCAAGTTCATCAAATTGTATCAGATTACTCTTTTTTTCCTCTTCTTTCTCCTTCTAGTTGAGCTCTGATCATCCATTCATTGAAGCAAAGTCAAGTGGGTATTATCTGCCAGTGTGGGGGTTCTTATGCATATGCCCACTCTTATTATCAGCTGGATGCTTCACTCTCCACTCCAGTCCTCTGAAGCTATGTCATTGACTCTGGGCCCAAAAGTCCCCAGGTCTTGCCAAACTGCTGGCCAACCAGGTCTCCACCTGAGTTCACAAGAGTCTATTGAACGTTGTAGGGCTTAGCTCTCAGCTTCATTGCTGTTTTTCCCTCACTTCCCCTTATCAGTGCTGAATGTGGTCACCAATCAGAGCATGTATTCCCATTGAGTCTTAGTCTTAAAAGGGGGGTTGCCCTGAGGTGACCTGACCACTTGCCTTAATGTTTCCTGGGTGAGCAACTTGCTTGTTCTTGTAGTAATCAGTCGGTCTGCCTATATTGTTTTGTATTTTTCCTGTCAGTCTTTCTTTCAAGAAGTAGCTTCTGTTCTTCTAGTCACTCCTGGCTGGTCTGCTCGTCCTTTCAAGTGGAAATTTCCCACCTCAGAAGATTCTGGATGCAGTTCAGGATTCCACCTATGGGCTTATATAATACAGAGGTTCCACAAGAAGCCTCATTTACTGGGAAAGTTTTAGCTCCATTTTAGGTATTCCAATAGTTATAGGCAGAAGACGGACTTAAAAAGCTTTCTATGGTGATATTTCTGGCCATTCCTTTCTCTCCCCCTCAAGTGTCTACTTTACAATGGTATGCCAGGGAAACCAAGATTCAAAAGACAGCCAAGCATCTTAACAGATGTCCTCTATCTTTTTGATCTTTGCTGTTATTGCTGGTGTGAGATGATATCTAATTGTTGTTTTGATTTGCATCTCTCTTTTGGCTAGTGATTGTGAACATTTCTTCATATGTTTGTTGGCTGCCCAGGTCTCCTCCATGGTGAAGTGTCTGTTCATGTCCTGTGCTCATTTTTTAATTGGGTTATTTGTCTTTTTCTTGTAGAGGTGTTGTAGTGTTGTATATATTTTAGAAATGAGTCCCTTGTCTGATGTTTCATTGTAAAAGATTTTTTTCCCATTCTGTGGGTTCCATTTTTACACTGTTGATGAAGTCTTTTGATGCACATAAGTTTTCAATTTTTAGTATGTCTCACTCATCTATTTTGTCTACTTTTGTTTTTGTAGTTTTTAAAACGTTTAGTAGTCTGTTTATTCCCTGAATTAGTGTACTCATTAAAGAAGTTTCTTGAAGAAACAGTTTCGCTAGCTAATGGACTTCTGAACAGCTGCTGAGTGGGTCACAAAAGTGGATGTTGAATAAAATATTTTAAATCCTATGTTCTTACTGTACACAAAGCCTAGGAATTTCTAGATGTTTAATTATATATCACCTTTTTAGGTTTTACTCTGCTCCTATAGAAAATATTCAGCCTAATAAAGAAAAACTTAATAATTATTTCCCTTATATGTACATAATTTCAGCCTGTTCTATCATTTACTTTATATTAGAAATGTTGTGTGATTCAGCAAAAATACGAAGAACCAAAAATTTTCCAAAAACATTATCATTTGAATTGTACTATCAATAATTATATCCCTGTCATTGTCAAAGGCATATACTGTTGATCTTATACTTTTGAGAACATAAAGTACTATGTTGTTGCTGACTTGATATTGACTCATGGTTACCTTAAGAAGCCCTGGTAGCATAGTGGATTACAAGCTGTTAACCTCAAGGTCAGCAGTTCAAATCTACCAGCCACTCTGCTGGAGAAAGATGAGGCTTTCAGCTCCTGTAAACAATTTCAGCCTCAGAAACCCAATGCAACGTCACCGTGAGTCAGAACCGACTCCACCTCCACCACCACCACCACCACCACTTCCATGATTACCTCATGTATAACAGAACAAAACATTGCCCAGTCCTGTGCCCAGTTTTGAGCCATCTTCATATTTGGTGTCTATTGTTGCAGCTATTAGAACATTCAATACATGAAGAATATGTGACTACTTTTCATTATCTGACTCATGAAATTTAACCTCATGATCACTTCTTAAGGAGTACCACCTTAAGTCTTTTCTAGCTCCACTTCCTACTTACTTAATATACATTATGAAGTTCATGGACAGGGATGAAGGGTACATTATGAAGTTCATAGACAGGGATGAGGAGTACATTCACCCTGCAACATGCTATCTGCATTGAGAGACCAAGTGCAACCCTGGTCAAATAACTCTTTCATTTAATTCTCTTTCTCTTCCATCTACCTGTAGCACAATAAGGGAAATTAAAATCAGTGATAGATTGTTTAGCGTGCATAATCATCAAGATTGAACACATAAACAATGCACCAAATGAAAGGCTTTTTAATCACATTCTCTCCTGTATGCATCTATCACTGGCCAAGTAACTGACATATATCTTATTCAGAGTGGGGACAAAATAATGCATTCTGTTTTACATCTCTCTTGATTGAGAGATTTATATTTAAGAAAATATATAAAAATACTTACTTATGAAATGAAAATCATAATCTCATGACCCCTTTGAAAACATTGCCTATCATTTCAATGCTTCCCTTAAAAGTTTATTAGTTTGTTTTAATTCTTAGAAATTTTGGGTGTGAGTTCTGACATTTTAAATATGTCAAGAATTTAATTTACTTCATGAGGAAGTGGGTGTGAGGATTATTTCTTTCATTGAACTAGATTTTCCTAGTGCATTAGAAATTTGATTTTATTTGGGAATAAGTTTAATATTCATGAAATGAGGAAAAATTCACCCAAACCATTCTAGTGATTAAATTTCCTTCCAAGGATAAAGTTATGCCCTAGAAAACTAGGTATATATATTGCATTACTTAGTTAATTGCTCATGTGGTCATAAACACATTTGGTACTTGTGAGTGGGTTATGATACCCATTATATATGAATAAAATGAGTTGGTGTTGTATATAACTAAACCAAAAATAAATCTGGAAGAATATTTGTGATCCATTATTTTGAAAAATTATCTCTCCCTGTTTTAAAGTATCTGTGAGTTGATAATAGATACAATATTTATCTAGTTAGCCAGCATTTATTGAGTGATCAATCAATTTTTAAAAAGGGATACTCCAACTTGTCAGTGTGTAGAATCTCAATGAAGAGTGTTATGCTCATTCATGAAAGAAAGTGATATTCTGATGCAGAAGCATTTCCCCAAGTCCATACCAGTGTTACTTTGATAACCATCTATCTAACAATTTTGTTTTATAAGAAGCCCTTGTAGTAGGGATCGAGTTATGGCTTGTGGTCTGTACTCAAGAGTGTTGCACTATTGCAAGATTTAAAATAGCAGAGGAATAAGGAGTTCTGAAAACGTAAAGTGGTTACAAGCCGGGCTGTTGACCTCTAGGTCAACAGTTTGAAACTACCAGCTGTTCTGCAGGAGAAAGATGAGGCTTTCTGCTCCCGTAAAGATTTACAGCCTCAGAAACCCTGTACAAGGTCACTATGAGTCTTAAACAAATTACACATGAAGTAGATTAAACAGAGACATCTCTGTGTATATAACACTACAGGTGTATCACCTGGACTTGTGAATATATAGATCTTTTAGCACAAGATATGTTTATAGACATATAGATCTTTTAGAATCAGCTGGTGTGGCACTGAAGGATAAGCATTGCGCTGCGTGGTCAGTTTGAACTGCAAGGTCGGTGGTTCAAATTCACCAGCTGCTCTTTAGAAACCATATATAGGGTTGCTATGAATAGGAATCTACTCAGTGGTACTTAACAACAACATATCTATACCCTATGAGAGTCTCATCTGAGAACAGAGATATAACGTTTTCTTGAAGAGGCAGGAAGTACTTTGGTTAGGTAAGTCACTGTGGAAATGTGTCTTCAGAATAAAATTGATGCTGTGCAGGATGCCTGGGAAGGTCTAGTCAGTTTGAACTGCCTTCTTCAGGTTCTTTTGGGGTGAAGATGATACCAATAAAATATAGCCAGAGTAATGAGAAAAGAAGCCACAACAGTATGTAGCAATTCAATAATTTCCCTTGATTGACTGGCTTATTTGGTATGTATTTACTCATATGTTTCTAGGAGGTCTGTGGGAGGTCTCTGTGTGCCAAAATAAAAGCATATTTACATGACAGGTCTACTGAAAGGAGATGGGGATAAGAGTCTTATGATTCAATAGTGAGTAATTGTTATCATGATAAATTGCAAATATCACAATTGTAAAGGTAGAAGTTTTGTTACAAAAAGGGGGAGTAGTTAATCTTACAGTCCAGGAATAGAGGACCCTAGGACCATCAAGGGAGATGAGCACGAGCAGAATGTGGGACCCTATCCAGAGAAGCGGAGTCCTGATGTAGCGCTGCGGGCTAATGCGTCAGACTGCAAAGTCGTTTGAACTTTAAGGTCATTTGAACTACAAGGTTGGTGGTTCAAGCTCACCAGCTGCTCCTTGAAAGCCCTATATAGGGTCACTATGGGTTGGAATTGACTTGACAGCACTTAACAACAACAACAACATCCAGAGAAGCAGCACCAGAGATGGAGGCATTGATAAGGACATGGAAAGATAGAGTAGCTGATGACTCTAGATTCATGGAAAGAAAAAGGCTGTGTACTGTTGGCCAGGAGGCAGGCTTGTAGAATGCACCCTTTAATTGTTTAAATTATTATATATTCCTGAGTGTTTTTGTATACATCCTCCCCAACACTCACCCCCCAAAAAACAAGGGGAATAGAAGCAAATACTGTTTGTTTGTTTTTTAATGTTTTATTGTGTATTATGTGATAGTTTACATGGGCGAACATAAACTTTACATTCATCCTATTGTATTGTTTCATTGCCATGGTTACAATCCCTTCCATGCATCATCAACCAACCAAAGGGTATACCCTGCAAGCCTGCCCCCTGGTCATCAGCACCCAGCCCCTTTCCTTCTCTGGGTCTAGAGTCCCCAGTCACTCCATCTCTCCTCATCATCATCTCTGTCTCCATCTCTGGCATCACTGTTTCTTTGGGTAGGGTCCCTCACCCCACTCTTCTCCCTGATAGTGCCAGGAACCTCCGCTCCTGGACTGCAAAACCAATCACTCCCCTCCTTTTGTTACAAAACATCTACCTTTACATTTCCAACCCTCACAGTCAGTCCTGATAGCAATTATTCACTGTTGTGCCACATAAGTGCTATCCCCATCTCCTTTCATCAGCCCTAGAAGCAAATACTGTTGAATGATGATGCACAGAGGGGATTGTAATCATTGTAATGTAGTGAAGAGTGTAAAACCAATGGTCTCTCATGCAAACTATCACTCAATTCACAACAAAACTTTAAAAAAAGCATGTTTACATAATTGAGATTAGTACAAATATGACAAGCTTTTTGTAAAAGAAAAATCTGATGAAGTTAATTTCCATATAATGAAAATGAGGTAGAAATAAAATGTACATGTAAATAAAACAAAAGAAAAAATAAATGAATAAAAACAAAAACATGATAGCATCATTAAATATGTTAGTTATTCCTTCTGTCTTCTATTTTTTCTTATTAAAACATTTTGAAATAGTTCAAAAACATAGATCTTACAAAGAAAATATTTACCATTTTTACTTCAGATCCTTTTAAAATAAAAATAAACTTTACAAATATAATCGAATCTCCTATCTCCAAAATACACCAAAGTTTGCATGCATCCAGACTTAAGCAATCTGTTTCTATTTTCAGTTTGCATACATTTCTGTAATCATTCACTCTTCATTTTATTTTATTTACTAAACACTGTTTACAGTTTTTAACCATTTTCTTCTGATTGTCTTTTCTCCTTCATTTTAGAATCGTCTCTCTATAGTATGTGTATTATATTTTACAGTTATGTATTTCATAAATATCATATCCAATTTTCTGACTGCTTTTTAAGATTTATGGTGCTAAGTAATTTTGGCATTAATATAATCTAAATAATCAGTTTTAAATTTTGTTCTTCATATGTTCTGGTATATTTTTAGTAAACACTTCCTTATACCAATGTAATTAATTTCCTATATTTGTTTTTAACTATTTCACAGGTTTGCTTTTCATTTTTAAGTCCTTAAGATAAATGAATTTTACTGATATGATAAAATTTTTTTATATCTTTACCCAAAACCAAACTGCCCTTGAGTTGATTCTGACTCATAGGAACCCTACAGTGATAATCAGTTATTCTGCTATAATAGGCCTGGTGTGGCACTGTAGGGTACACACTGGACTGTAAGGTTGGTTTTAGCCACAGGCTGGCAGTTCAAACTCACCAGCTGCTCCTCAGAAACTCTACACAGGATTGCTATTAGTTGGAACCAACTTGACGGCACTTAACAAAAACAATAAAAACATTCATAAGTAGTTTGATTGCCCCAATGATTTGTCAACCATATCGCTCATGTTTCCAATCCAAACAGTCTTCAGATCCAATAATCTATCTCTTAATGCTCCATTAAAAAAAAAAAAAAGTCTATTGGTATGCTCTTGTTGCTGTTGTTAAGTGTCATTAAGTCAATTCAGAGCAATCTTGTATAGGGTTTCCAAGAAGTGGTTGTTGGGTTTAAACTGCTGACTTTGTGTCTAACAGTCCAGTGCTTATCCTACAACACCACACCAGAAAAAGCAAATAATTTTAGTGATAACTATAATCAGTTTATTATTTGATGAGGCTTTTTAACTTCAAATCAATATTCTTCTTTTCTATTAATTTTTTAGTATTCTTTTATAATCAAGTTTTAAGAAAATAGTCCAGCACTCATCTGTCAGCTTGTTGTACTGTTGTGGATTGTATGTTGTTGTAATGCTGGAAACTCTGCCACCAGTATTTTAAATACCAGCAGGGACACCAACTGTGGACAGGTTTCAAATAAGCTTCCAGACAAAAACAGATTAGGAAGAAAGAGAAGCAGAACACTTCTGAATGGTTGGCCAGTGAAAATCTTATTAATAAGAGCAGAACATTGTAAGATATAGTACCATAAATGAAGTCTCAGGTTGAAAGTCACTCAAAATACGACTGGGGAAGAGGTGGCTCATCAAAGTAGAGTTGACCAGAATGACATGGATAGAGTTAGCTTTTGGGATCTTCATTTGCTGATGTGGCACAACTCAAAATCAGAAGAAGCAGCTGCAAACATGCATCAATAATCAGAATGTGGAATGTACAAAATATGAATCCAGGAAAATTGGAAGTTGTCAAAAATGAAATGGGAGGAAAAAAGATTAATATCCTAGGTATTAGTGAGCAGAAATGAACAGGTTTCAGCAGTTTTGTATAGGACAATGACATGATTTATGGCAGGAATGACAAATTGAAGAGGAATAGCAACACATTCATCATTAGATAGAACATTTCTAGATCTATCTTGAAGTAGAATCCTGTCTGTGATAGGATAATATACGTATGCCTATAAGGAAGTCCTGCTAATACCACTATTGTTCAAATTTACACACAAACCACTAAATCCAGTGATGATGAAATAGAAGAATTCTGTGCTGTAGGATCAGTACTGGGCTACAAACCACAAGTTTGACAGTTCAAACCCACCAGTTGCTCCTCAGAAATCCTATACAGGGTCACTATGAGTCAGAATGGACTCAATGGCAATTAAAAACAATAAGAACAACCAACTTATTCAATCTGAAATTGATCAAACATGCAATCAAGATACATTGATATTTGCTGGTGATTGAAATGCAAGAATTAGAAACAAAGAGAACAGATCAGTAGCTAGAAAATATGGCCTTCGTAATAGGAATGTTACTAGAGATGGCATGATAGAATTTTGCAAGACCAATGACTTATTAATTGCAAGTACCTTTTTTAATGACATAAAAGACAATTTATTCACATGGACCTCATCAGATGAAGTACATAGAAATCAAATTGACTACATCTGTGGAAAGAATGTAGAAAAACTCAATAACATCAGTCAAAACTGTGGAACAGACCATGAATTGCTCATGTGCAAGTTCAGATTGAAGCTGAAGAAAATGAAAACAAGTCTATTAGACACACAATATGACTTTGAACATATCCCACATGAATTTAGAGACCATTTCAAGAACAGTTTTTTGTTTTTGTTTTTTTCCATGTAGTTTTTTTTTTTTTTAAGTTTTTATTGTGAATTAAGTGACAATGTACATGGGAGAACATCATCTTTACATTCATCCTAT
>NW_006408554.1:19588441-19591203 GCF_000296735.1 Chrysochloris asiatica | reverse complement strand
TTAGACAACATTGACTGGAGACCAGAAGAGTTGAGGGATTACATCAAATACATCATATAGTAAGAAAGCAAAAGGTCATTAAGAAAATAATAAAGAAAGAAAAGCTTAAAATGGATGTCATAAGAGACTCTCAAACTAGTTGTACAGTGTAGAGATGCTAAAGGAAATGGAAGAAATGAGGAGGTAAGAGAACTGAACAGAAAATTTCAAAGAGCAGCTCAAGAAGATGAAATCAAATATTATAATGAAATATGCAAAGACCTGAAGTTAGAAATCCAAAAGAGAACATGCTCAGCATTTTTCAAGCTAAAACAACTGGAGAAAAAAAAAAAAATTAAGCCTCAACTTGCAATATAAAGGGGTTCTATGGGCAAAATACAGAATGACATTAGAAACATCAAAAGAGAATGGAAGGAATATGCAGTCACTACTACACCAAAAAGAACTGGTTGGTTTTTAACAATTTTAAGAGGTAGCATGTGATCAAGAACTGATAGTATTAGAGGGAAAAGTCCAAGCAGCACTAAAGGAATTGACAAGAAATAAGGCTCCAGTAATTGATGAAATACAAATTGAAATGTTTTAGCAAATTGATGCAATGCTAGAGGTACTCATCTATATCAGGAAATTTGGAAGACAGCAACCAGCTGGAAGAGAACCATTATTTGTATCCATTCCAAAGAAAGGTGACCCAAATGGAGCATGAATAACATCAAACCCTATCTTTATGCTGAACATAATTCAGAAATGATTACAGTAGTACATCAAAAGAAACTGCCAGAAATTCAAGCCAGATTCAAAAGAGGACATGGAACTAGGGATATTGCTGATGTCAGATGGATCTTGGCTGAAAGCAGAAAACACCAGAAAGAAGTTTATTTGTACTTTATTGACTATGCAAAGACATTAATGTGTGTGGATCATAACAAACTATGGATAATATTATGACATAGCAAAGAATGGGAATTCCAGAACACGTAATTGTGTTCATGATGAACCTGTACTTAAGACCAAGACGCAGTTATTAGAACTGAATAAGGGGATACTGAATGGTTTGAAATCAGGAAAGATGTGTCTCAGGGTTGTATTCTTTAACCATACTTATTTAATCTGTAAAAAGCTCTGGTAGTGTCCTGGTTTCGAGTCGGGCTGCTAATCTCACTGTCAGCAGTTTAAAACTATGGCTTTCTGCTTTCATAAAGATTTGGAAACCCTAAACAGGGTCACAATGATTTGGAACCGACTCCATGGCACATAACTACCACCACTACCACCACTTAAACTGTATGCTGAAAAGCTGGATTATATGAAAAGAACATGGCATCAGAATTGGAAGAAGACTCACTAACAACCTGAGATATGCAGATGACACAATCTTGCTTAGTGAAAACAAAGAAGACTTGAAGAACTTGCTGAGGAAGACCAAAGATGACAGCCTTCAGTTTGGATTGTACCCCAATGGAAAAAACAAAACAAAAATCATGCCTATATAGCCCAGACACAACTGTACCTTCTACAGTCTCACCCACCAGGCAAGAGCCAATACCAGACGCTATACAACTGATTAATGATAACAACCAACATCAGCCAAAACCATCCTAAACAGAACAGCACAAATGGCAAATAGAGAAGACATATTTAGTCTCCTAATAACACTAAACAGGAGACAATTGGTGTGTATATAAGAATACACCAGCATACAATCATCAAGTTAATAAAATAAAACAACACCACAATGTCTCGGACGCAATAGACAATTTCTTTTCACAGGAAGAAACAAGAAAGAGTGACTCAAAAAGTGATCAAGTGGCAGAACTAGAAAACATGTTTGAGGAAGAAAAGGCATTGGAACTACTTAAAAACAATAACAACAACAACAAAAAAAAAAACCCTAGAGAATGATTATTTAGGTACCTCAAAATGACTAATGTAAAGGTTGAGGAAAATAAGGAATAATTCAGGAAAACACTACAGGAAAAACAAACAAAATAGATAAAGGATTGTAGACTAAAAATTTGAAAATAGAAAACAGAAGATTAATACAAAGATTTCAGAAGTGGGCAATACATTGAAATGGGAAAGGAGTAGATTTGAATCAATGGAAGCCTGAATTAATGAGCTTAAAGATAAGGGGAAGGGGAAGGGGAAGGGAAGGTTGAGCACAGGGTAGGGAATAGGCAAAGGAGAGTTTGAGTTTGGGTGCTGGGGGGTGTCACACACTAGTAGGGGAAGGGGAAAGGAAAAACAAGGCAGATGGGAGAATAGCTAGGCAGACTTACATGGGTTAAATAGGACAGAGGTAAATAACGATGTGAGCACAACCTTGAAACAACAGGGCTCATAGATACAAAGATTGAGGCATGGTATGAATGGGTAAAAGTAGGGAAATGGTGTTAAGATGTTTGGCTGTCATTTGAATCTTGAGTTTCCTTGCCTACTATTGTAAAATAGACACTTGAAGGGTGAGAGAGAGTAATAGCCAGAAACATCACCAGAGAAAACTTGTCCATCTTCAGCCTATAACTGATTTGTTGTTGTTGTCATTAGGTGCCATTGAGTCAGTACCGACTCATAGCGACCTTAAGCACAGCAGAATGAAACACTGCCCGATCCTGGGCCAACCTCACTACTCTTGCCACACTTAAGTCCATCAATGCTGCCATCTGGCCAATCCATCTCATTGGGGGTCTTCCTCTTTTTCTCTGACCCTCACCTTACCAAACATGATATCCTTCTCCAGCGACTGGTCCCTCCTGACAATC
>NW_006408554.1:19582586-19585071 GCF_000296735.1 Chrysochloris asiatica | reverse complement strand
TAGAAAGCAATAGATTTCTTGCTTCTGCCACAAATTCCCCCAGCTGTGAGCCTTCCAACCTTCTAAGTATTCCTTTATATGTGGTTCCGAGTTCTGGGACCATCCCCTGAGCCTGCTTGGTCGGGTATTCTGTGTTGTTGTTGGCGGAGCTCTCTGCTATACATCCACCCGATCCGCCATCTTGTTTGTTCCTCAATCTGTAAATGTTTTATTTAAATCCTCTTCACTTTCAGCAAGCAAGGTTGTATCATCTGCATATCGCAGGTTGGAATGCCTAAAATGTAGATAGAACTTTCCCAGTGAAGGAGGCTTCCTACAGAGCCTTTGCATTGCACAAGAACATAGGTAGAATTCTGATCCCTGTTGAGAATCTTCTGAGGTGGGACACTTGCTCTTGAAAGGACAAGCAGACCAGTCTGGAGCAGCTAGAGGAACAGAAGATACTTCTTGAAAGAAAGACCAGCAGGAAAAATGGGGGGAAAAAGAACAGCAGTCCAATTGACTACTACAAGAACAAACAAGTTGTTCTCCAGACAGCCATCAAGGCAAGTGGTCAGGTCCCCTCAAGGCAAACTCCCTTCATAGACTGAAACTCAGTTGGAATACACTAACAGGCCTATTGCTGCTGACCACATTGGTCACCAATAAGGGGAAGTGGGGGAAAAACAGCAATGAAGTAGTGAACTAAGTCCAATCACATTCAATAGACTCCTATTAACCTGGGTTGAGACCTGGTTAACCATCAGTATGGTGAGACCTGGGGACTCTTGGGCCCAGGGGCAGGGACATGGCCCCAGAGCACTAGAACGGAGTGTAAATCATACAGCTGATATGAAATGAGGGGAGATGCACAAGAATACCCACACTTGTAGATAGCACCCATTTGACCTGGCATCAATGGCTGGATGATCAGAACATGCTTAGAGGAAGAAAGAAGAGGAATCCTCTAAAGAAAAGAAAATAAGAGAAGAGAAGAAAAGAAAAGAAAGAAAAAGTAATCCACTACAAATAGATGAACTTGAACTATGCATGTGGATGCAGTATGACAAAGGAACAGAAGAATCTCTACATTGAGGATCATTCCCATCGCCTTGGTACACAGGGTCAACAGGGAGGGGGAACTTAGACATTGGCTACCCAAAATGGGGGACTACAAAGGCAAGAAGTGACTGGTTTACAAACTTTCAATAGGGAGCCTAGCTCCAGAGGATACAGGGAAAGGTAGAACCTCCACTGAATTGTTTCCAACCTGTCTGGATGGGGTTAATGAAAGATGAGGAGGAAAGGTGCCAACAAGCTGGTTCTCATTCATACCTACCCTATGTATGGAACATTACCTGGTCCTCTGCCATCCTCACAACTATTGTTATATTTGAGCACATTGTTGCTGCCACTATGTCAGTCCATCTTGTTAGGGGTATCTCTTTTTTGCTGACCCTCCAATTTAACATGCTTGATGTCCTTCTCCAAGGACTAGTACTTTCTGACATCATGTCCAAAATATAAAACACTATCATCATCCCTTCCAAGGAGCAATCTGGCTAAACTTACTTCTTTCAAAACAAATGTGTCATTCTATAGTCAGTTCATGTTGTTGTTGATGTTAAGTATGGTCAAGTCAGCACTGACTCATAGTGACCCTGTATAGGGTTTCTGAGGAACGACTGATGAGTTTGAACTGCCAACCTTGTGGTTAGCAGGCCAGTGCTTATCACAGAGTGCCACACTAGGAATTCATGGCAGTCCATAGTATATTCAATACTTGTAATCAATATTATAATTCAAATGCATAATTCTTCCTCCATCTTAGTTATTCATTGTCCAGCTTTCACGTGCATATGAGATGACTGAAAACACCATCTCTTTGTTCAGGCACATCTCAGTCTTAAAAGGACGTCTTTGATTTTCAACACTTTAAAAATGGTCTTTTGCAGCAGATTTGCCTAATGCAATACCTCCTTTGATTTCTTGACTGCTGCTTCCAAAAGCATTGATTATAAATCCAAGCAAAATGAAATCTCTAACAACTTCAATAATTTCTCCATTTATTATGATGTTATTTATGGGTCAAGTTGTGAGGATTTTAATTTTTTTTACATTGAGGTACAATCCATAGTGAAAGCTGTAGGCTTTGTACTTTATCCATAAGTACTTCAAGTTCTTTTAGGTTCCAACAAGATTGTGTCATCTGCATATTGCAGACTATTAATGAGTCTTCAACCCTGATGCCCTGTTATTCTTTATATAATTCAGTTCCTCAGATTATTTGCTCAGCATACAGATTGAATAAGTATGGTGAAAAGATACAACTCCATTGCGTTGTTGTTTTTAGGTGCCATCTAGTCAGTACTGACTCATAATGACCCTATGCACAACATAACGAAACACTGTCCGGTCCTGGGCCAACCTCACAATTGTTGCCACACTTGAGCCCATTGATGCTGCCACTTTGCCAATCCATCTTGCTGGGGGTCTTCCTCTTTTT
>NW_006408554.1:19574321-19582486 GCF_000296735.1 Chrysochloris asiatica | reverse complement strand
TATGTCTGAAGTATGAGAGACGAAGTTTAGCCATCTTGGCCTCCAAGGAGCACTATGGCTACACTTCTTCCAACATAGATCTGTTGGTTCTTTTGGCAGCCCGTTGCACTTTTAATATTCTCCTCCAACACCATAACTCAAAAGCATCAATTCTTCTATGATCTGCCTTATTCACTGTCCAGATTTCACATGCATATGTGGTTATTAAAAATACCATGGCTTGGGTCAGGTGCACCTTAGTTCTCAAACTGACATCTTTGGACTCTAATGTATACCTTTTCCTGATTTTGAACCATTCAGTATCCCCTTGTTCTGTTCTATTGTCTACCTCTTGGTCTATGTACAGATTCCTCTATGAACACAATTAAGTGTTCTGTAATTACCGTTCTTCATAATGGTATCCATAGCTTGTTATGATCCACACAGGAAAATGCCTTTCCATAGTCAATGAAACATAAATAAACACTTTCTAATATTCTCTTGTTAAAGCCTTGGAAACCCTGTACAAGGTTGCTATGAGTTGGAACTGACTCCACGGCACGTAACAACAACAACAATATTCTCTGCTTTCAAACAAGTTCCATGTGATGTCAACAGTTATATCCCTGTTCACAGCCTCTTTTGAATCTGGCTTGAGTTTCTGGCCCTACCCTGTGGATGTGCTGATTTAATCATTTTAAGTTATCTTCAGCAAAATTTTGCTTGCATGTGATCGTAATGATATTATTGTCCCATGATTACTCATTCCATTAGGTCATCTTTCTTTGGAATGGGCACAAATGTGGATCCCTTCTAACCTTCCAAATTTCTTGGCAAATACAAACAAGTACCTCCAGTGCTTCATCAGTTTGTTCAAACATGTCAATTTGTATTCCATCAGTTCCTGGAGCCTTGTTTTCTTTTTGCCAATGCCTTCAGTAAAACTTGGACTTTTTTCTTTAATATCATTGGTTCTTGATGATATAACTGCCTTTTGGAACTGCAGAACACCAACCAATTCTCCATGGTACAGTGACTCTGTGCATCCCTTCCATCTTCTTTTCATGCTTCCTATGTCATTCAACATTGTGCCCATAGAATCCTTCACTATTTCAAGTTGAGTTATGAATCCTTTCTTCAGTTCTTTTAGCTTGAGAAATGCTGAGCATGTTCTTCCCTATTGGTTTTCTAATTCCAGGTCTTTGCACATTTCATTATAATATATTACTTTGTCTTTTTAAGTTGCCATTTTATAATTTCCTATTCAGCTTTTTTACTTCATCATTTATTCCAGTCACTTTTGCTTCTGTAAGTTTCAAGAGAAAGTTTCAGAGTCTCTTCTGACATGCATTTTGGTCTTTTCTGTATTCTTAGTGACCTTTGCTTTCTGCATGTATGATGTTCTTGCTGTCATCTCACAACTCCTCTGGTATTCAGTCATTAGTATCTAATGCATCAAATCTGTTCTTGAGATGGTCTCTAAATTCAGGTGGGATATACTCAAGGCCATGTTTTGACTCTTATGGACTTGTTTCAATTTTCTTCGACTTTATTTTGGCTAATGATATTGAACTTCTTCATTATCTCTACCCACAGATGTAGTACATTTGATTACTGTGTGTTCCATCTGGAGACGTTCATGTGTATAGTATGCTTGTTGCAGAAGAGTATTTGCAACAAAGATATTATTATCTTGCAAAATTCTATCATGTGATCTTCAGCATTGGTTCTTTCACAAAGGCCATGTTTTCCAAATATCAATCCTTCCTCTTTGTTTTCAACTTTTCAGTCAACTTCCTCCTCTTATTTTTCTTCACATCCCAATCACCAGTAATTACCCACACATCTTGATTGCATACATTGGTAGAATTCTTCAATTTCTTCATCATTGGCTTTAGAGGTTGGTCCATGAATTTGAATAATAGTGATATTAACTTATCTTCTTTATAGACATATGAATAGTAACCTGTCACAGACAGTATTGTATTTCAAGATAGATCTTGAACTATTCCTCTTCTTAACAACAACAACAACAAAAAAAAAAAACCCACATGTGCTATATACCTTGAATTAATGATACTTTGAATATATAGTGCTACTTCTCCTATAGCAAAATCATTTTAGTCTGAGAATCAAGGGATGGGAGTGGCTTCATCACTACTATACCTCCTATCTGACTTACATAATTTTAGTTCCCTTCCATGTAACTTTGTGTTTTTCTGGTCCAGGGATCTCAGTTCTCAAGAAAGGAGTGCTTCTCTACATCATAGGCTTCATTAAAGTGAAAATTGAATTGTCATTTGAGCAATTTTGACTCTGTTTAACACAAAAGATAAAGAAAAATGTAGCTCTAGTGGCTGGGATAATTGATCTAGAAATAATAAAAAAATCTGGCTTCTCGATACACATGGACCACTATTCAGTTTGTCATACTGTGGTGACTTGTATGTTGTTGTGATGCTGGAAGCTATGCCACTATCAATTCAACTGTGTGGATAACTACAAACTATGGATAACATTGGAAAGAATGAGAATTAGCAATTAATTATGAGGAATCTGTACATAGACCAAGAGGCAGTTGTTCAAACAGAACAAGGGGTTACTGAGTAGTTTAAAATGATGAAAGGTGTTCTTCAGGTTGTGTCCTTACATTTTGCTTATTCAATCTCAATGCTGAGTAAATATTTAGAGAAGTTGAACTATATGAAGAAAAATACAGTATGAGAATTGTAGGGAGGCTCATTAACAACCTGCAATATGCAAATGACCTGATTGCTGGAAGCGAAGAGGACTTGATGCATTTACTGATGAAGATAAAAACTACAGCAGTCAGTATAGATTATAGCTCAATGTAAATAAAATGAAAATCCTCACACTGAATCAATAAATAACATCATGATAAATGGAGAAAAGATTGAAGTTGTCAAAAATTTCATTTTACTTGGATCCATAATCACAACTCCACATACAAGCAACAGTCACAAGACCAAATCACATATTGCATTGGGCAAATTTGTTGCAAAAGATGCCTTTAAAGCATCCAACAGCAAGATATCCTTTTGAGGACTCAGGTGGCCCTGACCCAAGCCATGATATTTTGAATAGCTTCATATGCATATGAAAATTAGACAATAAATAAGAAAGACAGTAGAAGAGTTATGGTGTTGGAAAAGAATACTGAAAGTACCATGAACTGCCAAAAGAACAAACAGGTCTGTGTTGGAGGAGGTAGAACCAGAATGTTCCTTGGTGGCAAGGATGGCAAGATTTCGTCTCTCATACTTCAGACATATTATTAGGAGGAACCCATCCCTGGAGAAGAACATTATGTTTGGTAAAGTGGAGGGTCAGTGAAAAAGTGGAAGACCCACAATGAGATGGGTTGACACCATGGCAGCAGCAATGAGGTCAGCCATAACAAAAATTGTGAGCGTGGTGCAAAATCAGGCAACGTTTCATAGGGTCACTATGAGTCAGAACCAACTAGCTACAACATTATGAAAAGTTTATAATGTTAACCATTGTTTCACCACACAGTGCTTTAATATTCTAAATTGCTCACTGTCAAAGCACTGAAGAGATCACATTTAAAAAATTAAAATTTCAGTTTTGTCTATCAGAACTGAATGCTTCCTAACTAAGTACCCTTGCAGAACAATTGGCTAAATAAGAGCAATGGCTGTCCCCTTTAAGGAGGACTAACTGCTGACCTTGCGGCGTTCGAAACTACCAGCTGCTCCGCGGGAGAAAGATGAGGCTTTCTACTCCCGTAAAGATTTACAACCTCGGAAACCCTGTACAGGGTCGCTATGAGTCGGTTCCGACTCCACGGCACATAACAACAACAACAACAACCCTCCACAGTAAGGAGCTCTGGTAGCGTAGTGGTTACGAATCGGGCTGCGAACCTTAAGGTCAGCGGTTTGAAACTACCAGCCGCTCCGCGGGAGAAAGATGAGGCTTTCTACTCCCGTAAAGATTTACACCCCCGGAAACCCTGTACAGGGTCGCTATGGGTCGGAACCGACTCGACGGCACTTAACAACAACAAAAACCCTCCACAGTGGACTCCTGGTGTGGCGCTTTAGTATCACCACTGGCATTGAACTGCAAACCAAAATCAGCAGTTCAAACCTACCAGCTGCTCCTTAGAAACCCTATACAGAGTCGCTGTGAGTTGGAACCAACTTGAGGGCACTTAACAACAACAACAACATGGTCCTGCAGATATTAAACTTCCAGCACTGGACTACTAACCACAAGTTCAGCAGTTCAAACCCACCAGTGACTCCCTCTTAAGAAAGATGAGGCTGTCAGCTTCCATAAACATTTACTATCTCTGAAACTCTATGAGTTACTATGAATTGGAATCAATGCAATTGCAGTGGAGTTTGGTTTGGGTTTTACTATAAATAATCAATGAACATCACAGAATTTCAGGAACACTATTTGCTTTCTTCACTCACCAAAGCAAGATGCATTTTATGAGATGTGTAAGGAAAATAATCTCAAAGTTGAGTGGGAATATTTAAGGCCACCTTGTTGTAGCCAAAAAGTGATAAATAAATGGGTTTATGATATAATACAGTTAATTACTCAGAAACTTCTGCAGAAGCGGGGTCTTTTAAAAAAAGATGACATTATTCAGGCAGGATTTTCATCTCTTTGTAGCTTAGAGTTTTGTTTCTTCTTTTTCTGTCTTCTATGTGGATGACTCCTTTGAAGGCTACCAGGGTTCTTTTTGCAAGTCAATCAGGCTAATTCCAATGTTAAGTACAGGAGGCAGGCTTGCTTTTCATCATCTCCACTGTGAAGATGGATTGGCTAGGGCAGAGTTAGAAAGATTTCCAGGAAAAGGATAGCACAAACACTATTCTAAGCAGACTGTTAGCTAATAAGTAGGGCTCAAGTTTTAAAATTTTATGATTTATAATCTTCCATTTGCTAATTTATCTTAAACCAGAGTAAAAGCTCTACAAAAGCATGAAATACATATCATTTTGCAATGTCCTCTACCAGTATTTGGAGTCCTGGTGTGGCACTGTAAGAAAAGCACTCAGCTGCAAGGTCAATTTGAACTGCAAGGTCAGTAGTTCAAACTCACCAGCCACTCCTCAGAAACCCTATACAGTGTCATTATGGGTCAGAACTGATTCAACAACACTCACCACCAACAACAACTACCATTATTTATATTCCCACATAGAGGTGCATTCAAGGATTACTGTCTATAATATTATACAGACATGTAAGAGCAGGTGCATATAAGAAAAAGAAATAGTTCCATGCTAATCATAAGTATCAATATTAAACATATTTCTAGTTTTACCATATTCATTTTTAAAGTATAAAAACTAAAACCAAACAACAACAAAACAAACCCAGTACCATCAAGTAGATTTCAATCAATAGCGACCTTATAGAGAGAGTAGAACTGCCTCTGAGAACTTCCAAAGCTATAAGTTTTTGCTGAAGCAGATTGTAATATCTTTTTCTGGAGAATTGGCTGGTGGGTTCAAACTGCCAACCTCTTGGTTAGTAACTGTGCCATCGTGGCTCAAAACTGAACAACTTGCTGTCAAGTTGCTTCCCACTGACTGCAACCCCATGTGTGCAAAGTAGAACTAAACTTTACAGGGTTTTCAATGATTATGACCCTTCGGAAGCAGATTGCTAAGGCTTTCTTCAGAGGAGCCTCTGGGTGGGTTAGAACTTCCAGCCTTTTGCTCAGCAACCAAGTGCATTGATCATTTGCACCACCCAACAATTCCTAAAATGCTCTATTTTGAAGATTATATTGTTACTGTTAAGCACTATCAAATAGATTTCAACCCATAGTCTCCCTGTCTAGGGTTTCCAGGAGTGACTGGTGGGTTTGAACCACTGACCTTGCAGTTCAAATTGACCTTTTGGTCCAGTGCATTACCCTGCAGTGCCACACCAGGACAACAAGAATTCCTAACATTCTCTTTCTGGAGGATTATGAGTAGGATACAATACAATAAAGATCTTGAATAAGTAACTAAAATAACTTTAAAATGATAATCATATGTGTATGTGTTCTTAAAAATAACGTTATAATTTGAAGAGAAGAATGAGCTAAATTAAGTTTATGGAAGATTGAAATGTCATCAAATAATTTTCCTTAATTTACTTTTATTGTGTTAATTCTCCCAAAAGAAAGAGAAAATCAAATTTAGAAAATAATGAACAAAAACAAATAAGGGAAAACAGAAGTAGATTATGGAACAAAAGTTCACATTAATCTTCAACCTTTAATTAAATTAAAAAAAAATTATACCAAACAAAATGATGCCTAACTTTTACTAGGTAGGTATTCACCATGGTCTGCAGCATTTCCAATGCTTTGTATTAATAAACTAGCTTGATTCTCACAGCATTTCTATGGGTTCCTTTACCTTCATCATCATTTGATAGGGAAAGAAACAGAAGTAATAAAAGCTTCTCAAAGTTATGTAACTAATTTTGGACATAGCAGGATTTGTGTTCAGGTAGTCTGGATCTAGATTTTTAAGAGGACATTTCGCTGACTCTTATCTATCAAACACACATGGCTGCATCTTTATTGACTATCAAAGTTTGCTGATTCTTTCTCCAGTAAAATGAACATGAGACTTATCTTTATGGTTCTAAGGGCATATCAGCTTGGTCCAATTCTGGCCCTCTGAATTCTGGTGTGGTGCTATAGCATTAGTACTGAATTGCTAACCACAAGGTTGGCAGTTCAAATCCACCAATCTCTCTTCACAAACCGTATAAAGGGTCATTATGAGCTGGAGCTGACTCAACAACAACAGGCCACCTTTAGTTTGTTTCAAGTGTCCTGTGAATTTCATGTCAGGAAAGGGGTATTTGGAGAATTTATCGTAGGACATTTGGTACCAAGAATAGTTCTAGAGAAACAAAAATGTAAGAATGAGTACTCTAAATTGGCTCTCATGTCCTATTAGTCTTACAGACAATGATGGCTCTACATACTGTAATAAAGACTGCACTGCTAATCCACAACACAAGGCAGTAATATTAATACAAAAAATATCACCAACATACCAAGTACTGGAGAGGAGCAAGGCTCTGTGTGACTGCATTTTTTTCTACATTTTTTTTTTCCCCCCAGAAAGAGAAGTATTAGAGAGCTGGTTGGTTGGTACTATGTATGCTAGACAAAGTGATGAAAGAAAGAGATGAGTTCAGGGCTTTGGAATCACAGCTGTATAAGTGCTGCATAAAATAACTGAAATTTGTCCCTTGTGCCCTCAAAGAAAGTCTTATTTCTTGTTGTAGCAGAGCTGATATTGCAAAAAACCAAACCTGAAGTCTTATTGTTGTTGTTGAGTGCTATCGAGTTGGTTATGACCCACAACAACCCTGTATAGGGTTTCTCAGGCTTTAAATCTTCATGAGAGCAGAAAGCCACATCTTTCTCCCTCAGAGTGGACTCAAACCAAGGACTTCGTAGCTTGCAGTCCAGTGTATATTGCATGAAGCCACCCTGCTCCCAGAGTTTTAAGAGAGGCTATATTATAATGCTAACTGAATTCCCAACCTCAAACAATATACGAATATAAAATATTGGCATTTATTATGAAAAAAAAAAGGGAATCCTGAAACTTGGGTTGGGACTATATATGGGCAGATAATCAGGAAGCTGGGGACACTGGTGCCTGTGTGCTGTTGACTTGGTTCCAACTCATAGTGACTCTGTCTAGGGTTTCTGAAGCTATACTTTATAGGAGCAGAAAGCCTCATCTTTGTCCTGCAGAGTCACTGGTGTATTTGAACTGCTGACCTTGCAGTTAGCAGCCCAACACACAGCAACTATACTACCAGGAATACTAAGCTGGGTACACTGGAGCCTCTAACTTCCATTGAATTACTCCTGCCAACAGAATCAGCCCTCTTATTCCCATCTGATTTGATTAACCCAGTTCAAAGCCACCAGCTGCTCCTCGGAAGCCATGTACAGGGTCGCTATGAGACAGAAAAAATTTGACAGCATTTAACTACAACAAAAGGGAATTAAGTGGATTTATTAGGTAAACCCACAGAACAACTTATGGAGTATCCAGAGAAACAACTTTTACCACAATTGTGAGGAAGAAATTTATCACGGGAGCTCCAGCATCTTGAAGATTGCTGTGATTGATAATATATGTTGTTTTTTT
>NW_006408554.1:19570333-19573693 GCF_000296735.1 Chrysochloris asiatica | reverse complement strand
TAGCCAATGTCCAAGTTGCCTATCCCTAGCTACTCTGTGTATAGAGGGGGTGGGAATGAGCCTCACTGTAAAGATTTATTCCATCTTTTGAGCTACTGCATCCATAGATGTAGGTCAAGTTCATCAAATTGTATCAGATTACTCTCTTTTTTTTCTTCTTCTTCTAGTATAGCTCTGATCATCCAGTCATTGAAGCCAGGTCGAGTGGGTATTATCTACAAGTGTGGGTGTTCTTATGCATATGCCTTCTCATCTTATCATCTGGACACTTCACTCTCCACTCTAGTCCTCTGTGTCTCTTTCACTGACTCTGGGCCCAAGAGTCCCAAGGTCTTGTCATAATGTTGGCCAACCAGGTCTCCATCTGGGTTCACAGGAGTCTATTGACCGCTGTAGGGCTTAGCTCAAAGCTTCATTGCTTCCTCTTATCAGTGATGAATGTGGTCACCAATCAGAGTGCATGTCTGTTCGTGTATTCCCATTGAGTCTTAGTCTTGGAAGGGAGTTTGCCCCCTTGATGTCTCCTGGGTGAGCAACTTGCTTGTTCTTGTAGTAATCAGTCAGACTGCCTATATTGTTTTTTTATTTTTCCTGTTAGTTTTTCTTTCAAAAATATCTTCTGTTATTCTAAGCACTCCAGGTTGGTCTGCTTGTTCTTTCAAGTGGAAATCTCCAACCTCAGAAGATTCTGAGTGAGGTTCACAATTCCACCTATGGTCTTATGAAATGCAGAGGCTTTGCAAGAAGCCTCTCTCACTGGGCATGTTGTAGCCCCATTTTAGGTGTTCCAATCAGTTATAGGTAGAAGACGGGCTTACAAGCTTTCTATGGTGATATTTCTGGCTATTCCATTCTCTCCCCCTCAAGTGTCTATTTTATAATGGTATGCCAGAGAAACCAAGATTCAAAAGACAGCCAAGCATCTTAACATTATTTCTCCCCTTTCCCCCATTCCAACCATGTCTCAGTCCCTGTATCCCAGAGCCCTGTTTTCCCAAGGTTGTGTATGCATCATTATTTACCTCTGTCCGGCTTAGCCCAGGCGAATCTGCCTAATTGTTTTCCCATCTGCTTTGTTCTTCCATTCCCCTCCCCCTTCTGTGTATTGCCACCCTGGCTAGCACCCAGACTATCCTGTGTCTATTCCCTACCCTCTGCTCCACTTTCCCCTTCATCCACTCACCCCATCCCCCACATCCCCTTAACCAGCAAATAATTCACCTTCACCCCCTTTGGTATGGGTTCTTTTTCTTAGTGTTTTACAGTAGTGATTCTATGCAATATTTCTACTTTTGCAACTGTCTAATTTCACTCAACATAATGGAGCCCTGGTGTGGGGCTGTGGGTTAATGCGCCAGACTGCAAAGTTGTTTTGACTGCAAGATCGGGAGTTCAAGCTCACTAGCTGCTCTTCGAAAACCCTATACAGGGTTGCTATGGGTTGGAACTGACTCAACAGCACTTCACAACAAAAACAACAATGTACTCAATGTTCATCGATGTTATGTGATAACTTATAGCTTCCTTGTTGTTCATCAAGGTAGCATAACATTCCATTATGTGTATGTACCACAGTTTGTTTATCCATTCTTCCCTTGATGGGCACTTAGGCTGTCTCCATCTTTTTGCTATTGTAAATAGTGCTGCTATGAACATTGGTGTGCATATATCTACTCCTGTTATAACTCGTGTCTCTTGTGGGTAAACACGAAGTAGAAGAATTGCTGGACAATAAGGTATTTCTATTTCCAACCTTCTGAGGAAATGCCCAGTCTCTTCACATCCTCGCCAGCATTTATTGTCCTCTACTTATATGATCTTTGCTGTTGTTGCTGGTGTGAGATAATATCTCATTGTTGTTTTGCTTTGCATCTCTTTAATGGCTAGTGATCATGAACATTTCTTCATATGTTTGTTGGCTGCCCAGATCTCCTCCTTGGTGAACTGTCTGTTCATGTTCTGTGCCCTTTTTTTAATTGGGTTATTTGTCTTTTTCTTGTAGAGGTGTTATAGTTTCCTATATATTTTAGAAATGAGTCCCTTGTCTGATGTTTCATTGCAAAATATTTTTTTCCATTCTGTGGGTTCCCTTTTTACTCTTCTGGTGAAGTCTTTTTATGCACATAAATTTTTAATTTTTAGTATGTCCCACTCATCTGTTTTATCTACTTTTGTTTGTGTAGTTTTAAAGATATTTGGTAGTCTGTGCATTCCCTGAACTTGTGCCCTCACATTTGTCCCTATGTTTTCATAATTTTGGAATTCACATTTAGGTCTTTAATCCATGCTGAGTTGGTTTTTGTATAAGGTGTGAGGTAAAGGTCTTGTTTCAGTCTTTTGAATATTACGTTCCAGTTCTGCCAGCACCATCTGTTAAAGAGACTATACCATACCCATGCAATATATTTAGGTACTTTGTCAAAAATCAGTTGGCTGTATGTGGATGCATTAATTTCTGGATTCGCAATTCGTTGCATTGATCAACGTTATCTTTCATTGTACCAGTACCAAGCTATTTTGACCACAGTAGCCGTGTAATAAATTTCAGAGCTGGGGAGTGAGAAGTTTCCAACCTTATTCTTCTTCTTAAGTGGTGCTTTGTTTATCCTGTGTTTCTTTCCTTTCCATATAAAGTTTGTAATTGTGTTTTTCATCTCTTTTGAAGAATGTTGTTGGAATCTGGATTGGGATTGCATTATATGTATAAATTGTTTTGGGCAGTATTGACATTTTTACAATGTTAAGTCTTCCTATCCAGAAGCATGGTACATTTTCCCATTTTTGTAGGTCTCTTTTGGTTTCTTGTAGTAGTGTTTTGTAGTTTTCTTTGTATAGGTTCTTTGTTTCTCTGGTTACATTTATTCCTAGCTATTTCATCCTTTGGGTGGCTGTTGTAAATAGTATTGTTTTCCTAATGTCCTTTTCAGCACTGTCAATTTTGGTATAGAGGAATCCAACAGATTTTTGTATACTGATCTTATATCCTGCCACTTTGCTGAATCTTCCAATGAGATCTAACAGCTTTTTTTTTTTTTTTACAGAGTCTTTGGGGTTTTATATGTACAAGATCATATCGTCCACAAAGAGAGAGAATTTTACTTCCTTTTTGCCTATATGGATGGCTTTAATTTCCCTGTCTTACCATATAGCTCTTGCTAAGACTTCCAGCACTATATTGAAAAGGAGTGGTGAAAAAGGGTATCCTTGTCTGGTTCCTGTTCACAGAGAAAAGGCTTTCAGTTTCTCTCCATGGAGAGTAATGTAGGCTGTTGGTTTTGTATATATGCCCTTAATTATGTTCCCTTCAATTATTACTTTGTTGAGTGTTTTTATCAGGAATGGATGTTGGATTTTGTCAAA
>NW_006408554.1:19567553-19569498 GCF_000296735.1 Chrysochloris asiatica | reverse complement strand
GTTTATTGCAATAAATTGTCCTCTCAGCACCGCTTTTGCCATGTCCCAAAGATTTTGGTATGTTGTGTTTTTGTTTGCATTTACTTCTAGGAACTTTGTGAATTTACGTTTAATTTCTTCTATTACCCAGCGCTTTTCAGCAGGGTGTTATTCAGTTTCCATGTATTTGACTTTATTTCCTTGGTTTTCCTATTGTTGATTTCTAATTTGATAGTATTGTGGTCTGAGAAGATGCTTTGTAGTATTTTGATATTTGTAAATTTACGGACGTTTATTTTGTGACCTAACACATGGTCTATTCTGGAGAATGTTCCATGTGCACTGGAAAAAAATGTGTATCGTGCAGTTGTTGGGTTGAATGCTCTGTACCCATCTATGAGGTCCAGTTGGCTTATTGCATTTAGTTCTTCTGTGTCTTTGCCAAGTTTATTTCTGATTATTCTATCCATTTTTGAAAGCGGTGTATGAAAATCATCCACTATTATTGTAGATTCGTCAATTTCTTTCTTCAAATCTATTAGAGTTTACTTTATATATTTTCATTTGGACCATAGATATTTATTATGGTTATGTCATCTTGTTCAATTGTCCCTTTAATCATAAGATAATGTCCATCTTTATCTGTTATGCTGGGGTTTTTTTTGCCTTAAAGTTAATTGTATCAGAGATTCGTACTGCCACTCCTGTTCATGTTTTACTGCAATTAGCTTGGTATATATTTTTTCCCCATACTTTTGACTTTTAATCAGTTTAATCTGTTTTTGTCTCTTTGTGTAAGATGTGTCTCTTGCAGACAGCATATTGAAGGACTGTGTTTTCTTATCCATTCTGCCACACCCCTTCTCTTAACTAGTGCATTTAATCCATTTACATTCAGTTTAATTATCAATAGGTATGAATTATTTGCTGTCATTATGTTTGTTTGTTTTTTTTTATTTCTGGTCTTGCTGCTTTCTTTGCTCTGTGTGTCTTCCTTTGTTGAGTTCATGCTTTTTGTGTTCTTTCTTGTGAGCTTCCTCATAGTTTTAATATTTCCATGTTCTTCTTGGATTTTTATTTTATTGGTATGTTGTGAAGTGTTAATTTTTTTTGAGGTTACCTTGTATTCTGTTAACTTTTCCCTCAATTTAGTGCAGTCTATTGTATCCTGTAATCTACCTGACCTTCTCACTATCCATCTGGATCTCTGTTCCTATTTGTTTACCTTCTTTTACATTGTAATTGTTTTGATCATAGACTGACCTCCCAGATTCTCTGAGTTTGTTCTTATAGTTTTGTTCTGTTCTTGACTCTTCCTTCTGTCGATTTAGTTCTGGGAGGTGCTGCCACGTTTGTCAATCTCTGGTTGTTGTCTGTTCTTGTTGGTTCTCAGTCCACAGAACTTTCTTTAGGATGCTTTTCATAGCAGGGTTGTCAGGTTAATTCAGAGCCAATGTCCAGTTGTTGTTGTTGTCAGGTTAATTCAGAGCCAATGTCCAGTTGTTGTTGTTGTTGTTGTTGTTGTTGTCAGGTGCCATCGAGTCAGAACCGACTCATAGCGACCCCATGCACAGCAGAACGATGTCCGATCCTGGGCCAACCTCACTATTGCTGCCACAACTGACGCCATCAATGATGTCACCTGGCTGACTCAACTACACTAAATAACAACTGTAAATCAGCCTTCTGAGAACCAAGTGCTCAAAATTTAAACTTTAATACTCTATACAAGGAGTCCTGGTATGGTGCTGTAGGATAAACACTGGATCACAAGGTCGGTGGTTCAAACTTACCAGCTACTCCTTGGAAACCCTATACTGGATGTTTGAGTCAGAACGGACTTGAAGGCACTTAACAACAGCAACACTATACAAGGAGGCTTTAAAAAGTTCCAAGAAAAATTCTATTACCTTTTAATTCCATTTTCCATAGACTTTTTAAAAAGTACCCTGGTTTAATCAGTCTT
>NW_006408554.1:19557012-19567323 GCF_000296735.1 Chrysochloris asiatica | reverse complement strand
ATCAATGATGTCACCTGGCTGATCCATCTTGTTGGGGGTCTTCCTCTTTTCTCTGACCCTCCACCTTACCCAGCATGACATCCTTCTCCAGCAACTGTTCTCTCCAGACAATGTGTCCAAAGTATGAGAGACAAAGCCTAGCCATTTTGGCCTCCAAGGAGCACTCTGGTTGCACTTCTTCTAAAACAGATCTATTGGTTCTTTTGGCAGTTCATGGCACAGTAACCCCCTGAAATTTTGATTATGTCCTTTTCCCCAGTAACTTTTGTCAAAGGCCCTGGATCCTTTTGGGCAGGCTCACAGAAAGACTAACAGGATGCATTTTTGGTTCAAAAGAACCTTGTTTCCCTTTCATTTAATAACAACCTTATGTAGGGTTTCTAAGGAGCAGCTAGTGAGTTTGAACTGCCAACCTTGTGGTCCAAACCAAGCTTGTAGTTCAGTGCCTTCTCCCACAGTGCCACACCAAGTCTCCAGTGCTGTAAATCCATACAAAATCAGACTATTCTGAATTTTACTTTGACTCTGTTGTGCATTATAGTAACCAAATCCACCTTGTCTTTATTAATAATGTCCTGCCACTTAGTTACTACTAACATGAGATCCAATGAGCCCCATTGTAGTTAAGTGTCTTAATTCAGTTAGGGCAGTTTCCACTGTCAAATATGACTTACATAAAGTAACAATCACAGAGAGGTGGGTCTTGATGGCAGATAGGGTAGAGGTGCAGTGAAGTTAGCCATCAACAATACCACAGAATACCAGGTGAAGAGGGTTCAGGGCAGAGATCCAAAACTCTTAACACATAGGTAGGCATATTTTAAAAGTTTGAAGGCTTATAGCTAGTAGAACTTGTAGGGGAAATAAGAGGACTGAGCCACTTGATGGGAATTACAAAGTCTATATAGCTGGATAAGGAACTCTGGTAGCATAGTGGTTATGAGTCTGGCTGCTAACCTCAAGGTCTGCCATTTGAAGTTACCAGCTGTTCTGTGAGAGAAAGATGGGGTTTTCTGCTCCCATAAAGATTCACAGCCTTAGAAATCCTATGCAGGGTCACTGTGAGTTGGAACCGACTCCAAAGCACACCGCTACCACCATATAGATAGTTGGACCATACTAAGTATTTCATAGCACTGCAGGTCCTCTAGGGAGAGGGGATTGTAGGACTGGGTAATGATAAGCAGATTTGGCAGCTAGAATTATGTGCTCTTCAAATCCTGCTTCTTTTCCTCTTGGGCTCAAAATTAGACTACATTTTCCAGTCTCTCTTGTGGTTGGGCATCACCACGTAGCTGAGTGTTCGCCAAAGAATGAGGCCAGAGATGAGATATAGCTCTTCTAGGCCTAGCAATTTAAAAACCTCTCATGTACAAAATTTCTTTCTCTTACCTTCTCCTCTTTGATTGGCTGAATGGGAAGAGGTTGGAGCCACAAAATGGAAGGATCTGGAGCCTAGAAAATTATGTGGAAAGTGTTTCCTATCAACTAGAAGTGCTTTTGAATGCAAGAGAAACTTTGTGTTAAGTCACTCAGATTTGGAACTTTTTGTTATGAACTGAATGTTACTTGTTAAGACAAGCATAGTAAATACGTGTTTTGCTGGTGGTAAGTGATGGTTATGAGGTAGGAAAATAGATTAACCATTATTGACTAGGTATGTTAGACACTTTAGATACTGCTGTGGCCATTTGGGGAATCAAGCAAATTAAAAGATATAGCACCACAGAAATATAATTCAGTATGAAGTATTAATATGACCATATAATCATACCCAGCTTGAGGAGAGTTCACACTACAGAGTGTCTGCCAAGCACTACCACTCACATTAAGTAGTTATGGCAAAAGAACCATAACAATGTTGCTCCTCTGGCAGCAATTTTATTTCTAATGTTTCTTAATGGGTGCCTCAAAGGTTCATGTTTAACTGCAGCTTAGGTGAGCTTCTTCCTCCATGTTTCACCCTTGGATGAATCTATTCACCAGTAAGCCTTAAAGAAGACCTCAGTCCATTAATCAGTATGCCATTACATGACTGGGATTAAATGGTAAGGAGTAAATCCTTTAAGTTAAATCCCTAACAAGTATCACATAGTACATGTGTCTGCACAAGGACTCCCATTA
This sequence comes from Chrysochloris asiatica, assembly GCF_000296735.1. Classification (NCBI taxonomy): domain Eukaryota; kingdom Metazoa; phylum Chordata; class Mammalia; order Afrosoricida; family Chrysochloridae; genus Chrysochloris; species Chrysochloris asiatica. The sequence goes on along the minus strand of NW_006408554.1, from coordinate 19,565,199 downwards.
CAAAGTAAGACACCATCTGGAAGGTATTCTTCTGCCAAATTAAGTAATGCCATAATGCCTCCCCTTCCTTTCCAAGGTGCAGCACAGAAGAACTGAAACCCACCAAACAGAGAAATAAGCCTTTTTTGGAGTTATAAGCAACTAGGGAGAGGCAAGTATGCGAAGCCCTTCTCAGAAGCAAGTTCTTCACAATGCAAAAACTGACGACACTGTCTTTACAATGGATTTTGAGGCATACAGAAGCAAAGGCTGATACTTGGCATATTAGAAAGGACATGCTAATTCTAGATTTGACCTTCAGTGAGGAAAGCATGTGCTAGGCACTCTGAGCAAAGTTCCAAATGAAAGTGTGGCTTGTATCTTAATGCCCCTTATATCTTAATGCCTGGAGCAAAAAGTCTGGCTAATTGATGCCTAGCAAATTATCACAGAAGACAGTCTATTTGACTAAAGAGAACCTGGGTTTTCTCAAATTGTTCAAAGTTGTCACATAACAGTTCATGAATGGCAGCTCAAGCCATGTGGTGACTTAGTGACCCATGGTTAGGCATTCAGTCTCTACTAAGGCCCAATAACAAACCAGAAGCTGTTCCTCAAAATGAGAGAGTAGTTATCTGTAGAGGATGGCAGAGCTTTGCTCCCAAATCTTAAGGGTCTGCACTGTCAATCATCAGTAGAGGTCTGTCATTGACTCAATATAGCCTCTTGAGCTGCCACGGCCACTTCAAGATCAATGGATCAGTTGATTCATAGGGCCCAAGTGGTAGAGCAGCTTACACAGCTGCCTAAACCTATTGTAGAGCCTTCTCTGGCTCTGGTCCCATTCAATTCTTCAACACCAACCTCCAATGTCTCATTCCCCATCTTTTCCTTTTGTGCAGAGTATACTTCCCAACTTCAATGGCTATGATCTTGCCCAAATGACTTACTTTGAACAATGGAATGTGGGTAGAAATGCAAGTGGGTCTGTTCCAAATAGGAGTATAAAGAATCATCAATGGTTTTTATCTATTTTCTTATGCCCCTCTACCATGAACAGGATCAGCCCCAAGTGACTGCTGTTTCTCTAGTCTTTGTGATAGAATGAGAGACATGTGGTACAGACATAAACCCAATCCCTGCCCCACTAAGCCATGCAAACTTATAAAACTGTAAACAAGAAATAAACATTTGTAAGCCACTGAGATATTTGGTAGTGTTTGTTACATATCTTGTCTGAAGCAAAAGCTAGTGTCTTTCTACTGTGGTTATTTCCTAACTGGTCGTAGTGAGACCTTGTTGTTGTTAGGTGCCATCAAGCCAGCATAGACTCATAGAGACCCTATGCACAACAGAATGAAACACTGCCCAGTCCCATGCCAACCCCACAATTATTGCTAATTCTAAGCCCATTCCTGCTGCCATTGTGCTAATTCATCTTGTTGGGGGTCTTCCTCTTTTCCTCTGACCCTCTACTTTATCAAACATGATATCCTTCTCCAGGGACTGGGTCTTCCTGACAAGATATCCAAAGTATGAGAGACGTAGTCTTGCCATCCTGGCTTCTAAGGAACATTCTGGCTGTACTTCTTCCAACACAGATGGGTTTGTGCTTTTAGCGGCCCATGGTACTTTTAATATTTTCCTCTAACACAATAACTCAAATGCATCAATTATTCTATGTTCCATCTTTCACATTGATATGGTTATTGAAAATACCTTGGCTTGGATTGGTGCACTTCAGTCCTCAAACTGACATCTTTGCTCTTCAGCACTTTAAAGAGGTCTTGTGCAGCAGATTTGGCTAATGCAGTACGTCATTTGATTTCTTGGCTGCTGCTTCCATGAGTGTTGAACCTAGTGAAATGAAGTTTTAGACAACATGAATTTTTTTTTTTTCATTTTATATGTATGTTTTTATTGGTCCAGTGGTGAGGATTTTTGTTTTCTTTGCATTGAGATGCAACCCATACCGAAGGCTGTAGTCTTTGATCTTCATCAGCAAATATTTTAAGTCCTAGTGAGACCTAGGAATCTGTATTTTCAAAAATTCCTAAAGAAATTCTGATGCCCAGCCCTACATGCTTGAAAACTACAAGTCTCCTACTCAACAGTACAAAGCCCATAGGACAGAATCTTCTATAGTCTTTATTGTCAGCCATTTACTTCCTAAACCACAAGGCAAGGAATATGATCTCAGTTAGAATCCAGGGAGATCTCAACTGGAAATTGAACATGAGCCCATCCACAGTTACGGATGTTGGAGACAGAAACAGCTTGCAGCTAGATGTGAGTACTGCTGTATCCTTCCAACCTAATGTGGGCAATGCCACTACATGAGCCCATGTAGGAAACAGGCTGGTGGGCTTTTCCTATTTAGCTTTCAACATGAATTCATTGCTGCATCACAGTATTAAAATGGTCAAGATTATAAAATTTATGGAGTCCTGGTGTAGTGCTGTAAGATAAGTACTGGACTGCTTACCTCAAGATCAGTGGTTCAAACCCACCAACTGTTTTTCATAAACCCTATGCAGGATCGCTATAAGTCAAAACTGACTCGATGACAGCAGCAACAGTTACCAGAAAACATAATTTAAATATAAAATACTATGTTCCCCATGTTGTCTGTAGCAATAGAATAAGTGATTCATTGGTAACAGCATCATTCCTATTTTGTATGTCTGTAAGGTTTGCTTTTCTTTTCTTTCTGTGTATCTGACTTGTAGAATGCTATTTCTTGAGTGGGTTTTTATTTTTGTTTTCATTGAAAATCATCATAGAAACATAATGACACAACGGAAATAGACTTGGCAGAACCTACCAACATCAGAATCGAAATTCTCACTGGGCCAACACAGAGAGACTTCCAGTCATCTCTTGTTAAGAGTGTTTCCTAATTCTGAATGAGGAGGAAAAGGGAAGGTAATATAAAAACTCTTACTGTGTAAAATCTGTAGTTTGTAGTGAATTGTGATGCTAAGGTTATTGTTGTTGTTAAGTGCCATTGAGTTGGTTCTGACTCATAATGACACTATATAGGGCTTCCAAGGAATGATTGGTGAGTTTGAACCACCAACTTTATGGTTCAAACTGACCTTGCAGTCTAAGGCTTATCCTACAGCGCCACACCAGGGGTCCAATGCTTGGGTTGGCAACCATTAATCATATGCAATTCTGGTCCTGTATTGTGGGTTCAGTCATTATCATCAAATCTTACTATCTTTATAAAATCTGGATTCAAACAATCCTTCAAATTGGTTTAATATACACAAAATGTGATAGAATCCTACTGATTATTTTAATCAAGATCCTGGTGTCAAGAAAGGACAGATAAGGTGAGGAAAACTTGGACTTTGTTTGGGTTTCATAGAAGCAGATGCTGAGACAAGGACTTAAATACAGGTAGTATATTAGTTTATTTGGACGATGATCACTAAACATCTCAATTGAATTTACTTGATATGGCTCTTCCTGGTATGGTCTGTGTAATTCCTACCAAGTGACTGGGTGAGACCATGCAAATAGGGTATACAGGACTCTAATGTGGGATTGGTTAGTTTTGCCATCCCATTGGGTTTAAAAGTAGCCATTTCAGAAACAGGAATAAGCAATCTCTGGACCACCAAGAAAGAAGAGCCATGAGCAAAATATGCAAGATCCCTGTGCAGAAAAGTGGCAGTATCAGAGGTGGCAGCAGAGATAGTGGCACAGAGAGATACAGCAGAGGGCTTCAGGCTGACTTGCAGAATAGGCCCTCTGGGCATTTATCCACAGAGCTAAAGGAGCTTTTGGATAACATAAAGTCCCACAAGCCTGAGCAGGGCAGAGGCCAAGGACCTGCATGACTAAGAGACCAAAGACCAGAGAGAGGCGTGCCTGTGAAGTAGCTGAGAAGAGGTGCTCCCGACCAGAGGAGTGCTGTACCCTGAGTTGGTCTTGATTCTGAATTATACTGTTAACTTCCCAACAAACTTCATAGTCGTAAGTATTGTCTCAGAGATCTGTGTGGCCTTTGCAATAGATTATCAAATCAAGCAAAGAAGTAGTATGTTGTGGGAGGAATGGTTGGTGTCAGAATAGGGTAAAGCATGTAGTAAGGCATAGCTGACCTGAGCCTCACAGGAAATGGCTTTGGCTGGTGATTCTCTTCCTTCCCTGTCACAGTTGGTTGGGGAGGTCAGACACTGTTTCCAAGGCCTTTTTGCAAGGGGTGAGGATTTAGAGTCAGTAAAGGAAAGGGCCAATAAAGAATGGATTATCAAGTACATTGCTACTATGAATGACCAAATCTTAAGCCTTCTGAGGAACTCTGAACATGATAAAAAATATGCCCTTCAGAAGGAGCCCTAGTGGTGCAGCTACTAACCAAAAGGCTGGCAGTTTGAACCACCTGCCTCTGCACAGGAGAAGCTTGAGGATCTGCTCCGCAAAAGATTTATAGTTTAGGAAATTCTGTGGTGCAGTTTGACTTTATTAGGGTTGGAATTGACTCAACAACACACAACAACAACATGCTTAGAGTTATATTCTCCAAGGTGCAAAGGAGCTATAGTAGCTTTATATGAACTCCTGTGAAACACTGTGGGAAAGTTGCTCCTGGAAGGTAATCATTCTTCAGAGCTTCAGTCCGTGCTGCATGTGAAATACAGGTGCTTCCAGGTGGAACTTGTACCTGTGTGTAATGAAACAATAAGGACAGGGGATGCAGATTGGAGGTAATCTGCATAATCCAAATTCCTGTTGATGTAATCTCCAAGTGCACTTTCTAGATTGGTATACTGTTTGGTGACATTGCTTTTGTTGTTTCTTACCCCATCAGTAACCTGTGTGTGATTCAACCAACACACATGATGAGTGCAAAGTTGGTTTACAATGAAAAAATTCATTTCTGTGCCTTTTCATTTTTATTTTAATTATTTTTATATATGACGTAGACTACAAACTGAGCTATATTTACAACTGTTTTCAAAATCTATCAATTACTTGGCACTGTTCAGTGGAAATCATATTAGGGTAACTCAAAGATGTCCTTGTTGTTATTATTGTCAGGTGCCATCAAGTTGGTTCTGACTCATAGTGACTCTATGTACAACAGAACAAAACACTGCTTGGTCTTGAGCCATCTTTATAACTGCTGCTTTCACTATATCTTCTCTCTTACTGAGGTTTTCCTCTTTTTCACTGATGCTCCCCTTTCTTAAGCATGATGACCTTCTCCAGGACCTGGTACCTCCTAATAATATGTGCAAAGTGCATCTTTGGGTGGTGAAAATGGTTAATGTACTCAGCTGTTAACTGAAGGTTTGGAGGATCATGTCTACACAGAGGCACCTCAGAAGAAAAAACAGTCATTAAAAACCCTATGGAAAAACATATGGGCTTTCCATGAGATGGAGCTGTCTCAACGGCAACTAGTAAACCCAAATATACAAGGACAACATCTAATTAAATGTATCCTCTTGTGGTAAGCTGCATCTCTTCCAAGTAAGACACAGCCTCAGTGAGTTACCATTTGGAATCTAATAAATGCAAAGGAAAACTATTGCACTTGGCTTTGAGTGGCACTTTGACAAAATTTTAAAAAATGTTTCATAATACCAGAGGATTGTTTTTTGTTGTTGTTGTTCTTGTTTTAAAACAAATAACTACTTACTATCTTGTTGCCAATTTCATTTTTGTATTTTTCCATTTAAGATTGTAGAGGTAAATTATACAATTATATTATTTATAATTATACTATCTTTAATGATTGTTTAAAGATTTTCTGGATACTCTGAATAAAAAGCAAGGGAAAATCAGCAGCTCATCTATTTGAGTTGCAAGGTTGTCTGATTTGTAAAGTAAAACAAAGTGGATACTTCATGTATTGGTGTATATAATTATTTCTAATTTTTTATGTATATTAAAATTGTTATGTTGCTGTTGTTGTTAAGTGACATGGAGTCAGTTCTGACTCAGAGTGACCCTGCAGACGGTTTCCTATGAGCAGCTGGTGAAATATTACTTATACATTACTAAAAAATAGTTCACATGCTAATGGACTGAATTTACATACTTTGCATTAGGTTTTATGTTTGTTCTGTACATGTTTAGCTTATTTTATATGATCATTTATTTTTAACTATTAAATTTTAAATACTCTTAGACTTACAAAAATGCTGCCAAAATAATACAGAGCCATCCCATCAAGTCAGTTCCTTAATATTAACATTTTACATACCATGATACAGCATTATTGATTCTTGAGACAGAGAGGAAACACTCCAGCTACAAAGACTCATCACCTTTATACAGATGTTCTCTCCACATGTAGTGCTGCAATGCCTCCTAGGGTTGAAAACAAAACAAAACAAGGAAGGAAGAAGGATAAATAGCACATTTTAAGGGTAGTGGTATTATAGCAGTGGATACATAACTTTATGCATGAGTTAAAACCCATGTTGTTGTTTCTAGATATCCTTGACTCAATTTCAATTCATTACAACCCCCTATGACAGAACAGAACTTCTCCACAGGGTTTTCTAGGCTGCATGTAACACAAGGTTGGTTTGAAGTGCATGGTTGGTGGTTCAAACTCACCAGACACTCTTTAGAACTGATACAGGGGCGATACAGGGTCTCTATGAGTCAGAAACCACTCAACAGGTACTTTTCAACACAACAAGTATCTTTATAGGATCAGAACCCCAGGTCTTTCTCTTGCAGAGCCATTAGGTGGATTCCAACTTTTCAGTTAGCAACCAAAGGTTTAACTGTTGTAACCCTGGGGCTCTGGAAGTGCACAATGCAACAAGAGAACAGGAATGCAAACTGCAGTTAATAAAAGTGCATCACCACTGGTTAATTAACCATAACAAATGTAAGATGTTGTTATAGGAGAAACTGTGTACTGGGGGTGATGGGTTAAAGGGAAGTCCTTGGTACTTTATGCATAATTTTTCTGCAACTTAAAACTGCCCTGAAGTTTTTTTTAAGAGAAAAAAAATCTCTTTACTTTGAAGAACTTAAATGTAATTCAGTGAGTGAAAGATTGAGTCAGTTGGCTCCAGGAAACTAAGACACTAAACCAAACTAAGCTATTGTCTTAATGTTTTCTCTGTCTTTGTTACTAAGAAACACTTTGTTGCTAGGGTTCTAGCTAAAGCCTCACTGGATTCGTTCATCATATGTAATCTTCAAGAAAGCAGAAGCAACAGAAATTGGAGGACTACTCTGACACTTGACTTTCACATCAGAAGGTGGTGGTGTTTATCTGCTGAGGAGTCAGTTCCAACTCATAGTGACCCTGTGTGGGGTTTCTGAGGCTGTAAATTTTTATGGGAGTAGAAAGCCTCATTTTTCTCCCAAGGAACAGCTGGTAGTTTTGAACTGCTGACCTTGAGGTTAACAGCCCAACTCATAATCCATTATGCTACAGGAGCACCATATCAGATAGTAGGCAGGTATGCCTGTTACATATACAAATTTCCAGTAGTTGTCAACCCTTGGCCACAACTCTGGTGGTAAGAAATATTTGAATGTGTTTGTCAGCTGAGGTTGCTCATTATAAAATCCCTACATGTATATCACTGGAATGCTAATTATGATAAAAGTAACAAGAACAGCATTACTAGAGAGGTGTCTGATGCAGGTAATATTTCTTGAGGCTTATTTTTAACCCAGAGGAATGAAAGAGATGTTGCTTAACTATCCCTTTCAAATCTGAAAAATAAGTTATGAATAACACTTATTGAATCAAAATATACCAAAGCAATTTTCTTTAGGCTTTCTCTTTTGATAACTCTCACACCTCCAAGGCTTTTCCATGCCCTTAGAAGTAACTCCTACCACATATCCATCCAAGGAGCTCTGGTAGCATAGTGGTTACGAGTCAGGTTGCTAACCTCAAGGTCAACAGTTCGAAACTACCAGTAGTTCCGTGGGAGAAAGATGGGGCTTTCTGCTCCCATAAAGATTGACTACACTGGAAACCCTGTGCAGGGTTGCTATGAGTCAGAACCGACTCCACAGCACATAACCACTACCACATATCTATTCGCACTCCTTCCTCACCTGGCCTCGCAATGAATAGCCTCTATTCTTCTTCTTTTTTTTTTTTTAATTAAATGTTTTTATTTTGCATTGAGTGAAAGTTTACAGGGCACATCATCAGCTTCACATTCAACCATTCATATAGCTTGTTTCATTACATTGATCATTATCCCT
>NW_006408554.1:19547926-19548837 GCF_000296735.1 Chrysochloris asiatica | reverse complement strand
GGGCCGTGAGACTGTGAATTCCCACCTGGGAGGCTCAACTCACGAGCTTCCCCTCCCGGATCCCGGAGCCCCTACTCACAAGCACCACCTGGCCGCCCTAGCAAACCGGAAGCCTCCTCTTCTTTTTTCTTAAATGCAAGATGCAAAGTGTTTTAGTTGCAAGAAAGATCACTCTTCTCAAGGAGTAAAAAAGTGTAGAAAATAAAACCGCTACCCCTTCTGGACATTCACTGCTGACCCTAACAAATGATTTGATTCTAACTAGAAGGATGGCCTGTACACAAACATTGGCTAATACACTAGTGGGCCACAACCCTTCAAAGTCATGTCTCAAACTCTCCACAGTGTGTTTTAAAATTTTGCTCCATTGTAAACCTTAGCTTTGTTATAACTGACTGGGGATACTGTTGTTACAATGTCTGTGTGTGATGGACATAAAGTTAAACTATTCATAGGAACAAGTATGTGATCGTTGTTAAAGGCTATGGGGTTGATTACTAATCATAGCAAGTCCGCATCACAAAGTAGAACTCAGAATTTTCTTGGCTGTCATCTTTCGAGAAACAGATCACCAGTTCTTTCTCCCTTGTAGCTAGTGGATGGGTTCAAACTGCCAACTTTTCAGCTAGCAGCCAAGCACTTAATTGTTGTGCCACCAGGATGTACATCCTTTTAAGTTGCTTGCATGTTTTAAGACTTTTCAAGGGATGGGAGCAATATCAAATGGACTTCAGAGAAAAAGCACATATTTAATGGTATATGAGGATGCTTTGAAAAGTTCATGGAAAATTCCATTATTTTCTAATTGCATTTTTCCCATGAACTTTTTGAAACATTTGAAAGTACTGAGAAACCAGAAAGATTGGGAATCCAGGAGTACCTGCATTACCAGGTTTGTCCTCTAGGAGTTC
>NW_006408554.1:19488786-19546877 GCF_000296735.1 Chrysochloris asiatica | reverse complement strand
TCCTATTGGTAAATCCAAGACCTGTCCCTGTTTATGATCAGTTACACAAAATTGTCTTCATTACCTTTGATATTGCTTAATTCATAGACTGGTAGAAAAATCAGCTCTTTGAGCCATCTGATTTTTGTGTGCAATGCTATTGACACCCATTGAGCCTAAAGCTTGTGGAGACCAAGATGTTTCTTAAAATTGCAAATACAAAACCATGTGAGATCCCAACTTCAGTAGCTATCTATCACATCAATGGTAATTCTGTGATCTTGTTCTACCAGTTTTTGGACTCAGCCACTGTTTCTTCATTTGTTGAGGTTGACAGTCTTCCCTCGCTTAGTTCATTTTTGAGGTCTTCTTGATCTTCCTTAAAATGCCTGATCCATCTAAAATTTTTTGTTTTATGTAGACAGCACTTCTGTAAACTTGTTGCAAAGGTTCAATGATTTGGGAAGATATCCATTCGAAAGCTGTTAAAAATTTGACAATAGCCCTAAATCGTTCTTTTCCATGGCACAAAAAGTACTCTTTGTTTGAAGGTACCCTAATGAGAATAAGAAAATTGTATTAATGACAGAGATCCACTAGTTCAGAGACATGTTTAAACATGTTTTTCTTAAAAAAATAAATCCATGCGTGTATGAACAAGAATCCTAGTAGCAATACTTTTTTTAATTACCCAAATATATATTAAATATTTACTATATATACTATGTGTGAATTAACAGCGTGAAGTGAAAATTACACTAAAGTTTCCATACATTATCTCTTTATTCAACATATACTGAGTTTTACAATTACTAAGCACTGGAGCTCTGGTAGCATAGTGGTTACGAATTGGGCTGTGAACCGCAAGGCTGTGAACAAGCATTTCGAAACTACCAGCTGTTCCACGGGAGAAAAATGAGGCTTTCTGCTCCTGTAAAGATTTATGGCCTCTCGGACACCCCTGTGCACGGTTGCTATGTGTCAGAACTGACTCCACGGCACATAACAACAACAACAAACACTGGGGAAACTATAGTGTTTGAGTAGGGAAACATGCTATAAAGAATAGTTAACATGAGTTTTGAAGAAAAACAAAATTGAGTACCTGGAGTGTTATTTCAAATGGGGTGTTCAGGAAAGCCCTCAATGGATGTGACATGTGGCTGAGGCCTACATGAGGCAAAAGTGCCAGCTATATACAAATGGGACTAAACAACACATCCAAAGGCACTATATGATGTAGGCATAGTTCTACGAGGCAGTTCACATCACTGTGCCCAGTAAGGGAGATCACAGGGATGTGAATGTACCTATCTGAGGTTCTACAGCTAGAAAGAAGCATAACCAATCATTGCTGTTGTTGTTAAGTGCCTTCAAGTTGGTTTCAACTCACAGCGACATAGTATGGTGTTTCTGAGGCTTTAAATCTTTGCAGGAATAAAAGTCTCATCATTCAGACTTTCTCAGAGTGTATGGAGGGCTCGAACCACCAACCTTGCAGTTTGCAGTCCAGTATCTATCTTATGGCACCATCACACTACCATAACCACCCTGATTAATTGTTATACTTAGGTGCCTGCACTCCAACTCCTCTCTAGTCTCCTCTTTTATAGTTCATTCATTTATAGTTCACTGCTCTCTTCTCATTCCCTCTCCTAACCCTTACAGTAAGAACATTAATCACAGCATTTAGATCCAATTTCTTTCACAAAAGTTTTTTTTTTTGTTTTTCATTTAAGCATCTGCTTTCCCCATCTCCATCTCCAACCTTGATAGAAGGGGCTAGTATTATTTACTTTTGCAAACCTAGCAACTAGCACAGCTCTTTACGAAATAAACGATCAAGAAATGAATCGATTAAGAAATATTTGACCCCCTCCATACTAGTGGTTACGAATTGGGCTGTGAACTGCAAGGTCAGCAGTTCGAAACTACCAGCTGTTCCATGGGAGAAAGAAGAGGCTTTCTGCTCCCATAAAGATTTACAGCCTTGGAAACCCTGTACAGGGTTATGAGTCATAACCGAATCCACGGCATGTAACCTATACATAGAGTATACAGGGATGGACAACTTGGATATTGACTACCCAAAATGCGGTGGTGGGGAATTACAAAGGCAAGAAGTGACTGGCTTACAAGCTTTCAAGAAGGAGTCTAGATCCAGAGGGCATGGAGGAAGGTAGCATCTCCACTGAGTAGTGTCCAATCTGTCTGGGTAGGGCTGATGAAAGGAGATGTGGATAGGTCTCTTGTGATATAATATCAGGACTGACTGTGAGAGTTGGAAATATAAAGTAGACATTTTGTAGCAAAAGGAGGGGAGTGATTGATTTCGCATTCTAGGAGCAGAGGTCCCTGGGACCATCATGGGACCCTACCCAGAGAGGCAGTGATGCCAGAGATGGAGGCAGAGATGATGTGGAGAGATGGAGTGGCTGGGGACTTTAGACCCAGAGAGGGATAGGGGCTGTGTGCTGATGACCAGGGGGCAGGCTTGCAGGGTATACCCTTTGGTTGGTTGATTATGCATGGAGGGGATTGTAACAATGACAATGAAATGATGTAGGATAGGATGAGTGTAAAGCTAATGTTCTCCCATATAAACTATCACATAATTCACAATAAAACATTAAAAAAAAAAAAGAAACATTTGAGAGAGGGATGGAGGAAGTATGAAAACCAAGATAAAAAGGAACAAGGAGTTAAGGATGCAGCTCAAATTAGAAAATGAGAAGACAGCAGAGAGAAATAAATGTTGCTTCACATAATTCCTGACTTATTACTAGATTTGTGTTATCTTTACTTATTCTAATAACTTTCCACTGAAAACCAAATTCATTGTAATAGGCTTAGGGCTGTGGGCTAATGCGCCGGACTGTTCAAGCTCACCAGCTGCTCCTTGGAAACCCTATACAGAGTTACTATGGATTAGAATCCACTGACAGCATTTAACAACAACAAACAACAAATTATAAAAAGAAGGAATTCCAATCTGGGACAATGGTTAGCGGAGACAGTGGGGAAGGTGAAGTGCAGAAGGGGCCTCTAGTACCCTGAAATCATACCACATGGAGTACCTACTCTGGAAGGGGGCTCAGCATGAATTGTTGTCTGTATTCCCCTTATTAGGGAGCAGATAACTTCACTGTAGAAAAATGTTTCCTGCTTCCTAAATGTTAGCATGGTGCATGTGTAAGTCAAATGACTGGAGAGTCAGATTACCTGGCTTTGCATTCCTGTCCCTCCACTCATGGAGACCCCTGTCCTATGTTTCTACATATTCACAAACCTGTTTCTGTCTAGTTGACTTGAACTTATTAAATTCAGGTGTCATAGTAGAATTGTGCTCCATAAAGTTTTCTATGGCTTTCTTTTTGGAAGTCGATTACTAGGCCTTTCTTATAATGTGCTTTGAGTGGTCTCAAACCACAAACCCTTTGGTGAGAGAGCAGTTTAATCACTGTACCACCCGGGGACTCTGCAGACACTCACAGTACCCACTTTGTAAGGTTATTGTGAAGACCGAATGAGTGAACACACAGAAAATACTTAGTGTCTGACATATGACAAGAACCCAATGCATGTTACCTGCAAATAAAGTGCTTCTTAAATAAACAACTAAAACCATGGAAAGTATATTGGCATGACCATAATTTGTAGCAAAGTGTCATTATATTATTATCATCATCATCCATTGCCAACTCTGGAGATAAAAAGGCAATAATCGTTTATGGAAGTGACAGAGGATTTGCTCCTGTCCTCTTCAGTTGACAGCTTTCAGAGGGGTCAAGACTGGTCTGAGGCTTATTTCAGTGTGTTTTCCATAAGTTAAATTACCTGTCTGGGTCTATTTTCTACTTTTTTTTTTTTTTCTTTCTCCCTAATAGTGATGGGTACAAATATATGTAAGAGAAACATAACATCATAATCCTTGATCATGGATGTTTGAAAGTTTGAGTTAAAAAATTAAAGGCTTCTGACTCTATTTCTCCCGTCTCTCCCAAGATAATGGGCATAATCATAACAATGAAAGATCTTGATCCTTTTTTTGACTCAAAAACATTTCCTGGAAGGTAGAAATGTTTTAAATTAAAAATACAGGTCCTGAAAGGAACCTATCAAAAGAGCTAGTTAATTGCAAAACATAACGGTGAATGGCCTGAAAAAGAGTTTCTGTCTGGAGCCAATGTTTTCTAAACGCAAAGACCTTTTGCCTTTTCTTACCAACCTACCACCAAGGATCAGAAGTACAGCGCTGGGTTAGAAACAGATGGTCTCAGGGCCAAATACTGAAGAAAGCCTCTTTCCAGACTATTGGACGCGAGACTTGTTTCCTACCTTTCTGGTGTGCTCTTGAGCTACATGTGCGGTTCCACCTGGGCAACAATGTGCACTGTTTGACTTTCAGCCCTGATGAGATTTACTACTGTGCAGTACTCATCTGCTCTATTCTAATAAGAGGGAGCAAGCAAGAGAGTCTCAGTCTCCTAGGGATTCAGGGGGAGAAAGACCTGGACATTCAGCATTCATTACTTGATTTCATTTCCAAGCCTTTCTTAAACAATTTATTTGTCTTTGGGAATCATATCGATTCTCACCCCTGAAACATTATTCCTTCCCAGAAATGACCACGCATAATCTTCTTTTGGGTCTAGTTTTCTTCACGACTGAAAAGGAGTTCTGAAGCCTTTTCGTTGAGAATCCTAGCCTGGGTTCCTTCGCCGCCGCAACGCCAGTCCACACTCCAACTCCTCGTAACTTTCCCTTCCTGGCTCCAGCAGAAACGCCCTTGGGCAACCGTCTGCAACATACCGGAGCAACCTAAACCCCTGAGGCATCGGGCCCAGCTCTAGTAGGGCAGATTAATCTACGCAGCACCTGCTGTCCGGCTCATCCAGTTCTGTGTCTCTGTGATTCCCCGCCTGCGGCGCACGCAGCCCAAGTCCCTGAGCTCCGCCTGGCGCTTCGCAGCGCTCGCACACGCTCGGTTTCTCCCTTCTGGACCTGCCTCTTAGGGCACCCAACCTTCCACCTCCCTGCCTTTCCACTGTCCAAGCAGTTCAACTGGACTCTGCTCCCGCTTTGCAGACGCCTCTGGCAGCCTCCCAACCCCCAGCACAAACCCTGGCGAGAAACCTAGCTGGGTCTCTCCAGCTAACACCCATTACTGTGAGGTCTCCATCATCACCCGTCCCAGTTCAGATTCACATTCATTCTCATTTCTTCCCTCTCCTTTACCCACTTCTTCCAGACGCCTAACCCTACAGGCCGATACTCCCAAGGGGCACTCCCTCTCATTCATACCCTCCTTACACATACACACATACACACACACACACACACACACACACACACACACACACACACACACACACACACACACACGAACGCACGCGCGCGCACACACATACACCAACCCAGACAGCCCACTCCACTTTACAGACGCCCACCTCTCACATATTCCCCTCCCCTAAACATTCACCCACTCACCATCTGCAGCCTCCCTTCTGCGCCCCGCCCCGCCGGCCCGCTTCCCCCTCCCCAAGAAGCCGACCCGCACAGTGGGAGACAGGGACCCCCGCCAGACGGCCGCTCGGGTCGCGCGCGCTGCACTGACCTCGGTCCTCCTGGCCCGTGAACTAACAAAGGAGGCGTTTGAGCCCCGACCCGCTAGTAGCGAGCGGTGGCCGCGGGGGCGCCACGCTTGGTCCTAGCCGGCCCAGGCGCTCCGGGCGGGGCTGCTCCGGACTCTGGAGGCGGCGGCGCCAAAGGACGCCAGTCTCTCGCCGCTATCCGCTTGGACGCCGCCGGCACTATGGGCTGCTGCACTGGGCGCTGCTCCCTCATCTGCCTCTGTGCGCTGCAGCTGGTGAGTGTCCCGCGCGCCCCCGCAACGGGAGGCCCTCTCTCCGGAAGGTCCCCACTCTGTGACCAACCTCCCCGGCTCCCACCGCGGAACCGCAGCCTGGGACGGACTGGCTGGCGGGCGGCCCCTAGCTTCCCATAGCCGCAGCTTATTTTCCTTGTTCCTCCGCGGGTTCTCTCCTGGTTGCCTTTGCCTCACTGAGAGGGCGCGGTCTCTTTCCCTGTCCCACAGCACAGGGGTTCAGCGCGCCCCTGTAGGGAGTCGCCATGTGGTCCAGGGGCGCTGGGGAAGGAGCGGTTTCCCCGCCCCTCCGCTGGATACCTGGCCGTAGCACCCTGCGCATTCCTGCTGAAGTTTTACGTGGGCTGTGGGCGCTTTCTTCTTGGGGTATTTTCCTGCAACGTTGCTTAATTATAAGGTGCTTGTAATGCTCAGCTTCTGAGAAGGCAGAAGCAGCCTCAACTGTCTTCAGAGAAAGGTGGTTATTACCTTTAGCAGGTTGCAAGCAAGTGGTAGAAGCTTATCAGACCTCCAAGAAGGAGGTCTGGTTGTGTGGTTTGAATAGAGTGATTTCAGCCACTGCCCTTGCAATTCCACTTTTGATTTTGTTGAAATACTGCATGTGCAGACAGCGACAGACTGATAGCTGTCGTTACAGGGAAGAGAGTGAATGGCCCAGTTGGCAAGGTGGCTTGCCGGGGGAGTGACTGTAATGTGAAGTTAGGATGAAACCAGACTGGAGAGAAAAAGGCCTTTCAGAACAGAGTGAATGCACTTCCTAAAGCTCTTCCTATCATAGGTCCCACTGGGATCTAGACTGAACCTGTGGTCTATTCTAGGGTCACTTGAGGTCAAGGACACAGACCTTTTGTGTCAGACTTTTGTGTGTGAGAGGTTAATAGACAGCTCCCTGTTGTTACACTTAAGACAGATTGTGTAGATGCTATGCCAAGCTTTCTTCAATGCGTTATATTGTGTTAAAAAAAAAAAGTCACGAACATCTAACTAGATCTTTTCACAAGAAGGAGAAAGCTTTTCAATGAACTTCACTGAGCAGTGGCAACCCTTGTTAGACTTATTAACCGAGGGATAAAATTATGATCTTTCTATAATAGTGTTTTCTTGTATGTTTTTAAAAGGTTTTGTTTTTCTTTTGTTTTGGTGCTTAACTGTCCCATGAAAACCTCACTTTAGATGTATCTTCATTATTTACATAATTAATTTACATATTCATAGATTTGAAATCACTGTTTTTCTTTTATTCCATGAAACAGTCCCTTTTGCCCTGTGAAAAACTTTAATGGATATATTTTTACATTATTTTCTTGAAAAAAAGTAACTTAAAAAAATCTAGTTGGTTTTAATGTTGTCTTTTACTAAGAAAAGAAGGTTGGGAGATTTTAGAGCTATTGGAAATGGACATGACTTCAAGTCAGAAAAGCTGAGTATGTGTTTAGTCAACCCTTGAGTAAAAATGGCTTGATGACATCTGACCTTTTCTGACTTCGAGAGGGAAATAGAGAATCACTATCAATATCAGCCAAAGGCTGATTCATTTGAGGTGGATGCAGGTCAGAAATGCCTCATCTCTCCAACCTTTTCACCAACCCTGAAACTAGCCATCATCCCCAGGCACTCTATATTTCTTGCAGTGGCTACACAGAATTCACAATATTCAGGATTATGGGGTTTATTAGGGAAGTAACAGGTTACAATTCAGGATCAGGAACAACTCAGAATACAGTTCAGTTAGGGCAGTTTATCAGCTTCTGGACTCCTGCCCTGATGCCTGGCCTCTGCTCTGCTCCACCAAGTGGAGCTCTTTGGCTCTGCTGACAAGTCCACCAGGAAGCCTCCTGTGCAAAAGCACTCAGCTTTCTCATTTCCTCGGTGGCAAGTCTTGCTCTGCCAAAAAGTGCTCTGAGGTACCTCACTCTTTCAGGAAGCCTCCTGCCTGGAGGCTGTCAGATTTCTTGCTTTGTGGGTCACTATGCTCACTAATGCACCAGACTGCAAAGTTGTTTGAACTGCAAGGTTGGTGGTTCAAGCTCACCAGCTGCTCCTTGGAAACCCTATGCTGAGTCACTATGGGTCGGCATCGACTTGACGGCACTTAACAAAAACAAAATGCTCACTATAATCACCGTGCTCCATGGTTTAGGAAGCTTGCTGCACTGTGTCTTCCCAGTCAGTCTGTTGGTTCTGCTGCTACAGTTTCTCTGTTGCTAATTCTTCTTGTCTTTGTACCATCTTCAGTGGTGTTCAGGGACCCCAGGTCTAAAGGATGTGCTCCACTCATGGGTCATCCTTTTTGATGGTAGTGAGGTCCCTTGGGTGCTCTGGGATGGGCTGTCTTTTAAGCCTAGCAGGATGGCAAAACTGACCAACACTTTTATCAGAGTTTCATGCCTTAATTGCATGGTTCCACGCAGTCATTTTGTAGGCATCATAAGACAGAGCTGGGACAGGCTATGTAAACGTGTATTCATGGCATTGCACCTTGATTTTGCAAGATCATAGGTAGGCACACTGGTGTGCATAAGCAACAATGACAGTTACCTTATGGAGATAATATGTAAAAGTTATTTATGCAACAAACTTATCATATGTTTTTGGCTTTTTTTCAGTTCATCAAGCATTTATTTATTTATTTATTTATTTTGGTGGGTAGGGAGGTGAGGGGATGTACAAGAAACATTCAGGAATATATAATAATTTAAACAACCAAAGTGCACGTTCTGCAAGCTCAATATGTTTTTTTAAAAAAGTAATATGATACTTAAATGATAATGCTTTTGGGGTTCTAGCCATTTGTTTGAGTGCTTCTATTCTTCATGTATACCTTCTTAATTGATTATTGTTGTTAAGTGCCATTGAGTAGGTTCTAACTCATAGCAGCCCTGTGTAGGGTTTCTGAGGAGCTACTGGTGGATTTGAACTGCCAAGATTGTATTTTGGAGTCCAGTGCTGATCCTCCAATGCCACACCAGGAATCTTTCTAAAAATACATTTATTCTTCAAACATGGTTTTAAAATTCCATCTTCTTTGTGAAGTCATTGCTGGTTCTCCATATGAAAACAATCACTTCTTTCCCTTTAACTTCTTAACGTGTTACTTTTTCTCTGTTGTAACACATTTTGTTGTCTCTTAAAGTATCTTAGATTATTTGTATATATTTCTCATCACTAGACTGTAAGTAATCTGAGGATAGAGTCTAAGCAATACATATGCAATCCTTACAAGTCTTTAGTACTCATACTAGAAGCTGAAACATACTTTCTGAGTTTATAATGGATGGTGACTAATGTTTATAGTTCCTATATGGTTTTTGCATAAGCACCATTTATTTTACTCCTAAAATTATCCTTTGAGGAAGGCTTCCATTCTACCAGTTTACAGATGAGGTAGATGATAAAGAGTTAACCAACTTTTCCAAAGTCACATTTCTGGATAGTAGAGACAACGGGTGCTGGTAAGTATCAAATAACTGGATCTAAAAAAAATACGAAGTATTTACATTATTATACCATATGTTATAGATTATACATGTATAAAGGATGTGTAGCCATCAACTGACAATAATAATACAATAAGCTATCTTCTTATTATAAATGCCGTTTTGTTGTTGTTAAGTGCCATCAAGTTGATTTCTACTTATAGTGAGCCTACATAGGGTTTCCGAGGAGTGGCTGTTGAGTTTCAACAGCCAGATTTGCGGTTCAAACTGACCTTGAGATCCAGTGCTTATCCTATGGTGCCACACCAAGACTCCATATAGCCAATTAATTCTTATATGGTTTTACGAAATTTGACAAACTCTTGGTATTGTAGTTCTGACATGAGTTCTGATAAGTATTTTCATTTACCTTAAGGAGCAAGAGGAAAGTGAAACAAGGAAAACAATGTTGGAACTCTGTTTCTTCATTAATGCAGTAAGCAGGTTCTTTGATGAACTGGATATTGTTGTGTGCCATCTAATCGATTCCAACTTACAGTGACCCTATAGAACAGATTAAAGGAGTTCTGGTAGCGTAGTGGTTACGAATTGGGCTGCTAACCTCAGGGTCAACAGTTTGAAACCACCAGAGAAAGATGACGCTTTCTGCTCCCATAAAGATTTACAGCCTCTGAAACCATGTACAAGGTGGCTATGAGTTGGAATCGACTCCATGGCACATAACCACCACCACCATAGAACAGAATAGAACTGCCCCACAGGGCTTCCTAGGCTGTGATTTATACAGATGAAGGTCACCAGATATTTTCTACCACAGAGCTGCTGGTGGGATCAAATTGCCTCCCATCAGCAAAGCATTTAACCATTGAGCCACCAGGCATCATTGATGAATCAGATAGTTTTCAAATGCTAGAAAGACAATCCTCAATTTTGGGGGGTGTTATTCACAACAGAATGCTACAGTCCTGACACAATTTTAGGCTTATTAAAATTTTCTTCATAACTTTCTTAAGTCTACACAGTCAACACAATAATAAGTCAGATCCTTATTTATAGCAGTAGTCAATTTCTTTGTTGTAAATACTTCCACTTTGGCCAATTTCAAGCTAATTATATGATGCCACTAATGTGGAGGAACTGATGCACAGCAGTTTAGTATTTCCTTTAGCATTTCAACCACACAGGGAAAATAGAAATAATCTTAAAAGTATATATAATAGTAAAATGATTATGAAAGGCTGAATTTAGAATATGTAGTACCTTGTTTTTAAGGTGATTTATTTAAAGTTTATATAGTTGAATTTGAATAATGGCTTTGTTCTACAA
Source organism: Chrysochloris asiatica (assembly GCF_000296735.1). Taxonomy (NCBI): domain Eukaryota; kingdom Metazoa; phylum Chordata; class Mammalia; order Afrosoricida; family Chrysochloridae; genus Chrysochloris; species Chrysochloris asiatica. The sequence continues at coordinate 19,536,248 of NW_006408554.1, read as the reverse complement.
TAGGTTCACAAAATTCCTGAAAACTTAACAGACTCTTTGAAGCCCTATGAGCCTGTTCTAATATACTGTTGGTAAAAGACCCATGTTTCTCAGATCATGTGCTTTTACCACTGAAACCAGCTGTCTTTGATGTTTTCATTTAAAATATATATATATTTATTATTTCTGCTCCCACCAACTGTTGGATGGTGGAGGTTATGAAGCAGTAAATAAGTGTGTCTGAAAATATACATTTGCTGAAAAGACTGTGAGCTAATGACTAAGCATTGACTCTGCAGGTCATTAAAAAGATGGGAAGGTTAGCCTCTTTAAAAAGTTAAGCAAATCAGATGGGAGGTACCATCAGAATCAGATGGGAGGTACCATCAGAATGTATCATTTTAAGCTTTTGGATGTTCATGATTTTGGGTTAGCCAAATTCCTAGTGTTGCTCCTTCCTACTATCTTCATTCCACTGTGCTGGCCGTTTTCCATCATTACTTTTTCTTTCTGCTTCTACCACCTTGAACATTTGTATGGTTTGTCCCAGATTCCTGCTCCTGATTTGGTCTGATGAATTTAAAGGGAGGGTGAAAGCATGCCCAAAGAAAGCTATGTGAAGTAAATACACTTTTCATTCTATTCACAACTGTGTAGCTAATCCAAGAACCTTAAAGTAGATTTTTAGGGGTACTTTTGGCTTTGCTTCTTATATAATGTGTATTCTGTGATCAGATGTGTATAATCTAGAAATGTAAAAAAACAAAACAAAAGCCAAAATCTCATTTAATCATAAGCTTTTGTAAATTACTTTAAATTATCACATGCAAACATAGCTTAGTTGCATGCTTTGAAAGTATAAAGTGGACTCTACTTGCCTTTACTTTCTTCTTAGTGATGTGTTGTATTTATATTCGCTCAGATTTTTCCTGCAGGGAGCTTTAGATCTCTTCCTAACATCACAGAGACTATAAGGCATTCCTAACGAAAATTTGTCCCCGGATATCATTATTGCTGGTGATATGATGGTGGCGTTGTGCCCTTGGGGAGGTATATTGTATGCACATACTTCATAGAAAAATGAAAGGCATTTTACTTTTAAAATCACTGTGTGTAATGAGTGCAAAAAACTCAAAACTCGTACTTTACATAGTTATAGTAGCAGAAACCTTTAAAAGAGTTATAGAACACGAACAGCTTTTAGCATATAAATGTGTTGTATCTTTCCCATGTTAAGGAAAAGTATCTTTTTTATAAAACTTCTCACAATGAAAACCAAGTTTGATTCATTTTTTCTCCATACCATGTTCCAAAACCCTCTTGTGAACACATCACTGATGACAATTTAATACTGAAACAAAATGTATTGGAGGTGTCTGGATGGTGATGATGTGGTAGTGGTAACAGGTTTTTAGACTACATGCTATGAAATGTACCAGATAATTAATGGTAAATGCAAAATAATTTTCTTTTACTGGGTGGGTATAAGGAGCCCTGGTGATGCAGTGGGTGTTTTCAGTTGCTCACTGAAAGACCAGCAGTTCGAATTCACCAGCCTATCCATAGGAAAGTAGGAAGCAGTCTGTTTCCCTAAAGTTTACAGCCTTGGACACTCAATGGAGAAGTTCTACTGTGTCCTATAGCATGTGTATGAGTCTGAATCTGATGTAGGTAGATACACTGATATCTGGTGTAGGTAGATACACTGATTTTTTTGCTTTTTAATATTCCTTTCCCTTCTGTGCAAATTAATTCTTAACCATTTAGTGCCGTTCTCTGTCTATAGTTAAATATTATGGTTAATCTAATGTAACTTATAAAAGGTTGTTGTTGTTGTTAAGTGCCATCGAGTCGATTCTGACCCATAGCAACCCTGTATAGGGTTTCTGAGGAGCAGCTGGTGAGCTTGAACTGCCGACTGGGAATTAAAATAATGAGACTTGTTATAATATCATTGGTTTTGGAAGTCTTTATATATTCTGTGTTAATGACTTTCAGTACATTCAGATTCATTAGTGTCTCTCTTGATATCTAAGTTACCTTCAGAGTCCGAAATTCACTTAAGAAATATTGGATTCCTGTGGCGTTTTATTCTTAATTTTCATATGACACTAATCACATTTGTTTATATTTTTGTGTACATGCTATTTATTTTGATGGATTTTAAGTCCACAAAGGGCAGAGATTTTGAGTCACTCTCACTACACCCTGTAAAGATTAAACACCTAGTAAATATTTGAAGAATAAATTAATGTATAAATGAATAGCTCAATTTTATTGGCAATTTTTTTTAATATCCCAGGTATTGTTCTAGGCACTTCATGAAATCATGTGATCTTCATAACCAATCATTTTAGAGACTCAGAAATGGAGACAAAGGCAGTTCAAATAACATGCCCAACACCAACAACCATTCAGAATTCAGAGCTAAATCTTCTCTCTCTCTCTATCATGTTCTGTGTTTTCTGTACTTGAATTAACCCACCCATTGCCATTGAGTAGATTTTGGCTCCTAATGATCCTATGCATTTCCAAAGAGTGCTTTGTGGTTTTGAACCATAGACCTTGCGGTTAGCAGTCCAGTGCTTATGCTACAGCAAATGCCATACCAGGACACCAGCAATTCTATAGAGACCCTATTTGTTGTTTTTAAGTGCTGTCGAGTTGGTTCCAACTCATAGTGAGCCTGTATAGGGTGTTGGGAAGCAACTGGTTTCTTTGAACTGCTGATTTTTTGGTTAGCAGTCCAGTGCTTATAGTACAGAATAAAGCTGACCCATAAGGTTTCCCAAGACTGTAATCTTAATAGCAGCAGATTGCAGTCATTCTCATGTAGAACGGCCGATGGGTTTGAACTGCCATCTTTTGGCTAACGTTGAGTACTTTTAACCATTGTACCTTGTTTCAGGGCTCTTTGAAACAACCAATGACATTCAGCAAATATTTATAGAGTCTCTATGCAGTGTTTGGAATCCTTGGGTGGTGCAAACAGTTAAATAATTTCGGTTGATGGTTTGAATCTACTCAGAAGTGCCTCAAAAGAAAGACCTGGTAATCTACTTCCAAAAACTTGTGTTCCCATGGAACACAATCTTTCACTGACACATGAGGGACCTTTAAAAAGCACATGGAAAAATTCCCATTATCTTTGAATTCCATTCTTCCACAAACTTTTGAAGCCCCCTTGTCTGTGAGTTGGAGTTAACTTGACAGGAACTTGTTTTAAACACTGGGTTTGAAAAAGCAAACCCACTGCTACTGAGCCAATTCCAATTCATATCAACCTTCTAGACTGTTTCCTAGACTGTAAATCTTTTTGGAGCAGAACACCTCATCTTTCTTTCTCAGAGTAACAGGTGGGTTTAAACAGCTGATCTTGCAGTTAACAATCCCGTGCTTATCCTTTAGGGCCACCAGGGCTCCACAGGTGTATACAATTCAACTGTAGACCTGCTGTTATGAAGTTTACACCTGAGGAGAAAAGGGTTGCCAGTTAACACATAAACAAAGATTGATTATAGCAGTGGGTTTGATTTTGTTGTTTTTTTTTGCCACAGTCAGCCCAAATCCAAGTCCACTTTGAACATTACTTTTTTTTTTTTTTTTTCCAAATTACCAACTTGGACTAAACCGAATTAACCAAATGTATTTGTACGTTTGACTCTGTCAGCTTTGAATATTCCTTTTATCTTTACATGGCTAATTCTTGGTGGTTCTTTCAGTTTCGGCTTCTAATTCCTGGTAGGTCTTCACAGTCACTGATTCTCAGGTCCCTCTCTGTTGTTCTTGTTAAGTGCCATCAAGTCGATTCTAACTCATAGCAACCTTGTAAGGGTTTTTGAGAAGTGGCTGATGAGTTTGAACCACCTGCCTTGCAGTTAGTAGTTAATCAAACGCTTATCCTGCCGTGCTATATGGCTGGCTCTTTTGCTATTTTTTCCGTTTTAGTTTCTAGCTTGTGGCAAATTTTCACCATCACCCAGGCTAAGACCCCTCTGCTTTTCTCTATACGCCATCCTTTTCCTTTCCTCAGGTCGAAAAGCTTTTGTTAGTGTTTCCCATATGGGCATCTTTGGTTGAGCGATGTAAGAATACTCATGGTAGTTTTTGAAAGACTGTGCTAAAGCTCTAGCTCTACCTTATTACTGATTATTAATATTTTGGAGAATGACGCAAGAATTTTAAATTACCAAAAGCTTCTTGTGTGATTGTGAGGTAGACTGAGGTTTGTGTACTTTTGTTCTAGTGAAGTTCTCTGGGTCAGAAGAACATGAAAAGAAAAGACCATGAACAACTTCTAAGGTTGGAAGGGACACACAGGGTTTTAGTCTTGTAGGATACCTCAGTTCATGCTGTCATGCTGGATGTGTTTAAGACTTTAGGATGTGTTAATTCTCTTATGGTAAGTTTGTTGTTCAGTGCTGTTGAGTTGATTACAACTCATTGCAACACTGTATAGGTTTTCTGAGGCTATAATTCTTTGTGGGAGCAGAAAGCCTCATCTTTTTCGTACAGAGTGTCTGGTGAGCTCAAACCACCAACCTTGTGGTTCACATTCCAGTGCTTATCCTACAGATCCATTGTGCTCCTCTTGGTGAACTTTGTTTTTGATGTTAAGTTCATTGAATTGATTCCAACTCATAGTGGCCATGTATAGAATTTTTGAGGAGCTACTGGTGGGTTTAAGCCACCCCCCTTGTGGTTCAAATGGATTTTACGTCCAGTGCTTTACCTTAGTTGCACACGAGGATTTCATGGTAAGCTTGGTTTCTTTGAAATTATGGAGTTGACCTAACAAGTTCCTGAGGATTGTGGTTCATCTTCGAGATGGTTTTATTGTTGTTGTTGTTAGGTGCCATCAAGTTGGTACCAACTCATAGCGACCCTATATACAACAGAACGAAACACTGCCTGGTCCTGGGCCAACCTCACAATTGTTGCCATGCTTGAGCCCATTGATGCTGCCACTTTGCCAATCCACTTAACTGGGGGTCTTTCTCTTTTTCTCGGACCCTCCACATTACCGAACATGATATTCTTCTCCAGCACTTGGTCCCTCTTGACAGTATGTCCAAAGTATGAGAGACGAAGTCTGGACATCCTGTCCTCCAAGGAGCACTCTGGCTGCACTTCTTCCAACACAGCTCTGTTGGTTCTCCTGACAGCTCATGGCACTTTCAGTATTCTGCTCCAACACCATAACTCCAATGCATCAATTCTTCTACAATCTTCCTTATTCACTGTCCAGTTTTCGCATGCATATGAGATTATTGGAAATACTATGGCTTGGATCAAGAGTACCTTAGTCCTCAAGCTGACATCTTTGCTCTTCAATACTTTAAAAAGGTCTTGTGCAGCAGATTTGCTTAATGCCATATGTTGTTTGATTTCTTGACTGCTGCTTGCATGAGATGAAGGCTATGTTATTCTCTCTGAATAGGCCCATCACTAAAATTGCCTGTCATCTGCATGTCTGTCATTTCATGTCTTCATGCCAGGTTACATGCTTTCAAGATGAACAATAATCTTGGCCTTTTCTTCCCCTGGGCTATGTTGACAACTTTGATTAGAGATGGAGTCCAGATAGTAGCCAATAAGGAAGTGGGCCAGATGTCCCCTGGGAGCCCATGTCAACACTGAATCTATTTCCTTAGCCAAGGACAATAGAGAATCACTCTGCTTTTATAAAAAGTGCCCTGGAATTCATAGGACTTGATTTCAAGGTTTACTTGTTGTAAATGCTTACAAGTTTCTTCTACAGGTCATTTAAATTAAAATGATTTTAGACCCTGAAGTATGTTCCTACGTCTGTTACACAAATCAGTCCAAATCCTTAAACTTGTAGCTCTAGCTGGCATTAATTTTCATATGCCCTTCTGCTAGATATATATATAAAAAGTTCTGCTGTTCTCAAGGTTTATATGTCTTTGTCATATAATCTATCAATTCTATACCCTAAGGCCTTCTTTTCTTGAATGACAGTTAGATAGTTCACTTTTCATTTTATTTTGGTTATTATTTCAAATTCTTCAAGCTAACTTTTGATTTGTCTCTTCCAGAACAGACTGAACAATTATTAAGATTATTCAGGGAAAAGTTTCAAATAATCTAAGCAAAAGAAATTCTGAATCCATATATCTTAACATTTTAGCATTAGAGGAGACACAGTCATATAAATTTTGCATGGCTTGTTTTGCAGGGGTTTGGATGAGTGAGCTGGAAAACGAACAGATTTGTAGCAGGGGCATTTTAACTCTTTATTTTGTTATGCATGTTGTTTTCATCAGGTGAAGGGCTGATTGCTTAAGGAATTAGTATATCATTGTTTAATACAAACCACTCATTAAAGATAAAAATAAAAATCTGAATGGAAAACACACAAGATAAGGACTTTCAGGATGCAATGACACACAAATAGGAGCATCTATCTTTCTTTCTTCCCAAGCTCCCAATGTCTGAATGAAACCACAATGCTATTGTTGTTAGCTATAATCAAGTTAGGCTCCCCCGCTGCCTGCTCATGGCATCTCCATGCACAACAGAACAAAGAGCTTCCTGGTCCTGTGTCAGCCCCACAATCGGTTGTAGCTCTGACCTTTGTGATCCATTGGATGACTTCACTTGCTGATTTTTAGAATTAGATCTGCAGGCCATTCTTGCTAGACTGTCTTAGCTTTTAAGTATTGCTGAAACCTCTTCAGCATTATCGCAAAATACAAGCCTTTACTCTCAGACAGGTAATTCTGTGTTTGAATTGAAGCAGGTCTTCCGAATGGAAGAAACCACCAATGTTCCATCAAAACAATAATAGTGGTAGGAGGGAAAAAAGAAAAGCAATGGAGCAAACAGAAGATCAGAAGGTTCGAAGAATCTGGGAAGATCATAGACTGGCTTGAATCTAGGACCTCACAATAAGGCTATATACTGTACAAATGTGTTCACGTGTTGGGGTGAAACCTAACACACAATCTGCTTGGAATGGGGTTAGAAAATTGGGATGCTTTTAAACATTATGTTGAAAGAGATAAGAGCCTCATATCATTGTGAGATGATATGCAATAGAAGAACAAATATATTAATACATTTACAAGTAAAACTGATTAATGTTCATGTTATTGATTATAGTTTAAGCAACAATGATACTACAAAGAAAAATGTAAGTGATTTTTTTTTTTTTGCTTATTTTGGTTTTCTTAATATATTTTGTTTGTTACACTTTAAAACAATTTTAGTATTATTTTGAGGAAATTAGATATGTTCAAACATTATTTTGTAGAGGTCTTTAACATCAATTTTAGGGAGACTATTTGACAGATACTTTATAAGGTTGAAGTAGAGTGTCTTCCTTAGGTGCATCAAAAATTCACTCTTTGAATTTCCATTAACACAAATTGGTGTCAATATGTATGAATCTTCATGCTTCTAACACTTCAACAATGATTAATATTTAAAATGCCAATTGATGTTATTGCAAGAATTATCAAATTTATATTTTCAATTTGATGTATTTTGCAAATCATAAAATGAAATGGAAGCTAGGTCCTGATTGCCCTTTACTGAAACATTCTTATCATCTTAGATCTGGTTAAAATATGTTGTTATTGTTCTTAAGTGCTGTCAAATCGGTTCTGATTCATAACCAACTGTATAGTATTTCTGAGGAGCACCTGGTGCATTTGAATGGTCACCTTGCAGTTCAAATTGACCTATAGAACAGACACATATGCATATATATGTATATATATGTGACATGTGCCATTTCAACATTTAAAAAATATACAATTCAGTGACATTAATTACCTTCATCGTATTGTGCAATTCTCACCACAATCCATTCCCACATTTTTATGTTATCCTTAAGGGAAGCTCAATAGTCCCTAAGCAGTTAGTGGATTTGGAAGGGAAGCATCTGTCCATTGGGAAAAGGAGATGAGACTGAATGCTGGTGGACTGCAGGGGTTAGGGTATTGAAAAGGATTTCAATGAGACCCCCCAGTTGCTAATGGAAGCAGAATTAAACCTTTGGATTCTGCCAATCTAGTATGTGTTTCTTTGCTCTACTCCTCCAAGTACTTGCATTATGAATGTTTCATACAGAGGCCTGGTCCCTTTCTTCACAAGAGACATTACAACAGGAATTTAGCTATCAGATTCTCGTAAGAGATATGAATTCACTGGATGTGATGATAAGTCATAAGTATATTTCTGGCGATCTCCTTCCATTTCGGTAATTAGAGATGTGGTTGTACTTTGGTATTGATTAATAAGTAGTAGGTGCTCGCCTGTGGAAAGTCCCAGACTATAGAAGTGGAATAGTGACATTGGTTAATTAAGGTACAAAGACAAATGTGCTATTTTCATATCATTATTAAAATGATAAATACAAAATTCTCTCAAATTTGTATTTAAAATATAAATTCTTGATAAGGAAGCTCTTTAAAATTGTACTTTACGAAAAGTAACATATCTTAGATTCTAAAGAGTTTCAAGAAATCATCTTGGAGCCCCGGTAACATAGTCGGTTACGTGTTGTGCTGCTAACTGCAAGGTCAGTAGTTGGAATCCATCAGCTGCTCGGTGGGAGAAAGATGAGACTTTCTGCTTCCATAAAGATTCACAGCTTTGGAAATACTGTACAGGGTTGCTATGATTGGGAACCGACTCAACCACACATAGCAGCATAAGGAACAGCAAGAAATTATTTAGACTGGTCTTTAGCTTCAAAACAAGACAGTGAGTGAAACTTCAAATACTGGAGATTCTCCTATTGAGTCTTAAATATCTCTGAGAACAACGAATCACAATCTCTCTCTTAGTCTCTGGACCTTCTTACAGTTAGCAAAGTCCCTTTGTCTAAATCAAATTTCTCTTGCTTTGATTTATATCCTTTGAGCTATACATTTGCATTTTTTCCTGGATGGTGAATAGCAATGTTGTGCTGAAGCTGAGTTGTACCAGCTCAGAAAGGTTCACTTTTAACTTTCTAGGAATTTTGTGAGCCAGTTGTTAAACACAGCATTAATTAAAAATTACTTCTGTAAACTTAAATTATATTTTAAAAAGGTTGTACATATTCAAAACTCAACACCCCCTAATTGTTTTATCTGCATATTGCTATTATCTGTGCTCTGGGGGCTAGGGGAGTCCTGGTGTGGTGCTGTGGGTTAATGTGTCAGACTGCAAAGCCGTATGAACTGCAAAGTTGGCAGTTCAAGCTCACCAGCTGCTCCTTGGAAACCCTATACAGGGTCTCTATGGATCAGAATTGACTGGACAGCACTTAACAACAACAACAACATGCTCTGGGGGCTAGTCTCTATTTTTGTCTTTATGGTAGGAATTCTGTTTAACAGTGTGCTATTAAGTCTTGTTGTTGTTGTAGTTAAGTATTGTTGGGTCAGTTCCAACTCACAGTGACCCTGTATAAGGTTTCCAAGGAGCAGCTGGTTGGTTTGAACTACTACCTTGTGATTCTCCGTCCAGTATTGATCCTACAGCACCACACTGTTTTTCAGCTCTGCATTCAGTGACATCACACTGGTAGATCAAAATGTTATGGTGGAAATAGCTATATCATAGAAACACACTGATCCTACAAATCAGGCCCCTCAACCCAAAGCCGTTTGAACCGCAGAGTAGACAGTTCAAGCTCACCAGCTGCTCCTCGGAAACCTATACTGGATCACTGTGGGTCGGAATTAACTTGATGACTCTAACAACAACAACAACATATGATTTAAGTCATCAGAATGTGGAAATGTGGTTAATATAATTTGTGTGTTTTTATGCACATGTGTGCATGCTCTAGTTCATGTACAAAATCTTCAGACTGAGTTAAAAGACAGAACGGTCTCAGGTAAAAACTATTATAAAGAGCAATTAAATAAATGAGGGATTTCTTGACTGTCATTGTGATTTAGAAAATGTAATCCAGATGATTTGAGGAGTTAAAAGAAGCACTGTAACTCTTGGCAACATCTTTTTTCTTTTTTGTTGCCATTTCTGTTGGTAGAAGGTAGCGTTCTTCATGATTGATATCTATTTTTAGAGTCCCTCAGGAGGCATCCCAATTCATGTTGAAATAAAAGAATGAAATGCAAGCTTTCTGTAGATCAAATATTCTGCAATATTTGCATGCTCTATTTTCTTTAACAGATAAACTACTCTGGCAGTGCTTTCTCACTGTCTAGCTGTAATCTGATAATACCACCAGTACTCTTACTCACAGACATCCTTACTCTTCCTAAGTGTGTAAGGCATTGCTTCTTTTCACTGTCTAAAGTGGACTTCTTCCTTGGCCTTGGAGTAGATGATTGTCAAAGATCTGCCTATTGAAGCCATATCACTGATCAAGCAGGGCCAATTAGAGAGAAGCAGTAGATGAAGCCGTTGTGAAGTGCCATCAAGTATTTTCTGACCCATAGCGACCCTGTAAAGGGTTTCTGAGGAGCAGCTAGTGAGTTTGAACTGCTGACCTTGCAGTTCAAATGGCTTTGCAGTCTGGAAATTAACCCACAGCACACACACTAGGACTCCAGATGAAGCCATTAGGAGTTCTGTAAAGATCTCCTAGCAACTTTTTCATCTAAAGGAGAGCTGTGGTTGGAAATACACAGATGGGGGTCATCCTCGGGCATATATCCTTCACACTCATGGGTTCTGTAGAAACATTTCACAAATAGGAGACATTATGTAACATTTCACAGACCCTGCATCATTCAGAGGAGCATTGGTTATCTATAATTAATGTGTTTGTTTTTGTAGTCTATAAGTGTCTTTATAAAGGCTCTTTAACTTTTTCGTTGCTAGTGGTACTTGTATTAAAGGGCAGATGTGTTGGGGGTTTTGTTTTAAGATATAAGTAATGTCATGATTTGATGTCTGCATTTTATTTCAGCACAACTGCAAGTCCTGCATATTGATTTTCTTCATACATTTTTTTTCCTTTTTAATGACAAACTAGTTTGGTAGTTGCAAAAATCTACATGGATTGTAATTCAAGATACTATATTATTGTTCCATTACATTTAAAAAATACTAATATTTTCTTATTCGGAGGACATTGCCAAGACTGGAGAGAATTGTATTTCAACTTTTTCAAGCATCTAAACATTGTATTTATTTTATTTTTACTTGTCATGAAACTTAATTTGATTTTGAAACGTTGCTTGAATTGCCTTTCTACCAACAAAAGCTTTACAGTGCCTTTTATGGAATGCGTGTTAGTCAAAGCTTTTTTAATAAATGCAGATACATTGATTTGTATTTTGCATTATATTTAAGTAAGAGGTGATTTGATTTAAGCATCACCTGCAGTGCTGTGTGCTTTCCATAACCCAAAATCAAAAGAAAAGCAATTGAGAACCATTACCCACAGGTCCTGGAATTCTACCTCCAAAAGTTTTGCTGCTTTGAAGCTAAGCTTTATTCCAAGTGCTTGAATGAATACTTGAAGTTTCAACATTGAGAGGAATTATCCCTGGAGGGCAGAACTAGTTCTCTATGAGTAACATCTAACATGATACAGTGAAATCAGTTGAGCACTGTGGTTCTGTAGGGTAAGCACCAGACTGCTAACCACAAGGTCAGTGGTTCCAGCTCAACAACTCCTTCTCAGGATAAGCATGAGGCTTTCTCCTCCCACAAAGATTCACAGCCTCAGAAACCTTATATAGGGTTGTTCTGAGTTGGAATCAATTTGAAGGCACTTAGGAAATGTAACCAAGTTAGTAGATGATAGCAGTAGAAAATCAGATGACATTAGAAATATGTTGTCCAGGTTGAACTGAATGATAGTGCTGTAAATTGCAGCAAGTTTTATAAGTTTCATCTGGAAACCCAAGGACAATAAAATCATTGAACGTTTCTAGAAGTTCCTGATATTTGGACTTAGTTTTATTCTATTATTTTTATAAATAGGAGAAATGATGTTTGGGGCAAGATTCATATGCTACATATTCATATGCTAAACTTCAACATGTGTGTAATGATGACAGTTTGCAAGAAAGTCCTATAGATGATGGTCTGCACTGTGAAAGGCTGTAGACAAAGGCTGTATCAGCAATTAAATAACTTTTAAAAAGGTGAATATTAGAAAGTATAAATAGCAACATGATATGTAGGAATCTACTCTTTTCAGCACTAATCAGATATACTTAAATAAAGAAATTTGATCATTTTATATCTCTTATAGTAAAGTACCTTGCAAAATACATGGAAAGACTTGAAGTGAAAATGTTTTGATAAATCAGAAGGGAAAAAAGGAATGAATGATTTTTAACCTGATAGTATATTATTGGTATATCAAAAAGGCTGACTCAAAATCTTTTTTTTTACTTGGTAAATACATGCATACAAACCTTAGACAGTTTAACATCCTTTACCTGTACATGTCAGTAACATTACCTGTGTTCATTATGTTGTTTAACCACACCCTTATTAATTTCTAGTTTATACCATCACTTTTAACAGGTCAATGTCCCCTTTCTCCTTCCTTCTATTCACCTTGAAATCACTACTAAACTTTAGTCTCTATACATTTGTCAATTCTAGGTGTTTCATATCAGTGTCATCATAAAATATTTGTCATTTTGTAACTGAGTTATTTCTCTCAGCATGTTTTCAAGCCTCATCCATGCCATAGCATGTATCAGAACTACATTTCTCTTATGGGCAAGTAATATTTTGAAAAGGAACCCAGGTGGTGCTGTGGGCTGCTAGCCATCAGGTCTGAGGTTTGAGCCCACCGGCCTGTCCACAGGAGAAAGATGAGATTGTCTATTCTTGTGAAGATTTGCAGTCTCAGAAACCCTTTGTTTCTTCAGCCCTTGAATCATTATATTCACCCCAATTGCTTTACCAATACTGACATTCAGGATGTTCACTTGCTGTTGTCTTTAGTGCTTTAATTGATTACCATTAAGCCTTTAAGTTAATCATATATTTAAGTTTATTTTTTGAGAAGCAGGAAGAATGAAAGATAATTCAACAAGATTGCTTACTAGAGAAATTTTGAAAATAAGTTCCTTGTGACTTTATATCCACTTGGGTCCCTGGTCTTTTCACTGATTTACAAGTTCTCACAACTGCTAAGTAGTGACTCTATGCTAAATTATTGAAGGTAGCCTATAGATTCAGTAATCTGTGTCTGATGTTAGTCTGACACCATATTTAGCAGCACCTGTTACTTGTACTGCCTACATCTGTTTCTAAAGACTGGAAACATCCAGACCTAGAGGTTTATATACTGACTTTCATTACACTGTATTCTCACCCTGTAAACTCCAGCTGTAATTTGATCTGCTTAGCTGTCCATTGCTATGGTAAGATATTTACCATGGAACAGGTGTCTGAGCTGTTGCTTCTGTGACCACAATCTGACTGCATCGCACTATGAATCTCTTTCACCATTCTATTTCAGTGAGTGTGGTGACATAACGTATGGAAGCTCTCAGAGGCCACCTGGAGCAGCGTTTTATGATCTACTCTTTTCCACCCATATGGTTGGTCAAGGAGCCTTGTGACAGGCATAAAAGAAAAGTGATGCCAGAAACCTGTACCTTATAGCAACAAAGGGTGGTTAAATATTTGCATAAAAGATGTCTTTACGGAACATGAGCTTAACATTAAGTTAGGTTCATGAGCCATTATTTCTTAATTGTCTACTTCCCATTATTTAAAATTGCTACTAGGGGTTTGAGAGTAACCTGCTCCAATTGCTTTTCTCTCCAGCTGAACTTGTGGCTGTGATTAGAATTTTTCTCTATTACGGAATGGCAGGCATAGGAAAATTCTGTAATGCTTTTGTCTGAACAAGATGTGTTGTCAAGCTTATGGAAGATGATTTTGGAAATGATTTCTGTGAAAATGTGAAGATTAGATTCCATTGGGGCTTCATGTTTATCCCCAAACCAGTAGATATAGCTGTTGTTGGAGGCAAAGAAATAAACCCTGAAACTTTCAATGAACATTTGTAAACACATATTAGGTAGATGCCACTTACAAACCAAAGATCTTTGATATTTATATTTGTAATGTTGTAAAATTTAAATATAGCAATTTTACTTAAATTGGAGATTAAATACATTCTGTATTTAAATTACATCTTCAAGGTAGTTCTCTTGTTTTATTCACACCTATGTATTTTACTTTATAAAAACAGAATCTCTGTAAAGCTTTACATGGTAAAAAATTTTTGGCTGAGTTTTTCTCCAGTATATATTTCCATTTAGAATGTGGCATCAAAATTGTAATCAGGAGACTTCAGATTTAGGGTCAGAATAAAATATTAAACATTTCAAAACCTTTAATTTTGTGTATGGTGCCTTCTTAGTCAGTTTGGCTTGAGATTAAAAGTATGTGAATGTCCTTGGTCTCATATATGCAGTGTGATTTTCTGCATTTGTCACATATGGCTCCGGGGCAAATGAACATCATTACTGTTACCCTTAAGGATCTCTGGTAGGGTAATAGTTACCAGTTGGCTGCCAATCACAAGGTCAGCAATTCAAAGCTACCATTCAAAGTCATTCTGCTGTGGAAAGTTGAGGCTTTCTGATCCCATGAAGATTTGCAGCCTCAGAAACGCTATACAGGATCGCTATGAATTGGAGCTGATGCCACAGCACATAACCACCACCACCACTGTACCCTTCCTCTCCCTTTTTGCTTTTTTCCCTCCTTACTTTCTCTTCTCTTTCTCTGATTCTTGCTCTGTTTCTTTCTATTTATTTATTTATAAATTTATTTATAAATGTTTTATTGTGAATTATGTGATAGTTTACATGGGAGAACATTAACTTTACATTCATTCTATCGCATATCGCTCCATTTCCATGGATACAATCCCCTCCATGCATCATCAGCCAACCAAAGGATATACCCTGCAAGCCTGCCCCTAGGCCATCAGCACACAGCCCCTCTCCCTCTCTGTGTTCAAAGACCCCAGCCACTCCATCTCTCCATGTCATCATCTCTGCCTCTATCTCTGGCGTCATGTCACTGTTTCTCTGGATAGGGTCCCGCACTCCGCTCTTCTCCCTTGATGGTCCCAGGGACCTCTGCTCCTGGACTGCGAAGTCAACTCCCCTCCTTTTGTTCCTTTACATTTCCAACCCTCACAGTCAGTCCTGATAGCAATTATTCACTATTGTGCCACATGAGTGTGATCCCCATCTCTTTTCATCAGCCCCTCCTAGACATATTGGTTAATACTCAGTGGAGATTCTACCTTCCTCCACACCCTCTGCATCTAGGCTCCCTCTTAAAAGCCTGTAAACCAGTCACTTCTTGCCTTTGTAGCTCCCCCATTTTGGGTAGCCAATGTCCAAGTTGCCCATCCCTGTCTACTCTGTGTATGCAGGGGGTGGAAATGATCCTCTCTGTAAAGATTTGTTCCCTCTTTTGAGCTACTGCATCCATAGGTGTAGGTCAAGTCCATTAAATTGTATTAGATCTCTCTTTTTTCCCACTTCTTTCTTCTTCTAGTTGAGCTCTGATCATCCAGCCATTGAAGCCAGGTCAAGTGGGTATTATCTGTAAGTGTGGGTGTTCTTGTACATATGCTCTCTCTTCTTATCAGCTGGACACTTCATTCTCCACTCTAGTCCTCTGTGTCTCTTTTACTGACTCTGGGCACAGGAATCCCCAGATCTTGTCACACTGCTGGCCAACCCAGGTTCACAGGAATGTGTTGAATGTGGTTGGACTTAGCTCACAGCTTCATTACTGTTTTTCGATCACTTGTCCTTATCTGTGACCAACGTGGTCACCAGTCAGAGCACATGTCTGCTTGTTTATTCCCATTGAGTCTTAGTCTTGAAAGGGGGTTTGCCCTGAGGGGACCCGACCACTTGTCTTGATGTCTCCTGGGCAAGCAACTTACTTGTTCTTTTTGGACTGTTGTTATTGTTTTGTATCCCTCAATTTATTTTTGTTTCCCCCTGTCATTTCTCCCTTATTTTTACTACTTTCTAATAAAGAAAGAAGTCTTGGTGTGGTACTGCAGGATAATGCACTGGACCCCAAGGTAGATTTGAACAACATCAGTGGTTCAAACCTCACCAGCGCTCCTCAGAAACTGTACACAGGGTCACTGAGTTGGAACCAACTCAACAGCACTAAACAACAACAACAATAAAGAAAAGTTCATTTGGAAGGTTAATATTACCCTCCCCCAACCTTAATGCTAATTCATTTCTGATTAACTCACTCCACCAGCATGATAATTTGTGATTATTTTTAGGACTCTGTCTATTAGTTTAGAATCTTGGTGTGGCACTGTGGGTTAATGTGCTGGACTGCAAAGTCTTTTGAGATGCGAGGTCAATGGTTCAAGCTCACCAGCCACTCTTTGGAAACCCCATACAGGACTGCTATGGGTCGGAACTGATTCGACAGCACTCAACAACAACAAATCTATTAGTTTTAGGACCATATCTGTTGGAGTCCTGGTGTGGTGATGTGGGTTAATGCACTGGGCTACTAAGTTCATTTGAAATGAAAATTCAGCGGTTCAAGCTCCTTGGAAAACCTAATCAGGGTCGCTATGGATTGGAACCCAAGTTGATGGCACTTAACAACAACAGTTTATTGAATCATAATAATCCAAAGGACTGATTACGTAAACCAGTGCCGTAGAGTTGGTTCTGACTTGTGGTGACTCTGTGTATCAGAGTACAACTGTGCTGATTTTTTAGTGCCTGATTTTTCAGAAGTAGATTACCAGGGCATTCTTCTGAAGTGCATGTGGGTCAACTTGAACCTCCATTCTTTTGGTTAACAGCTGTGCCTGTTACAAGGACCTAATGGGATAATAGCAATATACAAAATAGTGAGAATTATCAATAGCAATCTACTTTGACTTCTTTAATGGAAAGAATATTGAGGTGTTACCACCAACCAATACACCAATCAATGCACAACTGTGCTCCTGTCATGCATATTTCATGCATGTCCCAAGGAGTCTTAGGGTCCCAGCAAGTGCCTCTGGGACCCCTCGGTGGAGAGAGAGGGTAGCAAAAGAACACCAAACAAGAGAAACTGGCTTCTACTCTTTCACTTTATTTTGTGAGAAATGAAAACTCTGAGCATTAGTGGAAGAGTTAAAATTCTATATTTTATAAAGCATTAAGTTAAGTGTCAAGTTGGTAAGTGTTCACAATTCATAACACTTGATTGTATTTACGTGGAACCTGCACATAGACCAAGAGGAAGTCATTTGAACAGAACAGGGAATACTGAATAGTTTAAAATCAGGAAAGTTGTGCACAAAGACTGTATTCTTTCTTTCACCATACATGTTCAATCTGTATGCTGAGTGATAATCCCAGAAGCTGGATTATATGAGAAAAATGTGGCATCAGAATTGGAGGAAGATTCATTAACAACTTCTGATACGCAGATGATACAACCCTGCTTGCTGCAAGTGAAAAGGGCTTAAAATACTTACTGATGAAGAGCAATGACCAGAGCCTTTAATATGGCTTGCACCTTAAAATAAAGAAAACAAAAATCCTCACCACTGGACCAATAAATAATGTCATGACAAATGGAGAACAGATGGATGTTGTCAAAGATTTTATTTTGCATGGATCCATAATGAACACTCATGGAAACAGCAGTCAAGAAATCAAATTATGTATTACATTAGGCAAATCTGCTGCACAGACTTCTTTAAAGTGTTCAAGAACAAAGATGCACCTTGAGGACTAAAGAGTGCCTTACTTAAGCCATGGTATTTCAGTAGCTGCATCTGAAAGTTGGACAATGAATAAGGAAAACAGTAGAAGAATTGATGCATTTGAGTCATGGAGTTGAAGAAAAATATTGGAAGTACCATGGACTGCCGAAAGAACAAACCGGTCTGTGTTGGAAGAGGTACAACTGTAATCTTTGAAGGCAAAGATGGCGAGAGACTTTGTTTCATACTTGGAATATATTATTAGGAGAAATCAGTTCCTGGAGAAAGACGTTTTGGTTGGTAAAGTGCTGGGTCAGCGAAAAAGAGGAAGACCCCACAAAAGATGGATCAACATAGTAGCAGCAGCAATGGAGTCAAGTGTGACAATTGTGAGGATGGTGCAGAACCTGGCTGTGTTTCATTGTCTTGTCCCTAGGATTTAGAACCAAGTTGATGGCACCCAACCACAACAGCAGGTTGTCCAAATAAGATTTTGTTTGGAACGTGATTTCTTCTACTACCAATAATATGAAATTGAAGTGAAATGGTGCAAATTTTATGTAACCTTGCTAGGAGGTTTCCATAGTTTTTCAACAATTAGGATTTTCCTGTTCGTATGCATACTGTCTGGTTTAATGATGGCAAATCCCTTTAGAAATATACAGATATGAAGTAATAATGGTTATTTTAAATTGATATTGTCAAGACTTTACATATTCAAAGTTGAACATGGCATAATATATCTTTTAAGAAGAAATGTTGAGACTTGTCTCCCTTTGACAGTTGAAATAGGCTGCATATTCTACAATAATTATAGTTAAGCTGAAAATGTTTACACTGTATTATTTCTGAAAAGTACTGTACCTCTCTCTGGTTTCTGAGTTATAGCAGATGATAGATACAATTCTCTCATTGTGGTTCACAATGGATATTTTGATTCTTGTAGACAGGATTCAAAATCAGCAATATTGAAAATGGTTCAAATCTATTTTCTTGCCCAGCATTTTTCCTGACTTGAAATATGACTAATTTGTTCACTTTTTAATATTTTCCTAAATCAGTGAGCCCTAATGAAATGTCAGTGATTTGAGGTCAAATATTGGCAGTTTCTCCAGTTTTTACCTAATTATTCATTTCAGTGATTCTATTGGCAAAGGATGTGACATGTTAACAAGATGGTATTTTATTCTTGAAGATAATTGTCTTCTAGGAATTACTCTGTTAATGTCTCATATGATTCTAAATTTGTTTAATCTTATATTTATTTGTCCAGATTTCCTTTTTAGTGTATAAGAATGGATTCAAACATTACAACAGTTATGAGAATGGTGCATGACTGGGCAGTGTTTCGTTCTGTTGTGTATAGGGTAGCTATGAGTTGAAACTGACTCGACAGCACCTAGTATCAACATATAAGGTTGAGGAAAACATCTGCCTTATTTGTTTTGTATTCCTCGCAGTGTTTGTGCCAACTTGCCCATAGGAGTTGTTCACTAGGTATTTGATGAAATTTCCATGAGTTATTATGTTTCCTGTACCATTAGCATGGTTTTGGCTGTAAGAAGAAAAGAATCTAGATAAAAGTTGCTTAAACCAAGTTAGTTCCGTTGTGGTCTATAGATTGGAATCAGTGTGCCAAGTGCTCATTTCCTGTCCTCCTAGTATAAATAATTGAGAGTAAGCATTTACAAATCTTAGCAATTTGAATTAACCATGGCAACCAAGTGCATGACTATCAGTGTAGCAATTTGTTTTTATTGTATTTTATAAATTTTTGTCCTTGATTAAAAATTAAACAAATAAGTGAAGAGTTCCTTCCTTGAAGAGAGTTTGAGAAACAGACTTAAGACAATGGGTATTTATTAATAAATCTCACTTAACAAGACATCAATGGCCCTAGTGGCACAGTGGGATAATCATTGGACTGATAACTTAAAGGCCAATGGTTCAACCCAACTAGCCAGTCCTCAGCAGAAAGATGAGGCTGTCTGTTTCCACTGTAATTTGTTGTTGTTATTGTTATATGCCATCAAGTTGATGCCAACTCATAGTGACCCTGAATATGATTTCCGAGGATCAGCTGGTAGATTTCAACCACCAATCTTGTGATTCAGAGTTCAGTGCTTATCATACAGTACCACACCAGGTAGAGAATGTGAAAGGTAGAAACATTAAATACCTTTTCCACGGTCACACCACTAGAAGGTATACAGATCACAGGGAGGATTCACACCCCACATTATGAATATCCAACCTCAATTCTTTCCATCATTCTTCGAGTCTATGTCTCTGTAGTGCTGGTAGGGTGGCCCGATTGTTGCTGTTATAGTCATGTTCTATCCAATACTTTAACTCATAGCAAATTTACATACAACAAACAAAACTCTGCTCAGTCGTGTGCCATCCTCTCAATTGTTGCTATGTTTGAACCCATTGTTGCACCCACTGTGTTGATCCATCTTGTTGGGAATCTTCCTCCATATCACTAACCCTCTATTTTACCAAGAATGATGTCATTCTCCAGCGACTGGTCCTTCCTGATAACATGTCCAAAGTACATTGTGAAGAAATCTCACCATTCTCCCTTCTAAGGAGCATTCTGGTTGTACTTCTTCCAAGATAAATTTGTTCATCTGCTCCATTAGTATTCTTTGCCAACACCATTGTTCAAATGCGTCAGTTCTTTTGCTGTCCTTATTCATTATCCACTTTTCACATGCATATGAAGTGATTGAGGATACTGTGATTTGGGTGAAGAACACTTTATTCTTCCAAGTGCCATCTTTGCTTTTTAACACTTTGAAGAGGTTTGTTGCAGCAGATTTGCCCAATGGCAAACGTTATTTGATTTTGTGACTGCTGCTTCTATGACCGTGATTAAGGATCTAAGTAAAATGAAATCCTTGACAACTTCAGTATTTTCTCCATTTATCATGATGTTGTTTACTGGTCCAGTTATAAGGATTTTGTTTTATGTTGAGTTATATAATCCATACAGAAGGTTGTAATCTTTGCTCTTCATCAGTAAGTGCTTCAAGTCCTCTTCACTTTCAGCAAGCTAGATTATATCATCTGCATATTGCAGGTTGTTAATGAATTGTCCTGCAGTCCTGATATTGCATTCTTCTTCATATAGTCCAGATTCTTGGATAATTTGCTCAGCATACAGACTGAAGATTTATGGTTAAAGGATATAACCCTGACATACACCTTTCTTGATTTTAAGCCAGGCAGTATCCCCTTATTCTGTTTTAGTGATTCCCTCTTGGTCTATGTACAGATTATATGTGAACACAATTAAGTGTTCTTGAATTCCCATTCTTTGCAATGCTATGATCCACACAGTCGAATGCCTTTGGTTAGTCAGTGAAACACAAGTAAACATCTTTCTGGTATTCTCTGCTTTCAGCCAAGATCCATCTGGTATCTGCAGTGAGATCTTCAATTCTCATCCTTTTCTTAATTTTTGCATTGATGTACTGTAACAACTTTTTAAAATTATTCATGAAAATTTTTTAAAAATTGAGTTTTGAAAAATTTTACTTGCATATGATAGTATTGATATTGTTTGATAATTTCTGCATTCTACTGAATCATTTTTCTTTAGAGTAGGCACATGTATGATTCTCTTCCCAACAGGTGGCCAGGCAACTGTCTTCCAAATTTCTTGGCGTAAAAGATTAAGTGTTTCCAGTGTTGACATCTGTTTGCTGAAACATCTCTAGTATGCTCTCAATTCTTAAGGCCTTGATTTTTTCTAATGCCACCAGTGCAGCTTGGATTTCTTCCTTCAGTACCAGTGGTTTTTATTCATAGCCTACCTCCTGAAATGACTGAATGTTGATCACAACTTTTTGTTACTGTGACTTTGTGTATTCCTTACATATTCTTTTGATGTTTCTTGCACTGTCCAGGATTTTGCCCATGTTGTTGTTTAGTTCTGTCATGGTTACACTGTATATGTTTTCTGAGGAATTGCTGGGTTTGAACCTCTGACGATGCAGCTAGTATTTATCCTGTAGGACCAAACCAGGAACCCATTTTGCTCATAGAATTGCTTAGTATTACAACTCAAGGCTTAATTTTTTTTCTTTAGTTCTTCTAGCATGAAGAATGCTGAGTGTATTTCTCCCTTTTGGTGTTCTAATGCCAGGTCTTTGCATTGTATTACCTTAACTGCTTTAGCTGGCCTTTGAGATTTTCTATTCAGTTCTTTTACTTCATCATCTTCCAGTTACTTTAGCATCTCTACATTGGAGAGCAAGTTTCAGAGTCTCTTCTGACATCTCTTCTGGTCTTTTATTTCTTTCCTGTCTTTTAATGACCTTTTGCTTTCTTCATATATGAGGCCCTTGATGGCACCCCACAACTTTTCTCGTCTTTGGTCATTAGTGTCCAATATGTCAAATCTATTCTTGAGATGGTTTATAAAATCAGATGGGACATACTCAAGGTCACACTTTGGCTCTCATGGTGGTGATACACAGTATCAAAAACCTTAGAAGGTCTGAGTAGGGAGACTGACTTATATACCCTCTCTTAAATAGATAATAAGAATCTTAGCTTTTCTAAGTATAGTTATTATTTTTCTGATACATGGGTCTTCATACTTTTTCTCCTCTTTTAACTAAAATGGGAAACCTCTGCTGCTGCTTTAAAAAAAAAAAAATTCTTGTCATAACTGCAGCAAGAATGAAGGACCCTCTGTTCTTCTAAGGGTTGTGATACATGTTGTAATTCTGCAATCTGGAAGACCATGGCTCAGTAAAAGCCCTGGGCCAGGTGACTATGTATAGCTTGGTTCACTACTAACACTCCTTTGGCAGTACTTTATGTCAACATTATTGTGACTAACCTGGGCTTTTGAAGACTTTTAAAAACAATTTTTAACCCAATAAAATACCTGATAGTCAACGTTCAGATTCTTCTTTGCAACACAGCTCTTTTGTAAACCAAAAGTAGACCAATTTATGGAATATTCTCTCAGTCTGAAAGTTTTTTGTATTCTAATTCTCCAAAGAAAATTATTTCTGGAAAAGATTAGACTATTTCTGGAGCAGTCCTTTTTTTTTCTTCATTTGACTGCTGAGCTAGGCAGACAATCTAAATGATCTTTGACTATGTACCTTTCTAAGGAGCTCTGGTAGTGTAGTGGTTACAAGTCAGGCTGCTAACCCCAAGGTCAGCAGTTCGAAACTACTACCTGCTCTGCAAGAGAAACATGAGGCTTTCTGTTTTGGTAAAGATTTACAGCCTCGGAAACTGTGTTTTTCTTGTTGTTATGTGCTGTGGAGTTGGTTCTGACTCATAGTGACCCTGTACAGGGTTTCCAAGGCTGTAAAGCTTTATGGGAGCAGAAAGCCTCATCGTTCTCCCATGGAATAGCTGGTAGTTTCGCACTGCTGACCCTGAGGTTAGCAACCCAATTGGTAACCACTGTGCTACCAGAGCTTCTTTCAGAAACTCTGTACAGGGTCATTATGAGTCGAAACCAACTCCATGGCACATCAGTAGCATCAGCATGTCTCTTTCTGGCTGTGAAAATAAGCTTTGGAACATTCATCTTTGATGCCCAAATTTGTAGATTTGAATATCACATTTCTGAGTATATGAAGCTACATAGACTCATCCTAAGGTATTTTCTTCTATCACATCCGTTCATTTATTGCCACTTATTCTCCGTTTTAAGTTATTTGAGGTCAGTAACTTTGATTTGTGTGACACTGATAACGTTCAGTGTTGCCGACACTATCTTTGGATGGAAAACTCCAGCATATGTAAATATTCTCATCAGATTCACTGTGCCAGGAGAAAAACACAAACCAACCTTGGGGCAATATAAGTCCATCTTCTAAAGATTTCTATACATTTTAGTTTAAGTAAAATAAATAAAAGTAACAGTTTATGTAGAACTGTGAATAGTGAAGCACAATGTAATTCATTTATTTAACTGTAGCTCCCGGGGCAGTCTTCATACAGTTCTCAAATGTTTTGTAACCCAAATCTCAGACTTATACTTTAGGAACTATTGTAACATTCATTTTGGAATGTTTGAAGAATGGCTACAATGAAGTTTAAGATATCTTGTAAAATAATTCATTCTTAGTGTTCTTTTGAAAATTTGTTATAAGATTTTTAAAAGTATTAAAATATAACTAATATTTTTACATGCCACTCATATGAACATCTACATCGCTCACATTTTCTAAGCATAGAACATGAAACCCATTCAGAGTACTCTTTCTCAAAATGTTTTGAAAGTTACTTATAAACTGTATAGTTTTAGTTACAAACAATGCAGAAAGACAAAAGTTCAGATTATAAATCCAAATGGATCTGTTTTTGTTAGCTTTGGAATACAGCATAAATAATGCGCTGGACTGCAAAGTTGGTTTGAATTGCAAGGTTGGCAGTTCAAGCTCACTAGTTGTTCCTAGAAAACCCTATACAGGTTTGCTATGGGTCGGAACCGACATAACAGCACTTAACAACAACAACAATAAGAAAAATAGTTCATGACAGCTAAACAGAACCACAGATTCTATTTTTTATTGCAATAAATTCTTAGACTTGTCTGTTCTTACTATTATCTCTAAGTTCAATATTTCTGGCAGGACCAGAAAGTGGGAACTTTAGAAAGGAAGCTTTGTCTGACTCAAGCAGGAAACTAAGAATAGCTTGCTTTCATTGACTGTGATAAAGAAGCAGGGTGCACCTAGCAGCTGAGGTATATAAATACATTCCAACTCTGGATATTAGTATTTGGAAATTTGGATGGTACAATCAGCTGAGAATTTTAATTATACTTCATCTAAACTGAAAGTGCAATTTTCCATTTAGTAAGGTTAAAAAAAATGAAGCCTTTTGCTCTTATAAAGATTCACAGTCTCAGAAACTCTATACAGGGTTGAACTGACTTGATGGCACATAACAACAACAACAAGGTAAAAAAAAATTACCAAGAAAAATTATGCTAATGGTAGTTATTGGCCTAGGACTCTAAGGATTCCATTGGAGTCACGATACTGAAAAAGACCTAGGATTTTTTTTTTTTTCTTCTTCTTCATTTTTTTTTTTTTAATTATGCTAAAGATCACCTACTACAATCCTTTTAATTTGAGAAGAGATCATTAATTTCAGCACTAATGTTTCTTTGAAGAATATGCTAGATGCTGAAATATTGTGGGGATTTGATTTTGTTTTTAGCTTTATTCACCACAACACTTTGGGACAACCTAGAGCATCTGCTATGAGCCTGGGACAGCTGACCTAGCTGCTGTGCTTACAGGCATATTGTTGGCTGGCTGTTTACGTTCATAGCTCAGCTGGGAAGTTCATAAAAAGATGTAGCTAATATGGAGTCCTGGTGTGGAACTGTAGGGTAAGCACTGACTGCTAACTATCAAATGAACACTTCAAACCCACCAGTCACTCCTTGGGAACCCTATGAGTTGCAGCCTACTTGTAGGAGCTTAACAGTAACAACAATTTGGACACAATGGAGTCCTGGTGTGGTACCATAGGATAAGCACTGGACTTTGAACTGCAAGAGGCTCAATCTTACCAGCTGCTCCTTGGAAACCCTACACAGAGTCACTACGAGTTAAAATCAACTCCGTGGCACTTTAACAACAACAACTAATAGTAAAACTATAGAAAAGTATGTCCCCCAGCCAACTTCAAACAAAACTCTAGAGTCATAGTGTCTTACACGAAAATAGGTGTAGCACTGTAGGCTCAGCATTGTACTGTAAACCACAAGGTTGGCAGTTCAAACCCACCGGCTGCTCATTGGAAACCCTCTATAGGGTCTCTATGAGTCAGAACCAACTTGATGGCACTTAACAACAACAATAAATTTTGAACTGCAAGGTTGGTGGCTCGGACTTACCATTCACTCCTTATAAACCCTATATAGGGTCACTGTGAGTTGGAGTCAACTCAGTGATACTTAACAACAACATAGATGACAAGAATGTTTTTTGTTCAAGTGAATAAGTAAGTTTATGAATGGATAGACTTCTAGGGTAGGTACAGAACAAGGATTCAGGTCATTCAGTTATTTTTCTTTGGAATTCTTAAAAGCAGAGCATCTCAGTTTTGTTCTTAACCCAGAACAGTACTGTCCCCTTCCACTGACCTAGAATATTTTTATGTGTATGGGTACATTTGGCTACCACAGTATTGGTAATGAAGGGAAGTTTGAGATGCTCTCCCATTGTTAGATGAAAACAGCTATAGACAACATGTAAATGAATGGGTGTAGTTGGGTTTTAATTAGACTTGATTTACAAAAACATAGTAGAATAGATTCAGCCAAGTCCTGCTCTATAAATATAGAATTATGAGTTTAAAATCCAAAAATAGAGTTTTCATAATTATGTCTTTACATATTTTGTTTTTGATTTCAGGCACTCATGCCAACCAGTTGAGAACTTCTTACATTCTTTTCTTTTATCTAATAAAAAGAAAATAACACTGCTTTTTAACTTTTTGTCACCCAATATATGACTTACATGGTTTTATCTACTTCTTCACCAGACCTAAACAAAATCAACAACTTGAACAGGATGAAGCCTAAGAGACTACACATGCAACTAATTTTATTTTACTATAACATGATCAGTAGTATAATTGATAAGTATGTTTTGATTACTATACTTTAACTGTGAAATTACATGAAACTCTCTTATGCAGCTCATCACTGCTCCTTTTGCTTGTTACAATCTTAAGTCATATCTGTAACAAGTTGTTGTCGTGGTGCTCAATGAATGACAACAAAACAGATGTCCGTCACGTAAAATTGACTTTTAGTAATCACCTGATTATTTTTACCTTCTGCCTACTCTCTTGGGGGTATTTTCCCATATGAGGTGTCTTAGTCTGTATTCTCTACAGAAACCAAGCCAGTGAGGCTTATATAAAGTTGATATCAAAGAAATGACTCACACAGCTGTAGAGGTGGGCATGTCCCAAATCTGTGGGTCAGTTGTTAAGCTGGAGGCTTTGATACACGTACCATAGGGATGATGAACTAAGACAGGAAGTCAGACAGAAGGCAGGCAAGTCTAGTAGATAAAACAGGTTGGTGACAACTCCCAAGATCAGTAGGTAATAGAATAGGTTACTGGCTGATGTCCAAAGAACTGGAGACTGGAGGAAGAGCCAGATGCAAAATCAAGACCCCACAGAGAGCAAACAAGCTTTGCCTGAGTATCTAATGTATTGGAAGCAGGCCACAAGCCCAAAGAAACGTCCTTTCAGTTGATTGGCAGATCTTGTCATAGAGTCAATTACAGATCATATCATGGGTGATAACTACATCTCAACTGTCAAGCCATTGAGAATCCTGGTCCTATCATGTTGACACAAAATCTTAGCTATCATAGTCCACCGCTTCTCAGCTTGGCACCTTAAAACATATACATAATCTCTAAATACAGACAATTATAAAGTCATACTTATCCCTAACATGTTACAGCAAACACGCTTACAACTGAAAATGCACTGACTTCATTTACATCTTATATTTCATAATTAAACAAAACAAAAATATCTAATGCACATGTAAAAGGGAAAAAATACTCACAACAATTGCAGTCCTCATTTCTGTAAATGGTCACCTGACCATCGCTGATGTTTAGAACGACCTTCTACTACCACCTGTTTTGTATTCCTTTTGCCATAGGCAAGCACCTTAGCTGGTCTTGGCTATTTACCTGGTGGGGTGACTCATACCTTCTTTCCTGAAAGTACTAGGCCATTAGTGGTCCTATCAGAATTAGATTGCTACAGTTTATCACAGGGCTTGGTAGTACTAAGAGGTGTCCTAAGGAATCTCCTGGATTCCACACATCTTCTTCTTTATCTCCATTATGTAACATCAATCCAAATTCCCCTTCATAATCAAGATCATTTACACCACTCCATGCAGTAACTACCTTCTTTGCCTGTTGATCCAGAGGCATGAGGAACTCAAAGAAGCCAGCAGACAGTCTTAAGTTCCAGTTCAATTGAATCAGTGTTGGGTTTCTAGGTGGGAGTATTTCTCCTTTTGGAAATAGACTGTTCAGGCCAGAAGAGCATAGGGTCACAGGGTCAGAAGCAAAAATCTTGCAAGTGAGTCATTAGAAGTAATTGCGTGTGGTGGCATTGCCAACCCCTGGTTCCTTGACCCTTGAATCCTGGTTATTGGAAGAAAAGTACCATATATTGGACTCTGGTTTAGAGCATATCCAGCCTCCTGGAGAACACTGTCCCAACCCTGCAAGACATTGCCAACTATCTGGGACCATAATTGTGTCTTTAAAAGGTCATTCCATTCTTAGATAAAGCCAACTGCTTCAGGATGATGAGGAACATGGTAAGACCAGTGAATTCCATGAGCTTTGCCCATTGCCATACCTCACTTACTATGAATTGAGTCCCTTGATCTGAAGTGATGCTGTGTGGGATACCATGACAGTGGATACGGCATTTGGTAAGTTAACAGATGGGCATTTTTATAGAAGCATTTTGTAACTGGAAGGCAAATCTATATCCACAGCATCTATTCCAATAAGAACAAAACACTGTTCTTTCTATGATGGAAGTGATGGTTATGTGCTGTGGAGTCGGTTCTGACTCATAGTGACCCTGTACAGGGTTTCTGAGGCTGTTAATCTTTATGGGAGCAGAAAACCTCATCTTTCTTCCATGGAATAGCTGGTAGTTTTGAACTGCTGACCTTGTGGTTCACAGCCCAATTCATAACCACTACGCTACCAGAGCTCCTTATGATGGAAGTAGTCTTGTGTAATCAACCTGCCAACAGGTTGCTTGCCGGTCTTCTAGAAGAATAAGTCCCATATTGTGGACTCAGTGTTGGTTTCTGCTGCTGGTAGGTTGGGCACTCAGCAGTGGCTGTAGCCAAGTCAGCCTTGGTGAGTGGAAGTCCATGTCGTTGAGCCCATGTATAACCTCCATCTCTACCATCATGGCCACTTTGTTCATGAGCCCATTGGGTAATTACAGGAGTAGCTGCAGAGAGAATGATTTGTTTCCGTAGAGTGTGTCATCCTATCCACTAGATTGTTAAAATCCTCCTCTGATGAGGTAGCCCTTTGGTGATCATTCCCATGAGACCTGAACATCTTCGCTTTTTGGAGCCCTTCAGCAAGGTCTGTCCACTACCTCTTCCTTATACCTCCTTGCCACCCAATTTTCAATTATGTTCCTTCCAAGTCTGTGACCATTCAGCCAAACCATTGACCACAGCTCATGAGGAAACTTCCTTTCAGTTGATTGACTGCTCATAGCAGACCTCATCATCGAGTTGATTACATTATTTTAGATGTCATCATGAGGGGTAACTATATGTCAACTGCCAAACCATCGAGAATTCTGGTCCAGTCAAGTCAGAAAAACTTAATTATTACATGGGTTGTCATCTTCTTGCCTGCCTTATGACTACACCAATGTTTTGACAATGGTTCTGAGGTTTTAGTAATGGGTTCATTTGTCTGTAGCTTCTTTCCATGCCAAGGACTCCCTGTCCTCCTGTTGACCGTCATCTGACCTCCTGGAAACATTCCAAGGAGATTTACTAGCAAAAAGATAATCTACAAAGTCAGTATCTAACAATGTTCTTAGCAGGGTATTCTTTTTCTGTCTCAGTTACCTATTTTAAATAAGCCTACAATTTATGGGTTTATGTGATGCAGGTGACTGGAAGTGGAAATTAGTCATGTGAGCCCTTTACTTGCATGAGGAATGAAATATAGCTAGGATGTCCTAAAGTTATTTTCCTCCTGATATGATGTGTACCACACATACAGTTAGAGTATCTTTTATTCTGAGACCAAATTGCATACCATTTGGAAAAATGAGTTTTGTGGAAGCCCTGAAAGACAATTCAGGGCTTTCTATTATTGTCTCTGTGTCTGTTTGGTTTATAGCCTTTGCTAGTCATTCATGAAATTCCATGCTGTCTACATTCTATGATTCCTGAAAGTCTGTTGTAATAATGCAAGTCTTTGGGATTTTGCAATATTACAAAATTCAGTTAGGCCTAAGGTTCAAAAGCATACAAAGCATTTGGGTGGCAAGGGTTCTAATTGCTTTATATGTTTATTGAGTTTATATTCATTTTAAGGGGTGTGTTATCTGAGCTTACGTTCCATATTAACTGAAAAAGCGGAATGTATAATGTCGTTTCAATTTTTCTCTGTCGTTTTCCCTAAGTTGTTCTATATCAGATCAATAAGACCCTTTCTGAAGAGTGGCTGGTGAATTTGAACTGCCAACCTTGCAGCTCAAACAAATCTTGTGGCCCAGTGCTGATATTACAATCCCACACCAGTAGATCCCCTGAATTTTCTCTTCTCTACTTTAGACTGGAAGCTCCACTGAAACCTATTCACCTTGGGTGATCCTGTTGGTATTCGAAATACCAATGGAATAGCTTCCAGTATCATAGCACCCTGCCTGTAAGCCACCACAGAAAGAAAACTGGCCGACAGGTAGTGATAATGGAATGCTGAGAAATGTTAAAACATTAAAAGACCAGGAATTTGACAACTAGTAATCTGGTGCTGTGGGTTAATGTGCTGAACTGTAAGGTCGGTTTGAACTGCAAGGTTGGCAGTTCAAGCTCATCAGCTACTCCTCAGAAATCCTACACAGGGTCACTCTGAGTCGCAACTAACTAGAGGGCACTTAACAAAAACAATCACGCTTAAATTCCTGATACTGGTAATTTTCTGTGTTTTGCTCCTGTAAATGTTATACATTTTGTCACTCATAATTATAAAATAAAAATTCAATTAATATGCTATGCTTTGTTTTAATGATGAGTAAAATAAGTATCAGTATTTTTCTGAATTTTATTTTTCTATCCTATGGTCTTTGATTTATTCATTTAAAAATTAATTATTATAATACTAGTTAACTTTTATTATTCACTAGAATTCAGTTTTAATAATGTATGCAACACCTTCACAAAAATGTTCAAATATTGATATTGACAGTCAATGATAAATACTATTGACTAGAATATTTTTTTTGTTATAGTATCAATGTATTTCAACTACAATTTTAATAATCCTACCAACTGTTATTTGAAAGAAAGTTATATAAACAAGATACCTTTTTCTTAAGTTATTTTTAGAATTTAGTCGGTTACTAGTTTGAAATTTACAAGAAGGAAATTTATGTTTTTAAGCCTGTGGTTTTCTCCAAAATTAGACAGGCCAGGACAGACCTCTGGGGGTTGGGTGGGGTGTAAATTTAATGACTTTATCCATGCCTGCTGGAGTCCTGGTGTGGTGCTGCAGGTTAACGTGCTGGGCTGTATGGTCAGTTTGATCCCTAAGGTCAGTGGTTCAAGTTCACCAGCTGCTCCTCAGAAATCCTATACAGCATTGCTATCTGCTGGAATCGACTCGACAGCGCTTAACAACAACAACAACACTGATGCCTGCTAAGAAAGTTTTTCACACTCTTGATCTCTCTGAGCTACCCAGTTGCTCAGGTCTGTGGCCTGTGGTGGTGACTGACATCTCATTAAGAGGAAGATGAATTATTACTTCATGTGTGTTTACATACATTTTCTCTGATCTCCCAAACAGCCTAATATGTACTAGTTGCTGTGGTGTTGGTTCTGACTCATGGCGACATTATGTATGTAAGAGTAGAACCTGTGCTCCATAGGGTTTTCAATGACTGTTTTTTTGGAAGTGGATCACAGGCCTTTCATCCAAGATAAATTCAAACCAACAACCTTTCTGTTAACAGTGTGTGCACCATCCAGGGACACTGTCGTATGGGTGGTGGTGCTCATGTACCATAGTGTCAGCTCCGATCCATTTACAAGGCTGTAAATCATTATGGGAGGAGAAACCCTCATCTTTCTCCTATGGAGTGAATGGAAGATTCAAACTGTTGACCTTGCAGTTAGCAACCAGCTAGCTCTAAATTTACTATCCTTAGGAATACCATGGTATAGTCACCTTTAAAGTTAAGAATAATTTCATTGATATACAATGAATTTTTTTAGGCATTAAAAATGAGCATGTATTTTTCTTGTCAAGGAATAAATAAATTAACATGGATTTATGATTTATCCTTGATTAAAGTTCATTTTTATAATCCTTCTTGACTATTTAAAAATTTGCCTTTCTGCTAAAGATGGGGTAACTGGTGCTGAACTTACCTTCTGACACAAACAACTATACACCTGGGCAAAATATATGAGGCCAGGATTTTCAGACATCAAACAACAGAGAGTTCAGGAATATGAGTTTTTAAAAAGGGAGGTTCTGAAGGTACTTTCCTAATATGGAGTAAGGATTTGGAGCTCAGCCAGAGAGCAGTGGTCTTGCTAATGGAGCCAGGCAAGTATGAGCTATCAGAAATTCCCAAGTAGCTTAAACTTGTGGAGCAGGGTTGTTATTGTTAAGTGCCGTTGAGTTGATTCTGACCCATAGCGACCCTATATAGGGTTTCCGAGGAGCAGCTGGTGAGCTTGAACTGCTGACCTTGCAGTTCACACAGCTTTGCAGTCTGCCACATTAACCCACAGCGCCACACTGGAACTCAAAATGAAACTAATACTTGGTGTGAGTGTACCTCTAGACATTGACTATAGGTGGCATCATACCTAACTAGAATGAGACTCCATGAATCCTCACTTGAGTCGGCTGTGGACTGAGAGCTGAATATGGAGAACAGATATCGTATAGTCTTGGAAGCCACTGGAGTTCTCGTGGAGCAGGTTGAAGACACCTTGCTGAATATCCCATGGGCAGTTAATTCTACACTAGGCTATTCTTAGGAGATACTCAGGTCCAAGAGTAAAAGCCACATGCTAGAACTAAGAAATAAAGTAAAATATGTCCACCTACAAAGTATACAACTATTTCTTTGATCTTCCTCAGTATATTGTAAGTACTCTTCATGTTTAGCAAGTAAGGTTGTGTCATCTGCATATCACAGGTGGTTAATGAATCTCCCTCCAATCCTGATGTCACACTCTTCTTCATATAATCCAGTTTCTCAGATTATTTGCTTAGCATACAGATTAAATAAATAGCGTGTAGGAATACACCTGTTGGATTCAGAGAATCTATTATTTTTTAACTGTTTGTGATAACAAATGTCAACGCCTTTTAATGCAAAATAACACGATCCATTGCTCACACACTCCACATAGTCCATGATGGCAAGAATAAAAATTTTTAGAAAATACAAACAACTACTAAAAACAAACCAATGAAAACTGATTACAGTTTAGAGGAAATGCAGTCAATAGAGACAGACTGTATCATAGTCATAATGGAGCAAACAGTGAAGGACCATAGAAGCGTTGTTTTAAATATGTTCAGGAGTTTAAAGGAAAAGATGGAAGAATAGCAGGAGTGGAGAACTCAGGAAACAGCTTGAAGATAAGAAGAAACCTGACAGAAATTCTGAAACATACAAGTACGGTATTGAAAATTAAAAAGAATATTTTAATGGGCTTACTAGCAGACTGGGCACTGAAAATGAAAAGGTTAATGAACTTAAAGACAAATCAGTGGAAATACATAAAACTTGAAGAAAAGAGAGAGGAAAAAATAAACGAGAGTCTCAGTAACCTGTGGAATAATATTAAGTGGATAGGATGGGGGGGGGGGAAATAAATTTAATACATCAGCAACCTCTAGGAAGGAAAAATAAAAATACAACCAGACATAATATTCCAAGTGCTGGAAACCTAAGATAAAGAGAAAATCTTAAAAGCAGCAGAGGAAAAGAACATATTATATTTGGGGAACCAACAATAATAAATAACTATCAGTAACAATGCAGGTCAGAAAGACAATGGACTATCTGTCATCTTAAAATGTTGGAAGGAAACAGCTACAACAAATAACCAGGTGGTAACCTAGAATTCTATGCCGAGTTAAAATTGCCCATAAAAAATGGTCAAATAAAAACAATTCTCTGCTAAACCAAATTTAAAAGGATCTGTTGCAAGCAGATTGGCATAACAAGACATACTACAGGACATTCTTCAAGTTTGAGAGAAATGATATCAGAGAGAAAAACATATCTGCATATAGAAAAGGATATCAGAAATGGTAAACACGTGCTCCAAAAAACTAATATGTGTGTGTGTGTGTATATATATATATCGTATAGTGCTATAGGATAAGCACTGAAGTTCTGAAGTTAGTGGTTCCAACTCACCAGTGACTCCTTGGAAACATATACAGGTCACTATGGGTCGAATCTGACTTGACGCTTAACAATAACAAATTTAACACACACACACATATATATGTGTATGTGTTAGATATATGGTTACATATGTGCGTGTATAGTCAGAGGTGTGTATGAGTAGGTGTAAGTATGTGTTCACAGATAGAAGTATTTATACAAACAGCTGTTGGTTTTAGGTGCTATAGAGTTGTTTCAGACCCGTAGCAACCCTATGAACAAAATGAAAACCTGCCCAGGCTTGCATCATCCTCATAATTGTTGTTATGCTTGAATCCATTGCTGCTGCTGCCACAGTGGCAATTGTCATGTGGAAACCTTTCTCTTTTTAACTTACCTTTCGCTTTACCCATCATGATGCCCTTCTCCAGGGACTGGTCTCTTTTGATAACATATCCAAAGTGTGAGAATTCACAAAGTCTTGCCATCCTGTCTTCTAAAGAGCATTCAGGTTGTACTTCTTCCAAAACAGATTTGTTTGTTCTCTGGCAGTCCATGGTGCTTTCAATATTCTTGTCCAACAACATAACTCAAATGCATCAATTCTACAGTCTTCCTTATTCATTATCCAACTTTCACATGCATATAAGGCTACTGAAAAGACCATGACTTGGATTAGGTTAACCTTAGTCCTCAAAATGATACAAACACTCTTGAACACTTTAAAGCTCCAAGGTTGTGGATTAGGAGTGTCAACTGTGTTCTTACCTGGACCTAACCAAATCATTCCCTTAGAAGACTAAGCTAAATGAAACCTTTTCACCAGGAGCTAATGGGAACAAGTTAATGACATTTGTCTGTATTTAAAATATAACCATTTGTCATCGAGTTAAGACAGACTCATGGTGACCTCACATGTGCCATATCCTGCCTTGAGGTATACATATCATGTGCATTAGACTGGGAACAAAATGAGAACAGTATTTTAATCATATACAGCCCAATTACTTGCCCACGGTGGTACTTAAGGAGCTCTTGTAACGTAGTGGATTATGACCTGGGCTGTTGATGACAACATCAGTAGTTAAAATATACCAGCCACTCCTCAAGAGAAAGATGAGATGTTCTGCTCCCGTAAAGATTTATAGCAGGGGTTGGGAATGTCTTGCCCTTGGGTCTTATTGTTATTTTTGAATGCCGTGCTATGGAGTTGGTTCAACTCATAGTGACCCTGTATAGGGTTTTCAGGGAGTGGCTAATGAGCTTGAACTGCCAACCTTGCAGTTCAAACTGACCTTCCAATCCAATGCATTAACTCAACACCACACCAGAACTCCGTGGGTCCTGTAAGGCCTGTGAAATCATTTGGTTTGGCCCTGCCAAGGCATCCGCAGGTGAGACTCAAGATTCAATGAATCTAGGAGCTTTTTAAGTAAATTTATATTGAATATATAATGATAAATAACGTAAAATTTGAGGGATAAGCAAGGAATATCCGTTACTGGATAGACAGGACACATACAAGTACATAATGCAACAGATATATATGCTTCTCGCCAGCTGCCCATGGCATGTCTGCCTGTGTTGTGATGACTCAGAGGACAGTCAGTGCCAGGCGACCTGGGAGTGTACACATTGGGTAAGTGTTAACACACAGTGGTGATACTCTGGCAGTCCGGTGATGATGAGATGAGATGACATAAGATGAGATGCAATGATTCCTTACGACATGATGACCTTGCCTCGGATGATTAATGACTATTTTGTCATCTTCTTTGGCAACACAAATGACAACTCCAGTACAATCTTTATCCACACATCCATGTGGGATCAACAGTCCTCATAAAAACTGAATCTCAGATGAAGATTAAGAAAATTGCAGTACACAGACGAGACCTCAAGAGTTGATGATATGAATGGTTGATTTGTTTCAAATCCAAGATGTAGGATTAGAACAGCAATCAAAGTAATATAATTGTATCAGTAGCAACACACACACTGGATAGTTATTCAGACTTAAATGGTATGACATGCTACAGATGGTGACTACAAAGGAAAGAAATGTCGATGAACAGTGTTGATCTTTTCAAGATAGACAAATGATTTTAATTTTTTATATTGAAATCAAAGGTAAACCTGTGAGCCTAATGTGGTGATGCATTAGCAGTAATGAAAAAAGCCAATCTGGGGCATCCTTACAGCTCAAAATATGCCATATTCAGTGAATTGGGAGGTCAAGTACATCTGCATAAACTCAGTGCTCTTCAGCAGAGTTTGGATTTACCGCAAACCGCTTTCAGTAGGCCTTGGCGTGACAGAGACAATGGTCTTGAGACGAGTTATGTAGTGAGTAAGCTAATCGCAAATAATCTGAGGCCTCATGTAGAGGGAGAGTTTGTGAAAGAGTGCGTGGTGGCTGCTGCAGAGTTGTTAGCACCAAAGTAAAATCATTTCAGAGTGTTAGTTTGTTTTAAAGAACCAGCTCAGATCAGATTACAGATTTAGCTCAAGCTATTGAAAAACAATGAAGGGTTCTTCAAGATTCTCTCTTGCTTGTGACAAGACAACAGACATAACAAATACTGCCGAGCTGGCCTTTTTCATTCATGGGGTAACTGCAGAGTTTGACACAGGAGAGGAACTGCTGTCATTGGAAGCTATACATGGCACTACAAGAGGTGAGGGCTTAAGAGACTTGTTTTGTCAATGAAAAAAGGTGAAATAACATTTGAAAAGTTAGGTGGCCTTACTCCAGATAGAGCTCAAGCCATGGTTGGCTCATAAAAAAGGCTAGGTCCATTTGTCAAGAAAGAACTGAACCATTTCAGTCTTGATCCAAGTGGTTTAATTATATGCCACTGCATCATACACTAAGAAAGTCTCTGTGCACAGTCATTTCAGCTCAACAATGTGGTGTCAACAGTAGTGTCATGCATAAACTTTGTTAAAAGCAGAGGATTTAGTACTTGCCAGTTTAAGGAGTTACTGAGCGATCTTGATTCTGAATACAGAGATCTTGTTTATCACTGTGAAGCGTGTTGACTGAGTCATGGGAACATGTACATGAGGTTTTACGAACTGCAGGATGAAGTCAAGCAGTTTATGGAGATGAAGGAAAAGCCTGTCAGGGAACTCAATGATCACAAGTGGCTGTGTGATCTAGTGTTCATGGTTGTTGTTGTCAGGTGCCATCAAGTCGGAACCGGCTCATAGCGACCCCATGCACAGCAGAACAAAACAATGTCTGATCCTGATCCAACCTCACTACCGCTGCCACCCTTGACGCCATCAATGATGCCACCTGGCTGTTCATGGTGGACATTACTAAGTACCACTCAGAGCTGAATGTCAAGCTGCAGGGCCCCAACCAGCTTCTCAACTAAATTAAGGCTGTAGAAAATGCAACTTGAAAGGAACAACAAGGTATATTTACCCACTCTGGAAGTACAAAAGCCTTCTGTGACACTTGAAACTGCTGGTGAATGTGCGAAAGTAATTGAGGCGTTTAATAAAAGATTCAAGGACATAAAAAGTAAACAAATGGGATTGAACATCTTTGCTACATGGTTCAATGTGGAACCAGTGGATGTGCCTGATAACCTACCAACATAACCAACACAAAATCTTTCAGCTGCAAAGTGATGATGAACTGAAAGCTAAGTACAATAACCTTCTACTGATTGAGTTCTATAAATGTTATATAAGCAATGATGAATTTCCCACTTTGAGAAGACACGCATCTGTGTTCAGAACAACTTATTGATGTGAGGAGTTCTTTTCAAAAGTTACTATCACAAAGAGTCAACTGCAATTCAGACTGACCAATGCAAACCTGGAAAAGCAGTTGCAAGTAGCAACATCATCAGTACCAGCTAACATTACAAGCCTCACCAGTGAGAAGCAGTTCCATCCACTACATTGTTGTTATGTGCCGTGGAGTCAGTTCCAACTCATGGTCACCTTGTACATGGTTTCAGAGGCTGTAAATCTTTATGGGAGCAGAAAGCCTCATCTTTCTCCCGTGGAACAGCTGGTAGTTTCAAATTGCTGACTGTGAGATTAGCAGCCCAATTCATAACCACTACGCTACCAGAGCTCCTTATCCACTAAGTTAGGGGTGATTTAATTAAATGTTTGACCAACTATAGCAGATTAATTTTTAACTTGCTAATTTTGTATGACCTGTAAATTATGTTACAAATATCCAAATGTCCCTTGGCAGAAAAAAGGTTCTCCACCCCTGATTCATAGCCTTGAAAACCTATTCAGGATTGCTTTGAGTTGCAACTAAATTCAGTGGCATACAACCACTACCAACACTACCAGTGGTACTTAGATAGTATTTGCTGGAGGTTAGTTGATTTGAAGAGCTTTGTCAGAAAACATCTTGCCTACATGTTCATAATATTGATTACAGTTACAAGGAGCTCTAGTAGCATAGTGGTTAGGAGTCGGGCTAGTAACCTCAAGGTGAGCAGTTTGAAACTACCAGCCATTCCACTGTAGAAAGATGAGGCTTTCTGATACCATAAAGATGTACAGCCTTGGAAACCTTATTCAGGGTCTCTATGAGTCAGAACCTGCTCCATGGCACATCACAACAACCATTATAATTACATAAAATATAACAAATAAAATTATGGACAATAAGCATCCTACTCAGTAGGGGTTCACTCACAAATATGCCCTTTCTATTCTTACATCTTTATATAGAAATTGAGACAAAGTAATCTATTAATCATATAGTTCAGCCTCCAGAGAGTATCATTCCCCAACTGTAGCACATACATACAAATACACACTTCCTAGGTTCTTTTGTTGCTTTGGATCATATTCCAACATTTCTATCATGCTTTGGGACTGAATCTTTATTTTATTTATCTATTTTTGTCCATTGAGGCATTTTTATTTGTTTGTATGTATTACATCCTTAGAAACGTAGCATTTTCTCTCCTGTGTATTTCCGTCTTGCTTCCTTGTAGTCCATGACGCCAGCAGAAGTTGTCAGTATAATGGAACCAAACTGACAGAATGGCAGCAGATTGTCCTGCCACTTTTTTTTTAGCTCTTTGAGCTGCAGGTCAAATCGCAGGCTGATCATGCTATACTTGTTTAACTTGCCCGTGAGGTTCACAATAATTTTCCCAGCTCTGTGAACATCACTGACATCAAATCCACTAGTTTTAATATGATGGTCGAACTGTGTATGTGTATTGGAGTGTATTCATGTACCTGTTTACCCCGCATGCAGTATACTAAGTGTCTCAAAATTTGCAGTTTCTATAAAATTTTGCTATTTATGTAAAAATATTTCCTGTCCCTCCTGTCTTTTTTCATTCTGGTACAACAATTGTACTCACATTGTTGCTGCTGTATACCACAGTCTGTTCTGCTCACAGCAACCCTATAAGACACAGCAGAAGTGGACCGTAGGATTTCTTAAATTATAATCTTGGTGCTATAGGATTAGCATTGGTTTGAGGGTTAATCACAAAATTGGCCGTTGAAACCACCAGCCACTCCTTGGAAATCCTAGACAGGGTCATTATAAGTCTGAACCATCTTGACACCATGTAATAGCAATAATTTTTATGGAATCACCATCCCACAGAGCAGCTGGTGATTTTAAACGGCTGTCTTTTTGGTTTGCAGCCAAATTCTTTACCCATTGTGCCACCAGGGCTCCTGATACATATGTTTGTTGTTATTGTTGTTAAGTGCCGTTGAGTCAATTCTGACTCACAACAACCCTGTATAGGGTTTCCGAGGAGCAGCTGGTGAGTTTGAACTGCCGACCTTAGATGTATATTATTCCAAATGTCACTCATTGTCTCTTGCTCTTTTCA
Source organism: Chrysochloris asiatica (assembly GCF_000296735.1). Classification (NCBI taxonomy): domain Eukaryota; kingdom Metazoa; phylum Chordata; class Mammalia; order Afrosoricida; family Chrysochloridae; genus Chrysochloris; species Chrysochloris asiatica. Next base: position 19,496,564 of record NW_006408554.1, on the reverse strand, counting down.
GTCTTTGCTCCTCTATGACTCATTTGACACAGATTTTATTGCTATTTCTTCACTAAACATTTGTGGTTTTTTGCCATAAATTACATTCATTGAATTAAAAAAATTTAAGATGTAGTTAATACATAGAAATTACATTTGTTTATTTTTAAAATCTTCTGTTTCTTCTTTTTGCTCACATTTTTGTTCAAATTCTTGAACCATTTTATGAAATCTTGTCTTGTCTATTAATGCTATCACCTCTACCACTTTTGTGTGTTTCAATTCATTGATAATCTTTTTCTGATAGGTTTTACACTTTCTTGCTTCTTAAAATTTCTATGACATTTTTGACACTGTTGATTTTATGAACCGACTCGACAGCTCTAAACAACAACAATTGATTTTATATTGTTGAGTTCTGGACTTTGTTGTCTTCCTTCTGAGAATCTTGCATTTTGTTCTGAAATGTAGTTAAATTACATGTTTATGTACTTGATCCTTAAGCTTTGTTAGGACAACCCTAAAGTAACCAATACTGTAAAGATAGACTAGCCTCATTACAAGGCACAAATCTTCTGGAGAATCTATTGAATAACTGGGTTGTTGCTGTTAAGTACTACTGAGTTGATTCTGACTCTTAGAAACCTTGTCTAGGGTTTCCGAGGATTGGCTAGTGAGTTTGAACCACAAACCTTGTGGTTAGAAGTCCAGTGCTTATCCTATATAGCATCACACCAGGATTCCAAATGCCTAGATGGATAGTCTGTAAGAATTCTCAATTCTGGCTGGTTAGAATCTTCCAGTCCTGAATGAGTTTTGAGACTTGTTCTGATTATAGCTCTGTAATTATACACAATTTAGTATTTAGCAACAGAACCTGGGGAAACCTATGCAGATTTTGGAGCGTTTTCTCTGCATAGTTTGCAGTTTTCTGGTTCTTTGAACTACACATTGCTTATCTTCATAAGGACATATAATCATAAAGAGAAATACATACATATACATATTATTATTTTTCCTTTTTTAAAAAAACTTCAATCATACAGTATTGACTTTTTGCATCTTGTTTTTCTAATTAAAAAATTCCTCATGGAAATCCCTTCAAGAAAATGAATATTGTTTCCTTTTAATTGTTACATCATATTCCCTGGTGTGGCTATTCCTTTATTTCTTCAACTTGCCCACCAACAATCAGTAGAGGTATCAGAGCTCTTTGATTATTTTTGCTGGTCTTTTGGGTATAGTGTACCTTATTACTTCTTTAATTTGTGTTTCTCTGACTAGGAATATATTTGAGCATAATTTTACATGTTTACTGGCTGTATTGTTTTCCTCTGCTATGAATTATTTATTAATACTCTTCGCCAATTATTATATTGAGTTGTTTATCTTTTTCTTGTCAATGTATTAATCATTTTTGTCTAAAATTTACTTCTATTTTATAAAGTATATTAGATGTTCACTTTTTCTCATAAATATTTTTAGTTTTTAGGTCACCTGTTAGACTTACACTATATTTGATGGCCTCTGACATTTCAGAAAACTTCCCAGATGTTCTGAATAGTACACAGAGTTTGCCTTTTTTCCTTTGATAAGATTTTTATTGCTTAAAATTTGACATTAATGTCTCTAATTCATATGTAATTTATTATATATTTGTTATAATAAAAGAATCAACCTTCTTTTCTTTCAGACAGTCATCTATGACAGTAGCACCATTTTAATGAATCATCTGCCATTTATTAATTATTTTCCTATTTATACTACAATCACATTGATTTGATTACAGTTGTTGTTGTTAGGTGTCATTGTGTTGGCTTTGACTTATAGTGACCATCTGCACAGCAGAAGGAAACACTGCCGGGTCCTGTGATATCCTCACAATTGTTGTTATGCTGGAGCCCATAGCTGCTGCCACTGTACCCACCCATCTCATTGGGGGTCTTCCTCTTTTTCACTGGCACTCTACTTTATGAAGCATGATATCCATCTCCAGGGACTGATTCATCTTGGTAACATATCCAAAGTATCAGAGATGAATTCTCACCATCCTAGCTTTTAGGAGCACTCTGACTGTTTCTTCCAACACAGATTTGTTTGTTCTTCTGGAAGTTCATGGTACTTTTAATATTCTTCTCCAACACTCAAATGCATCAATTCTTCTAAGGTCTTCCTTAGTCATTGTCTAAGTTTCACATGCATCTGAGACAACTGAAAATACCATAACTTGGGTCAGGCACACCGTTTAAAGTAGGTTTCTGAAATGGGATGTTTTCTTTCATATGTGAGTTCTGGTGAGGTGCTGTAAGATGAGCACTGGACCGTGAACCACAAGGTCAGCAATTGAAAGCCACAAGCCACACCTTGGAAATTCTATATAGGGTCACTATGAGTTAGAACTGACTCAACAACACTTACCAATAATAACAAAATATTCAATTAAGAATCTTGATTGGTGTTATGGAAATTGAATTAACCTTTTCTATTCATTTTTAAGTTTGCTTTTTGTGCATGATGTCTTCCTACCCCATGTATTTCTTCTTAATAATTCCCCAGTACTTCATAGTTGTTTTCTTTAAATACCTACACACACCTTTGAGAATGGAATCCATTCTGATTTACATTTTAAAATGCATACTTATAGGATAAACAAATGCTATGGATTTTGGTACATTTAGTTTGTAAAGTAATTCTAATAATGGTTTATACTAGAATATCTATGCTTTCTAATTCTGTAAACAAAAGAGATAGATACTAGTACAGATTTTATTACATTCACAAGAACCTCTAAGATGGTGTAAAATTAGAATGGACTAGTTGTTATTAATGCCAACTTATTGATTTCAAATGAGGTAAAGATAATATTAAAATTCAGGGTGATACTTTCTTTTGGGTTTTTGATCATTTTCTTCTAGTCCTATTTATGACTTCATTAGGCTTATATTCTAATTTGGTGTGTTTTCACATACCCTTTAACACTTGGAAAACATGAGTTTTCCTTACAGACTGTGCAGATACGTAATGCATTTGGTTGCATAAACTTTGTTGCTTACCCAAAAATGTGCTTTCTCCTGCCATTTTCTCTTGCTAACTGCATTCTACTTTGCCCCATGGTCATGAGAAAGCATATTTCTCTCATTCCCAGGGTGACAAGTCATAATTGACAGCCTGTGTTCTTTTGTCAATGATTGGTTTAAATCCAAGTATGTGACTTAGTCTAACCAGTGTGACCCACTTAGAAGTCTACAAGGCAATTTCTCTTTCTGGGTTAAAAAGTAAAAAAAAAAAAAAAAACGCAGATCTTCATGAGAAGAAAGCTTTTACACCTCTATCTTCACTTCTGCTTTAGAGCTCTTGGGTGAAGCCTTAATTCCAAGAGCTTCATCAATATTATGACAAGGATGAGGCTACAAGCATGAAAATGAAAAATCCAATATCTTCAGAATATGCAGAGAGAAAGACAGAAAACGGTTTGATGGCAATTCTGAGTTGTGTCAACAGAGATGCCTACTTATGCTTTGTTATGTAAACTGACTGTTTGTTTAAAATCCAAAATCCTGCATGATCTGGACTCTTGAGTCCTCTCCCATGGAATTGTCCTGCACTGTGGATCATTGTCCTCTAGTCACAGTGGGATTCTTGCTGTTTCTTACACCTAACCAGGATGTTGTTGTTGTTAAGTGCCATTGAGTCGGTTCCGACCCATAGCGACCCTGTATCGGGTTTCTGAGGAGTAGCTGGTGAGCTTGAACTGCCAACCTTGCAGTTCAAACGGCTTGGCAGTCTGGTGCATTAATGAACCCACAGTACCACACCAGGACTCCAACCAGGATTCAGATAATTTGCTTTTACTTTTACTTCTTTGGGGCATGGATCTCAAGGTAATTATGGTTTATTTCCTATTACTGTTTCTGATTTCATGTCTCTATTCTGTTTTTCTTCAGCATAGTATCTGAGTATTCTCCATCACATTGCTTTAGTTTTCTTCAGATAATTTATTACTGTATCAAAATGTACTGCATATATATCTTATTTAGTATCTTTCCCCCGTATAATATAACCTCATGAGGACAACCACTTCTTATTCCCTATACTGTTGTAACTACAATGCTTGGAAATGTATGCTGCATATAGCTCTTGTTGTTGTAAAGTGCCATCAAGTTAGGCCCTACTCACAGGGAATCAGTATAAGGTTTCCAAGGAGTGACTGGTGGGTTTGAACTTCCAGCCTTGAAGTTAGCATTCCAGTGCTTATCCTACAGCACCACACCAGGACTCATGCATATAGTTGTTAATTGCCATTCAGTTGGTTCCCACTCATAGAGACCCTGAATTTGTGGGTCAAAACGACCTTGTGGTCCAGCGCCGTACCAGGTGTAGATAGTTAGCATCTTCTAAATAGTTGTTGAATAAATAATATTATTGTTAAGTGCCCTCGAGTAGGTTCTGACCCATCACAACCCTGAACAGGGTTTTCGAGGCTGTAAATCTTTACGGGAACAGAAAGCCTCATCTTTCTCCTGCGGAGCAGCTGGTAGTTTTGAACTGTTGACCTTGCGGTTCACAGCCCGATTCATAACCCCTACACTACCAGAGCTTCTTAAATAATATTATATGTGTTACTAAATTATCCTCCTCACAGTATTTGAATTGCCTTTACTTTTCCATGATCTCTCTTTTTCTGGGCACCAGCTTCTCTGCCCTGACAACTCATTTCAGAGTTTACTAAAAGCCATCTTAGTATATCCTAAGTGAATTTTATCCATTTGCTTATTAAAGTGGGTAGTTTTTTTTTGTCTGTTTTTATTTTGTGGAAGAGGGAATAAACCAAATTAAGAAAATAAAACATATTTAAATAACAGTTTTGTTTGTATTTGTTGTTGCTGTTGCTGAGTGCCATGGAGTTGGTTCTGACTCAGAGCAACTTTTGGGAAGAGGGACACATAAGTAATGGACACAGAATGTACTTACAGTGTTAGGGTTTTACAGTAGAGAATGAAGCAACTTTGCAAACATTTGAACTAGGAGTCAGCATGGGCAGTTGTGTTGAGCTCCAGTGGATGAGAGCTGTGGTGAATAAAGTCGTGGGACTCCCATTTCACAAATGGGTGGGAAGGGTGTTGGGAAGGCAGGGGAGCCTAGAAGATGGCTGTCTGGAAGTCGCTGCACTTGTCTGTTCAGGAGATGGTTGGTGGCAGCAAGACTTGAACGTATGAAATTGATGACTGCTTGGAAGTACATGCAAAGGAAGGTTCAAGGGTGACCACAGGGGTTCCTGCCCTGGTGCCACGATGGGTGACGTTATTGTTAAGTGCTGTTGAGTCCTGACTCATAGCCGCCCTGTATAGGGATTCTGAGGAGTGTCTGGTGAGTTTGAACCGCCGACCTTGCAGTTCAAACTTACCTTGTGGTGTAGTGCTTTATTCCACAGCACCGCACCAAGCCTCTTTAGTGGGTGATATGTGCTATCAATTTAAAGAGGACATTAAGAAGGATTGAAGAAACGGGTGTTGCTGTAAACTTATAACCAACATCACCAGAGCCTTCAGTTTATCTATTGTTCCCAAATTATGATAACTTGTGCTTTTGTAAAACTTTCCATGAATTTTTGTTTCTCACCCTCTGCTCACTTTCCGTCTGACCCTCACGTGTCTCCAGCCTTACCAGTGAGAAAAAAGAAGCCATCAAATAGACGCACTCTCATCTGCCTGCTGTTCACTTTCTGTGTTCTTTCTTTGCGCCTGTTATTCGGCCTTACCACGTATGGGCCCTCTTTTTTTTTTTTCTTTTTAATTTTTTATTGTGAGTTGAGTGAAGGTTTACAGACAGGATCGTCAGTTTACATTCAACAAATCACATGCTTTGTTTCATCTCAGCGGTTGCAATCCCCTCCACGCAACAACAGTTATCCTGTTTCCTCCTTGTGATTCCTATTTCCATTCCACTGTCCTCCCCATCCCTACTCAATTTTCTCCTTAGCTACATGTTGCCCTTTTGATTTTGAATGATTTGCCATTCCATGGTGAATATACCTTACTAGTGTTGCTGTCTCCCCTTTGTCTCTATTTACTGCTTGCTGAAATTTGACCCTGAAGATGGGTTCCTTGCCAGATCTGAAGGATGGTTGAGGACCATAGTCTCAGCTTCCTCCAGTCTCTGTCTGACTGGTAAGTCTGGTCTTTAAAAAAAAACAAAAAAACTTTTGAGTTTGGTTCCACACATAATGCCGCTCTGTCCAGGCCCTGATGTGATCCCGTCCAGGGCAGTTGGTAGTGGTAGCCAGGCACCACCTAGTTCTGCTGGTGTTAGAATCATGGAAACCAATGTCCACATGTTCCATTAATCTGTTGGACTAATTGATTCCAACCTCTTCAATTTTCATCACTATTCTTTCTTCCATATATTGAGAGACCAATAACTGCACCTTAGATGGCTACTTATGAGCTTTTAATATCCCAAATATTACTCACCGCATTGTCTTTGTGGACTATGTCATGCTAATTGGCCATGGTGTCCCCTGAAACTATGGTCCTGAATCCTCAGGCCCAGCAATGTATTGCCTTAAGATGTTTGATAATACCTAAGAAGTTTTCATCATCTTGCCTGCTGTCTATGCTCCCCTGCATTCATAATTGTATTTGCAGGAAACATTAATAACCCATGTACGTATCCTCTTTCACACATCTGTGTATTTGTAGGATATATAAATATGTATCTATCCCATTCTTCCTCCATACCCTTTCAGCTTATGTGTCTGTCCATGTATCTACCCACAGAATACTGTTGTCCCAAGGATGTGTTTGTATCACTATTTACTTCTGTTCTCTTTAGGATGTCTTTACACATCTGCTTTTCATCCTATATCCCTCAGATACTCAGGCTCCAGGCTCCCCAGGTGAACCTGCTATTTATCTTGAATGATCAGTCTTTCCTTCTATTCTTAATGTGCAAATGTGCCTTTAATTTCCCACCTTAAAACAAAATAGACCAGTATGCTATGTTCTATTTCAAGTTAAAAAAAAAAAAAAGCCATCTAGTCTGTTCCCACTACTGGGGACCGTGTGTGTGTCAGATTAGCACTGTGCTCCATAATGTTTTCAGTGGCTGGTTTTTCAGAAGTAGATTTCTAGGACTTCTTCCAAGGTGTCTGTGGGTGAACTTGTGTCATTGGACAGAGACTGGTCTTGGATATCCTGCTCTTTTCATTCTTTATCTTATCCAGGACAATTTCATCCTCTCTCTTCACATCACATAATGTCTACATGTTAACTGTTCCTTAATTTATATCATCAGCTCAGACTTCCCTTCTGATTTCCAAATTCACATATCCAACTGCTTACTTTCCTTTCAGCCTCCCTAATATAGAATTCCAAATTGAGTCCCTTTATCTCTTACTCCAGCTTATTCCTCAAGTTGTTAGCTATGTCTAAGAAGTTTTCATAACCTTGCCCTCTGTATGCCCCACTACATTCATAGGTTTATTGTACATGGATAAATATTCATGTACAAATACCCTCTGTTAAATCTATATTTATTTGTGGGTAAACTCTTACTCTCCCTCCTATACACATTTTGCCTGTGTGCCTATCAATGCATCTACCAGTTGATCATCATTATTGCAGGATTATGTAAATAACATTGTTTACCTCTGTTGCCTTTAATTCTTGTACTCATCCCAATCTCCCCTTAACCCCATCATTATTATTATTTTTTTCCAACCTCCCTCTGATTTTATATGGGCTTCTCCTTCACTCAAATTAGGGAGAAAGATGAGGCTTTCTACTCCCGTAAAGATTTAC
>NW_006408554.1:19467371-19487675 GCF_000296735.1 Chrysochloris asiatica | reverse complement strand
GTAGCGTAGTGGTTACTAATCAGGCTGCGAACCACAAGGTCAGTAGTTCAAAACTACCAGCTGCTCCGCAGGAGAAAGATGAGGCTTTCTGTTCCCGTAAAGATTTACAGCCTTGGAAACCCTATTCAGGGTCGCTATGGGTCAGAACCGACTTGATGGCACTTAACAACAACAACAACTTAATGTCTATTTTGCTTTGTTGCTGTTGTTGTTAAGTGCCATGTAGTCAGTTCTGGCTCACAGTGACATGGGATAGGGTTTCTGAGACTGTACAGTTTTTCAGGAGCAGAAAGCCTCATCTTTCTCCCTCGGAGCAGCTGTTGGGCCTGAACAGCTGTCCTTGTGGTACGCAGTCCAGTGCTTATCGTATAGAGCCACCATGCTTACTATTTATATTATATGCTTCCCTTTTTATGCGTTCTTTAAGACTGTACAAACTTTATATGGGCAGCAACTGTCTCTGCTTTTTTACTGTTACTGTTTTATCAAATCCAAGAGTCCTTGGCATGTAGTAGGTGGGCCACCAGTTGTCACTGAGTTGACTTCAACTTAAGGTGACTCCACATGTGTCAGATTAGAAGTATACTCCGATGGTTGATTTTCGAAGTAGATTTCCAGTCTCTTCTTTGGAGGTACCAAAGGGTGAATTGGAACCTCCAGCCTTTCAATAAATAACTCACCATTTGTATTTCACAGTGATTCCATATAATATGCATTTAGTGAACCTTTTCTAGTGACTGAATGAATGATCAGAAATAGGATAGATGCAAGAAGATGAGATATTTCCTTGTATTTCTAAGATACAGTTTTTCCATGGTAAGTACACCCATGCTGCCTCATCTAGCTAAGCAACCAGTGTTTGTTTACTGATGATGAGTTGCTGGCAAGGTTCAATATCTATTTTGGTTTGCTCATTTCTTCCTTTTTGATAAAATGATTTTAGATTGTGAAAAATAATTTGGTACGCCATCAGTTTTTCACTGTTTTTATGCAATAGGGATTTATTATTATTTATTTCATGCTGTAGGATAAGCATTGGACTGCTAACCAAATGGCTGGTAATTCAAACTCACTAGCCACTGCCTGATAACCCTATACAGGAACTGACTTGATGGTATCTAGCAACAACAACAAAGTCAATATTTAGATCTGAGCTCTCTTTGCAATGAAGAGACAAGTCTCCCTTCTCACACAGCAGCTGCCAATTGCCTACCTGCTTCTGAGAACCAGTGGTTATAATGTGGTGGGTGAATTACAGAAAGTGGAGCTGTTATGGAATGGCCCAGGGGCCTCTGCCAGAGAGCAATGCCCTGCAGTGCTGGCTGCGTGTTAGCCTCTGGGGCCTCAGATTTTCTGGGTATAAATTCTCAGATTGAGAATTCAGGGTTAAAAGTACAGTTCCTCTTGAGGATTTTCCCCCCTTCACAGAAAGGTTTGAATCAAATGCATTTTATTTTATCACTGCACTTTTCCTTGTGTAGCTAAAATGAGTATTCAAGCTGATTTTAGAGAAACATTTTCTTGTGAGTTTAGGGGTTGGTGATGATTCAAAAAAAAAAAAAAGAAAGTTTCTGTATATATTATCCTAACACTTCTTGCTTCCTTTATTTAACAGTTATTCTGACAGTGTTCATATGTGGTATATTATCCAAAGTTTTCGTTTTAGCTACACCAAGAGACATAACACTAATTTAAGAATATGTGGACATGGAAACTCTTTTGTATATTGTTGCTATCATATTTTTGTTTTCCACTGAAACTAAAATGCAGTATTTTGTTACCAATTTTGTAGTAGTTTTTTTCTTTTTGTTTAAAATGTTCTTTTCTTGGTTTTAATGTGTAATTGGAGTTTGAGTGTGGGTCAGGAAATTCTAAATGATAAATTTAGGGAACTGAGGCAGTGTCTATGTTTATTTTAAAACCATATTAGAAAGACATTTCCTTTGTTTCATGAGATCTCAGTGGCTAAATCATTGTAACATTTTATAGTAGCAGTACCATATTGATCCTGTGACTGGCAGCAACATGTATGTCATCAATTTTAACCCAACGTGTCTGTATGGTGGTGATAGTGATATTCATATGTATGTGAGTTGGCTAGTATTAGCTTGCCTCATAAGAGATGGCCACACAATAAAAACAGAAAGAAACATGTTTGCAATAACCTGAAACATAATCATATTATACTAATTAAAAATAGACAAGAAGAGTCTTTTAAAACAGATGTACAAATAAAATTAAAAGGAAAAGCAACAAATGAAATTATAATTCTACTAATACGTCACATATCTCTTTCTGGGGACCATAATTAGATAAAGGTTGATATGAATCATAACTAGATTATACATTGAAGTGGAAAAGCAAAGAAAGACTTCTATAGAGTGGTTAATTTCTAACTCTAAAACAAATAATAATAAAGTAAATTTTAATGTGTTATTACTGTATCCAAAATATACAGTTGTTGTTTAGTGCTGTAGAATCAGTTCCGACCCATAGCAACCCTGTATCGGGTTTCTGAGGAGCGGCTGGTGAGTTTGTAATGCCAACCTTGTGGTGCAAATTGACTTTGCAGTATAGTGCATTAACCCACAGTACCACACAGTATATGTAATTAAAGAGTAAATCAAAGCAATAAAATGGAAATATTATAAAATAATAAATAAAAGGAGTTTTGTGTGTCCTATTTAATGTGGTTCTCTTCATTGTAATTTTTAAAGTTTATAATTTTTAGAGTTTATCTTAAACTTGAGTGTTTGATATCAAGTAAATGGGAAAACCATTATTTTTTAAATGTAAACCATTTTAAATGTTGAGAAGTCATAGTTAGCTAGCAGCAGACATTTTTGGCACTGCAAAGGGGTTGCAATATGCTAGGGAAACAGGTTCAGTGTTCTAGTCCAGCAATTAATTTATATATTGCTCATATTTGTACTTTGTTTTTTTCTTTTGCTAGATTTTAGGTTCCTTAATGTAGAAAAGGAGTCCTGATGTGGCACTGGGTTATTGAGCTGGACTGTAAAGTTGGTTTGAACCTCAAGGTGGGCAGTTCAAGCTCACCAGCTGTTCCTGGGAAACCCAGGTTGAAACTGGCACTTAACAACAACAGTGTAGAGAAGGAACCTTGGTGGCACATTGGTTAAGTGCTCAGCTGCTAACCAAAATGGTGGATGGTTGGGGGAAAGAGGCAGTCTGCTTCCTTAAAGGTTTACAGCCTGGGAAACTCTCTGGGGGCAGTTCTACTATGTCTTCCTTAGGTCACTGCAAGTCAGAATTCACTAGATAGCACTGGGTCTGGTTTTTGGTTTTAATATAGAAGCACTTTGAAGTAAAAAACATAAAAGAGAACTCATTACTAGAAATACACTTAGCAAAACTCATGTAGCCCTCCAAATAGGAATCTACCAATGTTTATTAAAAACTAAAGATTTGAGTACATGGAGAGGCAGGTCATTGATCTGTTTGGGAAATTGTGGTGCTGTATGTTAAGCCCTAGACCGCAAGGTTGGTTTGGACTGCAAGGTTGGTGGTTCAGACTCAACAGCCACTCCTCAGAAACCCTAATTCAGTGTTGCTGTTAGTTGGAATCTACTCTACTGCACTTAACAGCAAAAACAACAAATGTAGTAAAAGTGTTAATTATCCCCAATGGAATTCAAATATTTAGTGAAATTAAATCAAAATTCATAGTGTAAATTTGGTGAACTCAAAGTAATCAAAGTTTCGTCTGAAGTAAACAGTTGGGGCAATTAAAAACAATTATAAAGATTCTTAAGGCAAACAGTGCCAAATCTAGTAATATATTGTTATGTGCCATAGAGTTGATTCCAACTCATAGCGACCCTATATAGAGTTTCAGAGGTGTGGCTGCTGAGTTTGAACTTCTGACCTTGCAGTTAGTAGTTCATTGTTTATCTTAGAGCACCATACCAGGACTTTATATCTAGTATAAAGATATTGAAAAGAAAATTAATTTTAAAAAGCAGAGTTTGTGATTTGGGCACAAAAGTGGTGGTGGTATTGGCAGTGGAGTCAGTTTCTACCCCTAGCGACTCTGTACAGGATTTCCAAGGCTTTAAATATTTACGGGAGCAGAAAGCCTCATCTTTCTCCTTCAGAACAGCTGGTAGTTTTGAACTGCTGACCTTGAAATTAGCAGCCAGATTCATAACCACTATGCTACCACAGCTCCTTGGGCACTAAAGTAGACCTTTAAAATAGAACAGGAATCCTGGTGTGGTGCTATAGGATAAACAGTGGACTGCTAACCTCAAAGTTGGTGGTTCAAACCCGCCAGCCACTCCTTGGAAACACTACTCACAGTTGCTTATGAATTGGAACCAACTAGAGGGCACTTAGCAACAACTAGCAACAAAAAAGAACAGGTTTCCCAGAAATGTCTCTGTGTATTTTGGACTGAGTGATAAACATTAGGAAATAATGAAACTTGAGGAGGTTTTACTTGAGGTGTTTTTAGAATAACTGATTATAAATTTAGGGAAGTATGAACTTAAAAATTTTAATTGAATACAGCTTTAGATTGTTTTCTCTACAGAGTAATAATTCTCTGTTCTTTAACGTAGGTGAAATCTCATGGGAAATACCTATGGATATGTGAGACATAAGAATTACATGACTAAAAAGCAAAGCACAAGCAACAGATTAAGGGAATATTTGTAACAATGAAATGAAGATATTGTTTAGTAAAGGAAGAATTCATAGAATTAATAGCAGAAATATTAAAATCCAATAATCAATACCCAAAGCTGTTCATTAGACCGTTAGTTTAATATTTAAAAACTGGAACTATGACAAATATGCAAAGTAAAGGAATACTCAAGTAATTTTACAATGTCTCCTGGATAGAAAAATAGGCAGTCATTTCAAATGTAAAATAACAGGAAGTAGTCACAAGGAAAAGTGCTTGAGACATAGAGAAAAATAAAAATACAAGGCATAATTTATATTATTATAATAAGGCAAAAATAAAAACAAAAAACTACAGACCAGGAGATATGTACACATTAGTAAATCCCATAAAGACAACGGGATAGAGTTTTCTTTTTATTCCATTAAAAAAACCTTTCTTTCTAGTTATTTTACAGTTTCTATAAATAACAAAAAAGAAAGTTTTAAAAATTAGAAATTAAAAAGGTTCATGTATTCCAAAAGTATAAGCAAAAGAGAAATACCAGATTTTATGTGATGATTTTTATTTATTCTGTAATGTTTTATTTGCATATAAATGTGGCATCTTCCCTTTGGATATAATACTAAACATCAATATGGAATATATTTTTTTATTGTGCAAAAAATGAACTTTCTGATTTAAAAGTGACACTTTTATAAATGTTGTTGTTGTTAAGTATCATGGAGTTTGGTTCTGATCCATAGAGACCTTGTAAAGCGTTTCCTAAAAGGAGCTAGTGGATTTGAACTGCAAACCCTGCAGTTCAAACTGACCTTAAGGTCCAGTGCTCATCCTAAAGTACCACACTAAGACTCCATTAGAAATGGGTGGTGTAATTTATTAACTACTTCTTCAACACCTAAGAAGATAAAAGTTTGGTGTTTCATTGTGTAGTGATATAGATTGGTTTTCTATTGTTATCATGGTCTTGTAACTCCCACCAAATGATTGAATTTCACTATGAAATTAAGGTACTAACACCAAGGGTATTAGACAGTTTGCTATTGATGCAAATAAGGTGCACAGCATCCTTGTTGGGGTGAGACCATGTAAACATAGTGTAATGGGGCCCTTTGCCATCCTGCTAGTCTTAACATGGCTATCCTGGGAAGTGGGGACTTCACTAAGAAAGAACTAGGTGTGGATTGTGTCCTTTGTATCTGGAGCCCCTGTGCTTAGAACTTCCTAGGCCCAGAAGACAGGTTCTATAATAAATAAAGACATCAAGAGATGCTAGTGCAATAGTAGCAAAAGCAGTAGCAGCATGGAACAACAGACACCAGGAGGCTGGCCTAAGAACGCTGTCCTGTGGTTTGCCAACCCATAGAACTGAGTTGTAGCACTTGTCCCCAAAGGCCTTGAGCAAGATCCAGGTGCAGAGGGTGACAAGAAGCTGTCCTGAACAAGAACTCTATCTTCTTCTGATCAAAAGTTATTATCCTTAATTGTTCCTGATACTTCTGAGTCATTCCAGCTCCAGAGTTGCACCTGTTACTTTCCTATGATTGTTAAGTATAGTCTGTGAGTTCTATGTGGTCATTACAATAAATGCTCAAATCCAACAAAGAAGTAGAGATGCTGTGGGAAGGATGGCTGCTGTCAGAATTGGTAAAAAGGGTGGGAGAGAGGAGCTATGTCTGACTTCTACTTCAGAGGAACCCGCTTGCGCTGTTGAGTTTGCTGATGATTCAACCTCCTTCATGAAGTTAGAAAGCTGCTACCACATTTGAACAAACATACTTTGGTATTATATGTGTAGAGTAGTTTAAGCAGGAATTTCTTACCAAGTGCCATTGGTGTAAAATGTGGTTATTGTAGATGTGATTGGGCTTTAATTTTACTATTGCCCTTTATGGTGCTGTAGAATAAAGCACTGGACCATAAAGTCGGTTTGAACTGCAAGGTTGGCAACTCAAACTCACCACCCACTCCATGGAAACTTATACAGGGTCACTTTGAGTTGGAACTGACTCAGCAGCGCTTAGCAAAACAACAATCAAATGCTAAAGGGCCCGGCTAGAGGGAATCCTGGTGTAGTTCTGTTGGATAAGCACTGGGCTGCTAACTACAAAGTTGGCAGTTCAAACCCACCAGCTGCTTCTTGGAAAACATATATAGGGTCGCTATGAGTCAGAACCAACTTGATGGCACTTAGCAACAACAACAATAGAGGATTTGAAAGACAAAATGGAGAATGAAGGACCTTTATAAGTGTATGCATTCATTTACCAAGTATTTATTGATTGTCTATGCAAGATATGGAGTACTGGTGTGGCACTGTAGAATATGCACTGGTTTGAACTACAAAGTCAGCACTTCAAATTCACCATCTACATCTCAGAAACCCTACATAGGGTACCTAGGAGTCAGAGTAGACTGGATGGCACTTAACAACAACAATACAAGATATGCCCTAGGCAGGTCTTGGGACTGTGTGATGACCCGGTTAGTACTCCCATAGTGCTTCAAGCACCATATGAGAATTTGAAAAGGGTTTTATTTTGAGTGAACAAGTAACTAAAATGATCTACTTGAAATAGGTTGGGTATGTGTGGTGAATGGACCTGGTCATATGTAAGTTATAGTTGACTCTTCTTTTTAAGAAAAAATTAATACACATATATATCAACAATCAATAAACACTTTGTAAATAAATTGCATATGCTTGTAAAGGTTCTTTATTCTCCATTCTGTCTTTCAAACCCTCTCTTGTTAAGTGCCATATATATCTATATTTTTCTGTCTGTCTATCTATCTATCTATCTATCTATCTATCTATCTATCTATCTATCTATCTATCCAGAGTGGGTGAATAAGTGAGTCCTGGTATGACACTGTGGGTTAAGGCGCTGGACGGCAAAGCGCTTTGAACTGCAAGGTTTGCAGTTCAAGCCCACCAGCTGCTCCTTGGAAACCTTATATAGGGTCACGATGGGTCAGAACCTATTCGATGACACATAGAGAAACTCCTGGTGTGGTGGTGCGGTAGGATCAGCACTGGAATGCTAGCCACAAGGTCAACAGTTCAAATCACCAACTGCTCTTCAGAAACCCTACATAGGGTCACTGTGAGTTGGAACTGACTCAACGGCACTTAACAAAAGTAATATGTATTTGTGTGTGTGTGTAGATTATGGCTTCAGAAATGGGAGAGAAATATTTCTTTTCACAAATAGTAATGAGTACCTCACACACAATCATTGCTTTCTGTCAGTGGAGGCTTGTATGTTATAGTGATACTGAGTAGGTTTCAGCAGTTTCCAGACTGAGAAGACGAAGGAAGAAATGCCTAACAAACTATGTCAAAACATTAGACAGTGAAAACGCAACAGATAGCAACAGTCTAATCTGCAAACGGCTATAGGGCTAACGTAGGACCAAGCACCATTTTATTACTTTGTGACTAGGGTTGCCATGAGTCAGGGGCAGACAGAGTGGCAGCTAACAATAACAACAACAATCTTTGTACTGCTTAAAGAGATATATGTTGGTAATGTCTATATTTTAATTATATAATTACCATTATTTTCTGATAATGTCCAATATATTGGAAAATGTACATTTATACAAGTATATCTTGTTGAAACCCATTATCACCAATGTGTTTCCAGCTCATAGTAACTTTGTGTTGTTGTTGTTAAGTGCCATTGAGTTGGTTTGGACTCTTATTGACCCTGTATAAAGTTTCCAAAGAGCGGCTAGTAAGTTTGAATCACTGTCTTTGAGTTTAGCGGCCCAGTGCTTATCTTATAGCTCCACATCAGGACTCTGTTTTTAGGAATGCCTTTGTTGTTGTTGTTGTTAAGTGCCGTCGAGTCGGTTCCGACCCATAGCGACCCTGTACAGGGTTTCCGAGGCTGTAAATCTTTCTGAGAACAGAAAGCCTCATCTTTCTCTCTTGGAACGGCTGGTAGTTTCGAACTGCCAACCTTGAGGTTAGCAGCCTGATTCGTAACCACTACGCTACCAAAGTTCCTTTCAGGACTCTGTTGTTGTTGTTGTTGTTGTTAAGTGCCGTCGAGTCGGTTCCGACCCATAGCGACCCTGTACAGGGTTTCCGAGGCTGTAAATCTTTACGGGAGCAGAACGCCTCATCTTTCTCCCGCGGAACAGCTGGTAGTTTCAGGACTCTGTAGGACACAGTAAAATTGCTTCATGGGGTTTCCAAGTTTGTAAGTCTTTATGGCAGCTGACTGGCACATCTTTTTCCCATGGAGCAGCTGGTGGGTTCGAACTGCTAATCTTTCAATTAGTAGCCTAACTTAACCACTGCACTACCAGGGCTCCTTATATTTTTATATGTTGTTGCTGTTAAGTGTAGTCTAGCTGGTTTCAAGTCGTAGCGACCCAGTATAGGGTTTCTGAGGAGTGACTGATGGGTTTGAATGGTTACCTTGTGGTTAGCAGTCTAATGTTTACATATATTATTATAAATTAACCCTTTGAATTGCTAACTGTCAAGGAATTTTGTTCTGCTTTCTTTTAATAGACAATGCGTAGAAAGGCAGAATGCGTCAAAGTACTTTCTTGTAGCAGACTACAATGAGATTTGCCAGTCAGATTGGGAGGGGAGTTATGATTAACAATTTTCTGCTTAGATTATGTTTGTGTCCAGTGGGAGATTAGTCAAAATAGTACATGCCTATATCAGAAAGCTTAAAATTGATGGTTTACCCTGAGATATACTAGTTTAAAGAAATGAAATAAATATCTAGATGGGTGAAATCTTAGATGTTCCATATTAGTTAAGCTTTTGAAACCTATGTAATATTAAAATTTAGGCTACTACATTTTTGTTTTCATTTTTGGTGACTTACAAAATATTTCATTTTTAAAATATAATAATTAATAAT
Source organism: Chrysochloris asiatica (assembly GCF_000296735.1). Classification (NCBI taxonomy): domain Eukaryota; kingdom Metazoa; phylum Chordata; class Mammalia; order Afrosoricida; family Chrysochloridae; genus Chrysochloris; species Chrysochloris asiatica. The sequence continues at coordinate 19,478,135 of NW_006408554.1, read as the reverse complement.
TATGGTTTATTAGGGAGTCCTGGTATGGCACTGTGGATTAATGCACTGGACTGCAAGGTCAGTTTAAACCTCAAGGTTGGTGGCAAGGTCACCAGCCATGCCTTGGAAACCCTATACAGGGTCACTGTGAGTCAAAACTGACTTGACAGCACTTAACAACAACAATGGCTGATTCAAATGCTGGTGACTTTGATACTGTTCAACTTGTTCCAAAACACATCCACGAATGCTGTCTTTATGTGACTATAGTTAAGATTTATGCTTTTTCATTTAAATGCGTTAGGTATACCTCTAAGTCCTGACTAGCCATGCTGACAATGATGACTGTGACAACAAAAGCTATAGCTGCATTTCTGGACGACTTATTTCTGCAATAGGAATATTTCTTCTTTATCCTTCATGTCACTTTGCTTCTGAGAGTGAGGTAGGACACATGACCTGACGCTTGCAGCTTGGGAACAGTGTGTAAATTGTGAATAAATGAGTTTTTATTGTTTGAGATGTATACAAGGGTAAGTCAGAAAGTATGGCTACAAAATGATAGAAACTTTTATGAAACGAAACTTTCCAAATATGAAGGTATTATTTCTCGAGATATCATGGGCAAATAAAATCTTCTTTCAAGTTTTTTGCTTCATTATATACATGAATCACCACATTTGACCCTTCACATTATTCCGTCTTTTCCCACCATTATGTAGTAGTAAAATTTTCACTTTATGAAGAACAGTTCCTTGAGGAAGCTATAGTATGTCTTCCTGTTTTGGAAACCGTATCCTAACCAACTGGAGCTTCCTGAAATTCTCCATGTGTGTTTAGAAGTGAGGATTTGATATACATGGCTAATGTTTCAACAAGACTCTCTCCAGTAGCCACGACAGGATTATACTGGCTGTCCACAGGTGAGCTTTCATGGCTCTTCAGTTAATCACATCTTTTTGCACACTCTTTGGGTGTTAATCCAGGCACAAGCCTAGCCACAGTTTCCCAGTTGATGGTCTGAGGGATTCCGATTAATGGATAAAAGATCACGTCCAACATCATTTGGTTGTTATTATTCTGGAAATTGTTGTTTTCTGAATATCCATGACTCATCTTTCAGAACTTCACAGTACCGCATCAGCCCTTGTTGAGCCTCTATCACTTGCTGCGGCCCGCACCATCCTCACTTGCACCTTGAACCTACTGCGACTGGCCTGCAATCCGGGTGGCTGCACCCTCACATGCTACTCCTGCCTGCTCGCAGGTGACAGCCCTCAGTGGCTAATTCTATTAACAGATCACCAGGCCTTTCTTTTGAGGTACTTCTGAGTGCATTTGAACTTCCATTCTTTTGATTTGCAACTGTGTGCGTTCATTGTTTGTACTGCTCAAGGACTCCAACTTACTAGTGGGGGTTCTTTATAGATTTTGACTAAGAATGCTTGGACATTTATAAATAGTATAAGTATTGATTCCCATGTCTAGTTTACATTTTTACTGAATGAGCCTTCTCTCTCATATTTCCAACCTTTCCATTTTCCCATTGGTTCTTTCATCTGACTCCCATCTAAACTAGTGTTAATCTATATTTTCTTAAAATTTGTCTCTACTTGCTACCTCTGCTTCCACAATTGTAATTTAATTATCAAATAAATGCAATTTTGTTTTTGTTTTTATTTTTTGTCTTTTAGCCTCTTGTTCTTCAAATGCTATCTTTAATAAAGGCTTCCTCGTTAGCAGTTTCCTTATGCTTGTTTGCTTTGAGTTTTCTTTGATCTTCTGGTCTTATTTGAACTTTCTGGAGTGTTTTTCACTGAAATCATCTCAGTCTTCCTTGGCACTTTTCTGTATAGTGACTGCCCTCTCCTGACCCTTGCCTCACATTTACTCAGTACTTCTTGAATAGCTATTGTGTTCCAGACATAGGGAGCCTGATCTTCTGGGGTCTCTGGACAGGTGGTGGAGAAGAAGGATGTGGTGTAGAGTGCAAAAGAGAAATATTGGAAGCTTTGAGGAAATAAGAGGGACCTCTCCTGCTGTGGTACTGTGGGGTAATGCACTAGACTGCAACGCTGGTTTGAAATGCAAGTAGTCACTCCTCAGAAACCCTACACAGGGTCGCTATGAGTTGGAACCAACTCAGTGGCACTTAACAACAACAACAACATAATGGCCTGTGGGCTGTGGCAAACAAGGAAGGCTGCCACGTGGAAGTGATAAAATGAGACCAGAAGTATGAGAAAGTGTTGGCCAAGTAAAGAGGGAGTAAGGAAGACTCACACAGAGGGAGGACAGTGTTACTGCAGTTAATCTACCATACTTTATAAGATTGCACAGTTATAAATGTCTGTTTCTTCTCTGGTACTGGGAGTTCATTGAGACAGACTGTGGCTTATGGTTGTATTGCTCATCCCTGGTGGCACACAAACTGTATATGGGTAATAAACACAATTTTTTTTTTTTTTTTTAGGACATTTCTGAGTAGATTCAAACTTCTAACCTTTTGGCTAGCAACTGTGTGAATTATCTGTGCTGCCTAGTGACAATTAAGGAGCTCTGGTAGCGTAGTGGTTACGAATTGGGCTGTGAGCCGCAAGGTCAGCAGTTTGAAACTACCAGCTGTTCCGCGGGAGAAAGATGAGGCTTTCTGCTCCCGTAAAGATTTACAGCCTCGGAAACCCTGTGCAGGGTCGCTATGAGTTGGAACCGACTCCACGGCACACAACAACAACAACAGTGACAATTAGTCTGTCAGATTGTCGTGTTGTGGGTGCTTCCATGTTGTGATGCTGGAAGCTGTACCACTGTAGTTCATCCATGGTGGACAGGTTTCAGCAGAGCTTCCAGACTAAAACGGATTAGGAACAAAGGCCTGGTGATTTACTTCCAAAAATTAGCCTATGAAAATTCACAATAGACTATTGTTCACTACAATTCTGAAAAATGAGCCTCCTGCATTGGAAGTCCCTCAACAAGAAACTCAAGCTGACCAACAATCAGGACATTGGTACAGACTAGGCAACGTGCCACACTGCTGCACATAGAACTGCCTTGAGTCAGCAGTGACCCAGTGACAACTTACAGCATCAGTGCTGGTTCTGAATCACATCAGATCTGTAAAATGCTTCTTTCTTTGATCTTGAGCTATATGATATTCTGGATAACCTTGTTCTTTGCAAAATAATTTTGAAGGGATTTGATTGGGATGGCTGCAAGTATCTGTAAATACTATCCTTTGATACTTGGCATAGGTCTCTGACAACCTTTTTACTCAGCAGTTGGTTTTTATCGTTCCTAGTGGAGCTACAGGAACCTAGAATTTATACATGCAATTTATACAAGTAGTCATCTCAAAGAAATAACCTCATACAACTGGATCATAGAGCCACAGACACAAAACATGTTTTCCCTTGATAGATGTCTCCTTCATTGTCCTCAAGCACCTTGTAAACCATGTTTTTCACACTGTGAGCATCTCCTATGTGCCGCTGTACAAGGTACTTGGTTAATGCTATCTGTTCTAATACCACACATGGTTCTATCAGGTAAGCATTTTATAGATTAAGGAAGACTCCAAAAAGCTTGGTAAAGGATTCCAGATCACAGAACTTGGATGATGTGTCCATATATCTCTGATTCCATAGCCTTTTTGCACTGGCTCTTCCTGTTCCCTCGGTGCTCTGTCCTTGGTAATGAAATTAACCTTGCTCTCTTCACTTTCTTTTCTTTGGGAGCCCTATGCATTCAAGAGGATATATGCTTTGATCTTCTGTTACTCATGTATTCTACAAAATGTTTTGTATGTTGTGTGTGCCATGTGGCATGCTACACCTGGGGTTATTTAGAGATAAATATCACACAGTCCTCATTCTCAGTGAACTCATGGCAGGGTACAGAAGAGAAGCAGGTAACAATTAGTGGTAATTCAGGGAGATTAGAACCACATTGGAGACATACGCAAGATAGAATGGGACACGAGTAGTAATTATTCTTGGGTCAGTAAGAATTTGACAGGTTCCTAATGGCCACTTTCTGTGGTTCCAGGACCTCTAATTTTCAGATCTCTGAGAAACATGTGCTCCAAAGTGCACTGTACAAACAGATGTCAGACAAAAAGATAGCTGGCATAATGCTATGTAATGTAACACATCCCGAAGGGAACATAGCTTTCAGAGCCTTCCAATGTGAGTGTGACTTTAGGTTTTTTCCAGAGCTGTAGGATTAGCAGAAAGGCCAACATTTGGCTAGAAAGAGCTCCTCTGACATGCGCCATGCTGTTGGTCGTTGTCCTAGGAGGTGAACACATATGCACCAGCCAAAGTCAAAGTGGGATTGACAGGAAGGCTATCCTCATAAAGTGAGCTCCGCTATGGCCTGAAGGCGGTCTCTATAGATTTCCCAGGAGAATTTAGCCTCATGCAGCTCACAACCTCTCTATAAATCCTCCAGGGAAGCAGCAGAATCATTTAAGCTTACCACACCTGAGCGATCCTTGAAATAAAAAGTAAAGCTGTTCAGTTTGTGTTGGGAGATGGCAATATACACAGATTTAAATTTTCAGACCGTTCCTATCTCCCTTGCCTTTTCTCCAGCTCCTTTCCTCTCTTCTCTTTTCTTTTTTCTTTCTCTCTCTCTTCATTTCTCTCTCTTTCTTGCCCCCCACCCACCCCCACACACTGTGGTTGCCATTGGCTTTAATCTGGAAAACAAGTTTCAAAATTAGCCTTTCTAATTTTAATCAGTATTTTGGGATAGAGTACATAAAAGCACCAGAAGTGAATGTGGTTGGTACTGTGTACACATCAAAAATTAAAATCAAATCAGGAACGTCAATATGGTCTTAAACTTTGGATTTCATCTTGGAAAATTCTACTGAGTGCTATCTCTGTCCCCGTTCCTTCCCCTATCCCCTAGTGTCTTTTGGAAATGCCTGGGTTTAAATCCTGCCAAAGCAAAAATAACAAAACCCCATTACCGTGTTGTTGTTGTTGTTGGAAGTGCCATTGAGTTAGTTCCGACCCATAGCGGCCCGTGTAGGGTTTCCAAGGAGCTACTGGTGAGCTTGAACTGCCGACCTTGCAGTTCAAGCAGCTTTGCAGTCTGGCACATTAACCCACAGCACCACACCAGGACTCCGTAGTAACCCTATAGGACAGAGTAGAACTGCTCCTGAGAGGTTCTGAAACTATAAAATTGTTTGGGAGCAGACAGCTTCATCTTTCTCCCATGAAGTATAGTTGTTAAGTGCTATTGAGTTGGTTCTGACTCATAACGACCCTGTATAGGGTTTCTAAAGAGTGGTTGGTGGGTTTGAACCACCAGTCTTGCGGTTAGCAAGTCTAGTGCTAATCCTACAGTGCCACACCAGGACTCCATGGAGTAGCTGGTGGATTTCAACCACTGACCTTGTGGTTAGCACTCCCAACTGAAAATAGTCTGAATGCCACTCCTTAGTCAAGCAGTGTCCTCACTTCCCTAATGACCCTATAAGGCTTCCAAGATGAATTGTTAAGTGCCATCAAGTTGGTTGTGACTCATAGCAACCCTGTATAGGGTTTCCAAGGAGTAGCTGATGAGTTTAAACTGCCAACCTTGCAGTCTATGGCAACTACACCAAGACTCCACTCATAGCGACTCTTTAGAGGTTCAAAGGAGTGGCTGGTGAGCTTGAACTGCTGACCTTGCAATTCAAATAGACCTTGTGGTCCAGCACATTAACCCACACTAGGATTCCCCAAGATGAATAAATCACCTTAATCTAGAACTGCCCTTTGATATATCCAGAGTGCTCCAATGAGGTTCTTTTTTGAGTCATAACTTGATAGTGTCACTATTTCTTGTTAGCCAAATGAGGAAACAAGAGATAACAATGTGGGCTACTTATTTACAGGAGAAAAGTTTAAAAATTTTTGGTGATTAATTTTTCTGTTTTCCTAAGCCAATGAATAGAAGACATCCTTCTTAACGCAACTGGATTCTTAACTTCTTTTGCAATTGTTTTTATCACTGGGAAATCTATTGGTCAGTATATCAATGAGTAGACATTATTCCTAAGTGTTTTACAGAAAAACAAAGTTGGATTACACAAAAGGAAATTGTGTTTTTGAAATATATTTCACCTAACTTCAATGTTTAATATTAATGTTAATCTTTCAATAACATGAGTTTGAACTGATAAATGGATTTTTTTTTTCCTTCCTGTTGCTATTGCAGGGAGATCCTGAGTTGTGAGTATCCACTTAAAACATGTGATGCAAATCGTGTCTCAACTGCTCACTAGACTTACATTACGTTTTAGCCGATACTTGCCGCATTTGAGCTCACTGCAATAGCAACAGGAAGAAAAAGAAAATCCATTTATGAGTAGGTCCGTGAAGTTCTAACCTGTGCTCTCCAAGGAACGACTGCATAGCAAGTCTGTGCCCCTAATGCTCGATTGTTCAAGGATTAAAAGCAGTATTTAGTCATGACATTTTGTCACAGTGGTCATGATGTCAGGCACATCGAAGGTACTCATGTACATTGCTGCATAGAGCTGTAAATCGTATCTTCCCTGTTTCATTTGTGCACAAGTTAATTTTGGGTCTCTAGATAAAATGTTACAGAGTTTATTGTCTTCTCAATATACAAATACATTGGGGAAAAATAGTAGTCATGATTACTTTGATAATAAAATAATATTACTTAGGGCATCTGTGTTAAAGGATTCATGTAGTTATTTGCTCACCATCTCTGGTGTTTTGTTTACAACAATGATATGACACAGAGATTTGTGTTGGTAGCTACCACCATTGTTGTGGCTCTTTAGAAGGAGCTGGCATTTCCACAAGTTCATGTTGTGAGCCCCATGAGCTGTGCACCTGAACACTTAACAGATGCAGTGAATGTAGAGTGAGAAAGTGTTGTTCTTTTGTTATGGTTTTGGCCTCCTTGAACTATTATAAACAGAGTATAAAATTCAAACAATTAGGGACAATTGGAAAATATGTTCTCCAGTGCTTGAGTTACTCTTTCTCTTGAAAACAGCTGCTGTGATCTTTGATCACCAATTCTGTGACAATGAAAATGAAATGTATGAAACCTAATGACCCTAGTGATTTCTTTCATGTGAGCAAAACTCCCCATTCTAATTTGTTATCCATGATTCTTGAAAAACAGCCAGTGGCTGAAGATCCAATTGTCAATCCACTCATTTCCTACCTCATGCTCTTTTAATAAGATGTTGCCCACCCAGCCCCAAAAAGGTCTTTGCTAACGTCTATTTCCAAATACCTGAAGTGGGTTTTACCCAGTCCAGACAATGACTTAAAATGAGGATATTTTTGAAATTTTAGCTTAATATTATTGTGAAGGGATTTGTGTACATAATTTAGAAATTCTGAGAATATGTAGAATTACACTGATAGGCACTCTATGTTGTTGCCTTCTCATAACCATAGGGATCAGTTTATATTTTTGGAGTTTTCATTTGAAAAAAATATAATAACTTCAATTTTCAAGTCAAATTGTTAGACTATAAATCTTTAAAACTTATATATTGTAAATATTGCCCTATTAAACAAATACACTTTCTAAAACTCAAATTCTAATGTCTTATTTTTTTAACTTTATAGGCTTATAAATATATTGAAAAAGGAATTGATATTAAATTTGTTAAAATGCTGAAGGCTTAATTACTAAGGGAGTAGATTTAGAAATGTGAATAAAGCTATCATTTTTAATAAGCTTCCAAGCACAGGTTAACAAAAATAAGGTAGATTTCATCTTGTTCCTAACCAGTCTAAGGACCCTGGACAAGTTGCTGTTTTTATATTTAAATGGAAATAAGACAAGCATAGCAACCAGCAGAAATACTTTCTAAAGGACGTGTGAAAATGCATGCTGAGGGTACACGTATACACCCAAGTTCATTGGGATGGGACCCCATCTTTAAACATGGCGTCCATCAAGAAAGGAACAGAGCTGTCAAGAATTGTCAGTGCTCTGCCATTTCCAATTCATATTTTTCTTATACTGCTTAAGAATGTGTTTTTAAATAATTCAATCTTATAAGATGGTTTACTTTGAACCTGCTAAATACATAATATGTATTTGTGAAATATAAATGTGTACATAGAATGTACATAAAAAGATCAAGGAATTGAGAACCAGCAGGCATAAAACTAGTATTAGTCTGTTGCTAACTGACCTTGTGTCCTGTAATAATTACACAAACACTCTCAGTATAATAGCTTATGTTTAAGCGGTTTCACGTAGTAGGAGTTTAAGTGCCACTTGATGATTTAGCAAACCTTTGTTCTGTCCTAACTTGACTAGTGACAATTATTATTACAATGTCCTTGGCATATGGACTTCCTAAGTAAACTTCAGTGGAAGTTATTTAAAAATCTAAGTAACATTCTTTTCTGCATAGCCTAAGTCTTCTTTTTGAAAGTCTCATAGTGGAAAGATCAAGCAATAGAGCATAAATAAGTAGTTACATCACAGCTTTAACTCTAATTAGCTGTGTAAACTTGAGCCAATCAACAATCCATAAAGTAAGAATAAATATGGTTATTATTTAATGTGGCATAACATTCCATTGCTCATAGCTGTACAGACATACAGCATTAAAGAATAACAAATCTGCAAAATACCTCATAGTGAACCTGGAGGACATTATGCTGAGTGAAATAAGTCAATCACAAAAGGACAAATAGTGTATGAGAACACTTTTAAAAAGTGTAGAAAAACATTTTTCACATTAACTCCAACAAAATAAACACCATTCTTCTCACAGCACTCTCGACTTCTCATATGGGTTACATAATTCATTGCAGTGGTCACAGAGAACTCAGGCATCATACTCACAGTTATAGGGTTTATCAGGGAATTTTACAGCTTACAATGTAGGACCAGAAAATGCTCAGAGTGCAGTGGTTCCAATCAGGACAACCTCTCCTCAGCCATGCCTACAGGTAGGCCTCTTTTTGTCCAGCAATGTCACAAAGTTTTATTAGGGATGCTGATAAATGCTCACAGGGCACACTATTTCACCATCAGCCTCAACCTAAAGGCACTCTGCTCTAGCTCCATGGGTAAGTAAATCTGTTGTTGGTAGATGCTGTCGCATTGGTTTCGACTCATAGCAACCCTTTGTACAACAGAATGAAACACCATTTTGTCCTGCTCTCCCAATTAAGTGCTTAGAAATACTCCACTCTGCAAGCAAGCTTTCTGCCCAGCTTTTCTTGCTTGTTGGACTGGGAAGCGTATTGCTCTGTCTTGTGCTATAGCTTTTCCTGATTCTTTCTATGATGATCCTTCACCACTCCTCTGGTGTCACATCTTTTTGTCCCTGGGTTGAGGAGGTTCAACACTTAGGGATCTCGGGGTCCAAAGGATACGTTCCATTCTTAGCTCTCTGATATTAGTGAGATCCTCCTATTCCTCTTACAGAGGTGGCTCATTTGTTTTATACATTAGAGTTGCAAATTTTTCCAATTATTTTTAACTACATTAACCACTCATAATTTGAATCACATGCAAATCTGTGATGGAAGAAATACAGCCAGAATGCTCTTTTGAAGCCAGGATGTCCAGACTTTACCTCTCTTACTTTGGACATATCAGAAGTGACCAGTCCCTGGAGAAGAACATCATGCTTGGTAAAATAGAGGGTCAGTGAAAAGAAGGAAGACCCCAATGAGATGGATTGGCACAGTGGCAGCAGCAGTGGGTTCAGGCGTAACAACAATTGTGAGGTTGGTGGCTCAGGACTGGACAGTGTTTTGTTCAGTTGTGTACAAGGTCTTTATGAGTCAATACAAGTCAATGGCACTTAACAACAACAACAAATTTGAGCCATATAGTCCTATTAGTATCTTTTCCCACCTTTTGTTCCCCAGATCCATCAAAGCAAAAATAATGTTTGGTGGGAGTTACAAAGACTATGAATCCGTATGATCCATATGAAGTAATTCACTGCACTGTACTGATGGTTACCAGTAGTGGGTGGGGACAGAAGGTAAGTCATTAACTAGACGGTAGACATATGTTAACTTGGGTGAAGGGAAAGGGAAAAAAAACAGTAAGTTTCAATTCATTTCTAATCAATACATGTGGGCTGAAGTTATGCTTTCTGACTGTTCTTATGATGCATGAAGTACATCATTTCAATCCCTTGGGACCTAGGTAGGAACTCTGGTTTAAGGGTCTCTGAATTCAGCCAAACTAGACTATCAGGTATCTTATTGATCCCTTGCTGTTTTATCAAATATATAATATACATGAGATAAATAAAATTAGTTCTTGTTGAATGGCATTGAGGTAGCAATCACAAAACAAATTTGGAATCTTTCTCTCTAAAAAGATACTTGAGCACACATCATTGCTAAGATTCTTCACAAGATGGCTAATGTCTATGTTAATCGTCCCACGCATAGCCACACTGAGGTCAAAGGAGAATCAGTAATGATGATGCTATCTTTATTCGCTAAACGTTCTTTACATTAATGTTGTTGATTATTAAATACATTATGTGCACTATTATTTATCTTCACTACTGAGTTTTTAGCTGACTCTTATATTTTACAGCCAAGACAATTGCCACAATGGCCTCAGGCTAGTCCCACATCTGTTTAAAATAAATAAACAACAACAACAAAATGAGCAAGAAGGTCTATATTGCTCTAAAAGCCCAAATCCACTGCCATCGAATTCATTCTAACTCACAGTGACTCTATAGGACCTTGCAGAACTGCTCCTTAGGGTTCACGACTATACATCTTTTTTTTTTTTTTT
>NW_006408554.1:19440798-19465632 GCF_000296735.1 Chrysochloris asiatica | reverse complement strand
CACCAGAATGGAGGTGCGCAGACAGCAAGGGACCAATGAACAGCTACCAAAAGAGAAGAATGTCCACACCTTTATCTCAGCGGTTCTGCCAGGCATCTGTGGCCGCTCTGATCCTTCCCCCACGAGGTCTCTCCCAAGATGGCGGCTCCTGGAGCAGCCGAGCGTCCCGGACTAGAAAGCAATAGATTTCTTGCTTCTGCCACAAATTCCCCCAGCTGTGAGCCTTCCAACCTTCTAAGTATTCCTTTATATATGGTTCAGAGTTCTGGGACCATCCCCTGAACCTGCTTGGTTGGGTATTATGTATTGTTGTTGGCGGAGGTCTCTGCTATACGTCCACCCGATCTGCCATCTTGTTTGTTCTCTACGACTATACATCTTTAAGGGAGCAGACAGCATCGTCTTTCTCACAGGAAGTTTCTGGTGGCTTTGAACTGCCCCCATCATGGTTAGCAATCCAGTACTTACTCTACAATGCCATCAGGGCTCCTTATTGCTACAGAATAGAGAATCAAACCAGTTAACCAAGTGCTGTTGAGTTGGCTCTGATTTATGATGACCCCATGTGTGTGAGAGTAGACTATGCCCCATAGGGTTTTCTGTGATTGATTTTTCAGAAGTAGATCTCCAGGTGGTGATATAGGATAAGCACTAGGCAGCTAGCCACAAGGTCGGGGGTTCAAATCCCCCAGATGCTCCTCAGAAACCTTATGCATCATTGCTATTAGTTGGAACCAACTGGACCATACTTCACGACAACAGTTTCCTAGGTCTTTCTTCCTAGGATTTTCTGGGTAGGCTTGATTTTCCATCCAGTCTTTTAGTTAGCAACTGACTATGTTAATCTTTTATACTACAAGTGGACTTCAGCGTATGGACCCTCAATGAGATGGACTGATGCAATAGGTTCAAAACTCTTGGAAATGACATGAGACTGGACAATACTTGGTTCTATTAAATCTACGATCACCATGAGTGAGAGATGACTTGAAGGCTACTAATCATAATTGTTGCTGTCTTGTGCCTTCAAATTGGTTCTGACTCATAGGGACCATGTAAGGGGTTTTTCATGAGCAGCTGGTGGGTTTGAATCGCCAACCTTGTGGTTAGCAGTCAGTCAGTCCAGTGCTTATCCTACAGGGGCACACGCACAACATAGAATATAACTGATATGACCCTGCATGATAAGCACTTGACTGGAAACTGTAAGGTAGGCAGTTCAAACCCACCAGTTGCATCTTAGAAACGTTTTACTGGGTCCCTATGAGTCAGAACTGATGCAATGACAATGACAGCAACAACTCTATAGAATACATGTCTATATTTCAGCAAAACTTAGTTGCTTAAAAAATAAGCATTATAGCATTCAGTTTCTGTGAGTCATAAATGGAGAAAATAAAATAAAGAGACTAAGCATGGAGTGGCTTATGCACCCAAAGGAGGGTGTGTAAAGGAACTAGCAGCACTGGTCAGGCACAAAGTAGCCTCTCCATAAGGGATAACGATTACTATCATTGTATTTACCATAATGTGTGTCTCCTCAGTTATATGTAACTATAAATAAAATATTTCCACCCTGATACAGGCATCCATTTGAATCACTGTATTAATTATTGGTGGTTGTGGCACTGTAGGATAAGCACTGGACTGCAAGGTCGGTTTGAACCACAAAATCAGTGGTTCAAACTCACTAGCTGCTCCTCAGAAACCCTATACAGGGTTGCCATGGGCCGTAATCAACTTGATGGTGCTTAACAACAGCAACAGCAAGAGGAGAGTGGAATTTGAGTTAGGAAGTTTATACAGAGACAATATGTAATTTGACAGAGAGCTAATTTAGAATTCAGTGGCCTTAAGCCCTCATCTTGATACAAATTTTGGTTGTCAGGAACAATAGAATAAGTACTAGTAAACATTGCAGAGTTCCCACTAACTTAGTTGTGTTTCTAATTGATGAAGTGCTCTCCTCCAAATAAAAAAATATACTGCCACAGAGTTGATTCCAACACATAGGACAGAACAGAACTGTCCATAGCGTTCCTAAAGCTGCAAATCTGTACAGAATTCGATGGCCACATCTTTATCCTTGGACAGCTGGTAGGCTTTAATCACTAGTAGTGGATTGCTTTAATCATTGTGCCACCAGGACTCCTGATGCATTTCTGTTGCTGTTAAGTGCAGTTGCTTCAATTCTGACTCATAGCGACCCTGTAAAGGGTTTCTGAGGAACGGCTGGTGAATTTGAATCACCGACCTTGCGGTCCAGTGCTTCTCCTTCTTTGCTACACCAGGACTCCAGTGCATTCCTTGAGGGCTGTTATTTTTAAAAGGTACTTTTCGACTTTCTTTCTCCAGACTAAGCCAAGCCATATCTTTTTCCTTACATGTCCCTAAAAATGCCCCTCCAGAGTCCTGTAAATCTCCCTTAAAGTTGAAGCATGATGCCAGGGCTCTCTGTCTAGGGTTCATCGGCACTAACTTGTACTAATGGATATAAAAGAAGGAAATGCTGATCTCCGCTTGTCTGCTTTGCCTGAGCTCTGAGGATTTATGGTCTTTGGGACCTTGACTCATCCTCATTCATTGCCTTGGCAGATGGGGAATTTGGCCTTGCAGCCCTGAGCTTTCTGTGCCCTGATGTTTAATCTTCAGAGTCATTTCCTTGAGTTCCAGTGGAGTCAAGGTTTGGCAGTGCTTAGAGGAAAACAAAAGACCCTAATGAAGACTATTGATGCTTTCTAACTCAGGGATTACACTGCATTTGGCCTTTTTGAACTATTGATGTTGTTAGCTGCTGCGGAGTCACTGCCCGCTCATGGTGACCCCATGTACAATTGAGCGCAAGCCTGCTTATTCCTGTGCGGTCCCCATGAATCAGACCTTTGTAATCCATCAAGGTTTTACTAGATGATTTTTGGAAGTAAATTACCAGGCCTTTTGTCTTCATCTGCCTTAGACTGTTCCACTTCCTAGCAACACACAAGTTTCCACCAACAGATGAACTGTGGTTGTGCATGCGAGATGCATGGGTGGAATCAAATCTGGTCCCCAGCCTGGAAAGTTAGCATTCTATTACTGAACTATTAAAACAATCCAAATCAAACCACTGCTGTGCAGTTGATTCTGACTTATAACAACCCGGTAGGGTAGAGTAGAACTCCTCCATAGAGTTTCTAGAAGTTGTAAATCATTATGCAACAGAGTGTCAAATCTTTCTCCTACAGAATGACAGGTGGCAACATTTTATCCAACAGACAACATTTTGGTTCATATCTGAATGTTTTAACTACTGTGCCACCATGGTTCTTTGAATAGTTATTACCTGTCTTAAATATGTAGTCTGTATCAAGTATTTTAACTGAATTATCTTTTCATTTATTAGTTTTAAAGTATTTCAATGATAAAAGATTTATTTATATCTGCTATTAAGTTCTGCCTGTTCTTTATGTTGTTAAGTGCCACTGAGTTAGTTCCAACTCATAGTAACCCTGTATAGGGTTTCTTAGGAGTAGGTGGTGAGTTTGAATCACGGGTCTTGCAGTTCAAACTGATCTTGCTGCCTAGGATACTTCAAAAACTTCACAGAACAAATGAAACGAAATATAATGGAATTTTTCCACAAACTTTTTGTAGCTGCTTTTTATTTATACTCTTAAGTTTCTTATCTGAAGTTTTGACAGCTAGGTGTTTGTTTGTTGTTTTTTTTGTTTTTTTGTTTTTTTTTGCCTTTTTTTGTTACTGAATTATACTATTGGAGGAAAAAACTAAGTATCAAGGGGTTGTTGACAAGAGAACTCTTTTGCCTTTAGCTTTTTTTTTAGGTGCCGTGGAATCAGTTCACACTCAGAGCGACTCTATGCCCAATAAGAAGAAAGATCACCCAGTCCTGCACCATCCTCACAATTATGTTTAATACATTGTTGCTGCCCCTGTCTCATTCCATCTCATTGGGAGTCGTTCTCTTTTTCACTGACCCTGTAATTTACCAAGCAAGATATCCTTCTCCAGGGACTGGTCCCTCCTGACAGCATGTCCAAAATATGAGAGGCAAAGTCTCAACATCTTTGCTTCTCAGGAGCATTCTAGCCGTACTTCTTCCAAAACAGATTTGTTTTGTTTTTTCTGGCAGTTCATAGTACTTTCAATATTCTTTACCAACATCATAATTTTTACTTCTTCTCAGATCTTCCATATCTACTGTCTAGCTATTCTACATCCAAGAAAAAGTTTCAGAGTCTCTTCTGACATTCATTTTGGTCTTTTCTTTTTTTCCTGTTTCTTTAATGAAATTTTCCTGCCTTCATGTATGATGTTCTGAATGTCATCCCACAACTCTTTAGGTCTTCGGTCATTGGTGTCTAATGCATGAAATCTGTTCTTGAGATGGTCTCTAAATTCAGGTAAAAGTGTATTCTGACTCTGCTGGGTTTTTTCCAAAACTTTTTATAGTGAATTAAGTGAAGGTTTACAGAGCAGATCATCAATTTCACATTCAATAAATCATATACTTTGCTTCATTATATGGTTGCAATCCCCTCCATGCACCAACAGTTAATAGCATTTACCTCTATTCACTCCCACCTTCATCTTCCCTCTGCCAACCTCCCTCTGGTTGTATATTGCCTGCCCTATCACCCATGTCAACACATCTACCCTCGTGTGTGTGTGTGTGTGTGTGTGTGTGTGTGTGTGTGTGTTTTATATATATATATATATAACTCAGGGATATATAATTGTTTAAACAGCTACAAGGAATATTCTGTAAACCAGTCACCTGGCCGCTAGCACACAGCCTTTCTCTTTCCATGAGCTGGAGTACTCAGCTGCTTTATCTCTCCATGTCATCGCCTCTGCTTCCATCTCTGGTGTCACTGCTTCTCTGTTTAGCATCTCCTGGGGTTGTTTTGATTTTATTCAGTTTCAGCCTGAATTTGCATATGAGCAATTGATGGTCTATTCCACAGCCAGCCCTGGACTTGTTTTGGCTGATGATATTGAGCTTCTCTGTCGTTTTTTTCCCATAGATGTAGTCAGTTTGATTCCTGTGTATTTTATCTGATGAGATCAATAGCTGTTGTTTATGTGTTGAAAATGGTATTTGCAGTGAATAAGACATTGATCTTGCAAAATTCTATCATGTAATCTATCTAGCATAGTTTCTATCACCAACATCTTATTTTCCAGCTACCAATCCTTGCTTTTTGTTTCCAACTTTCTCATTTCAATCAAAAATAAGTATAAATATATCTTGAGTGCACATTTGGTCAGTTTCAGACTGAAGGTGGTAATGTTGGTTGTGTACCATCCAGTCAATTCTGACTCATAATAATGATCCTGTATAGGATTTCCACGGCTATAAACCTGTACCGGAGCAGAAAGTCTCATCTTCCTCCCAATGGAGGGACTGGTAGATTTGAACTGCTGATATTGTGATTAGCAGCCCAACTGGTAGCATAGCACTATGCTACCAGGAATCCTTTCTAGACTGAAGAAGTTGGTAGAATTCTTTAGTTTTATCGTTGGCTGTAGTGGTTGGTACATAAATTTGACAAGTAGTGATATTAACTGGTTTTCCCTGTAAATATATGAACATTATTCTATTACTGACAGCCTTGTACTTCAAGATACATTTTGAAATTCCTTTTTGACAATGAATATGACACCATAGTTCTTCAATTTGTCATTCCTGGCCTAGTTAAATTGTATGATTGTCTGATACAGAATGGCCAATTCCTCTTCATTTCAGCTCACTAATGCCTAGGTTATTGATCTTCATTCATCTGTTTCATTTTGATGACTTCCAGTTTTCCTGGATGCATTGCACATTGCACTTTCTGATTATTAATGGATGTTTGCAGCTGTTTCTTCTCATTCTGAGTTGTGCCTATCAGCAACATACAAGCCACCACTGTACAACAAACTGACAGATGAGTGGTGGTTGATGTACATGGAAATAGACAATAATTAAATACCTTACAAGAATTTTAAATTAAGTTTATTAAAACAGTTCAGATGCTACCCTGTTAAAACAGCATGTAATAAATAAGAGATGTGTAAAGTTACCTTATGACATAGTTTTCCAGGTAGGAGGAGTGCCTAACTGACTGTATTAATAAAATAAAGAATGTGTCAGTCTTTATAAAGTCATGTGTGTTTGTGTCTGTGTGGGAGTGGGGTGAAGGATCAGGGAGTTATCTGTCAGCCACAGAGGCATAGAAAACAAAGTGTTAGAGAGTTATATTTTAAAACTTTCCAGTAACTGTGATGGTTTTATTGGAGTAATAGATTTGGTTAGGAGTCCTGGTGTGGTGCTATGGGCTAATGCGTCAGACTGCAAACCCATTTGAACTGCAAGGTCAGTGGTTCAAGCTCACCAGCTGCTCCTTGGAAACCATAACAGGGTTGCAATGGGTTGGTATCGACTTGACGGCACTTCACAACAACAGATTTGGTTAAAGAGTCAAGTAACAGAGTTCCGAGTTCAGGAATGATGACCATTGAGCAGATCGATTCCTCAAGCCACCTTTAACTAATATCATTACCCTTTCTGATTATACGGTGCATTTGCCGTGTTCTGATCCCAGTGCTCATCAATCATTGTAATATTTGATACCACATGCAGTTTTGTCCATAGAGAGAGAATGTGGTGATAATGACATTATAAAGTCAGCAACAATGAAATTTCTTTGTATAAATTAGAAGAGTAGAGTAGCATTCTCATTCTACTACTCTTGAGTTTTATTACATTTGAATCACATCCTGAGAAATCGTTCAACCTACAGAGCTGACAGGTCAGTGCTGGTCACTTTGCTGGCATTCTATGGGACTAAGCAGCCGACTTTTTGGTGGCCACTGACTAGTCTGTATACTAATGCCATCATACTTAGTAGATTTGTTTTCTTAAATAGCCTTTTCTCCTGGTTTAATTCATCAAAGCTACTAAAAATGCTGCAAAAGTTTTTTTCTTTTTTTCTGAAATTCATTTGAAATCAAAAGCCAAAATTCTTTGTATAAATATCTCTTTTTTTTGTCTCTCCTTTCTTTATCTCTTCACTTGTTGCTTTTTCTTTCTCATTTTCCTTTTAAACACACTTTTGAACACCACTGTGTGCCAAGCATGTTACTAAGTACTAGGTGTACAAAAAGCTTATAATCTTGTAGAAATGAACAGATACATAAACATATGTGCTTTATTTTTAGCATGAATTCAGTTTATCTCCACAAATATATATAGTGCCTTCTTGTATACAATCACTATTTGTAGGTTTTGTGAAATTTGAAAAGGAAAAACAAAAATGCATAAGTCTTGGCTGCAAGTTGTTTATATTATACAAGATGCTAAAGGAGCTCTGGTAGCACTGTGGATTATAAGCTGAGCTGCTAACCACAAGGTCCACAGTTTGAATCTACCAACCACTGCATAGGTGAAAGATGAGGCTTTCTGCTCCCATAAAGACTTAAACCCTTGGGAACCCTGTACAGGGTCACTGTGAGTTGGAACTGACTCCACGGCACATAACTACTACCCACCATGACCACAATTAAAGCAGTAAGAAATAGAAAACTCTGGGCATAATATGAGAAAATTTACACATATTCTGTAAAGCAATTTTGCAGGTGAGAAGAAAGAGATAGCACTTTTGACTTCTTTTTAAGATTTTTTTCCTTTGATTTTATGATGTATGAATTTAAGTAGACCTAGGTACCCTCTTGAAGGAGCTCTGGTAGTTTAGTGGTTATGAAATGGACTGCTAACCTCAATGTTGGCAGTTCGAAACTACCAGCTGTTCTGTGGGAGAAAGATGTGGCTTTCTGCTCCCGTAAAGATTTGCAGCCTCGGAAACCCTGTGCAGGGTCACTGTGAGTCGGAACCGACTCCATGGTACTTAACAATAACAAAAAAACTTGACTTTCTTGACTTTCAGCAAGCAAGATTGTATCATCTGCATATCTCAGGTTGTTAATAAGCCTTCCTCCAATCCTGATGCCACGTTTTTCTTCATATAATCCAGTTTCTCAGATATTTGCCCAGCATACAGATCGAATAAGTATGGTGAAAGAATACAATCCTGGAACATACCTTTCCTAATTTGTGATCAAAGACCACAGCATTCGATATAGGTTGCACCTCAATGTAAAGAAAACAAAACTCCTCACCATTGCACCAATAAATAGCATATATATAAATGGAGAAAAGATTGAAGTTGTCGAAGATTTCATTTTGCTTGGATCAACCATCAACACTCATGGAAGCAGTAGTCAAGAAATCAAACGTCTTATTGCATTGGGCAAATCAGCTGCATAAGTTATCTTTAAAGTATTGAAGAGCAAAGCTGTTTGAGGACTAAGGTGCACTTGACCCAAGCCATGATATTTTCAATAACCTCATGTGCATGCAAAAGCTGGACAGTGAGTAAGGGCGATCATAGAACAATTGATGCATTTGATTTATGGTGTTGGAGGAGAATATTGAAAGTGCCGTGGGCTGCCAAAAGAAAAATAGATCTGTGTTGGAAGAAGTACAGCCAGAGTGCTCCTTGGAAGCCAGGATGGCCAGACTTCGTCTTTCATACTTTGGACATATTGTCAGGAGGAACCAGTCACTGGAGAAGGATATTGTATTTGGTGAAGTGGAGGGTCAGAGAAAAAGAGAAAGATTTCCAATGAGATGGACTGGCACAGTGGCAGATGTGACAGATTCAAACGTAGCTATGATTGTGAGGTTGGTCCAGGACTGGGCAGTGTTTCATTCTGTTATGCATTGGATCGCTGTGAGTTCATACTGACTCGATGGCACCTAACAACAACAACATCAACAATACCTAGGTGTAGATGGGTTCCTGATGTAGTGCTGTAGGACCATCACTGGACTATAACCACAAGATCAGCAGTTCAAACCCATAAAAAGAAGGTCCTTGGAAAACCCAATACGGGATCAGTGTGATTCGAAACTGACTTGGTAGCACTTATTGCGGTGTTACAAAACTCTTTTAGGGCTGCTGGTAAATGCTCACAAGGCACACCACTATAAGCCTCAGTCTGAATGTATTTGTCTCTAACTCCATGGGTCAGCAAACCTAGCTCATTCAATTAAATGCCTGGAGCTACCCAAGTCTGCAAGCAAGTCTCCTATCCAAAGTCATTCAGCTTTACTTCCTCCATGGATTTGGAAGTCAACCATAGCTCTTTCTGGTTCTCTAGCTCTTGTTTCTCCACTCCTTTACTGCTCTTCTGTCACTTCTGTGGTGTCAGAGCATTCTGTCCCTGGGTTGAGGAGGTTCAATATGTAGGGATTGCAGGGGTCCAAAAGACATGCACGATTTCCAGCTTTTCTTTGCTGGTAGTAAGACTCCCCCACCTCTGCTTCTGTGGTGGCTCATTTTATACCCAGCAGGATGGCAAAATAGACCAGTCACAATTAGCCGTGTTAAGAGTCACTCACAACTGAATCAATCATATAATTCATCTGGATCTTCCCCCACCTTCCTTAACTAGACCCTTCAGGAAATAGTTGTTTGGTTACAAGACTATGGCTATTGTTCATTGCAATGAAACAATGGTGTAAACCCCATGATGTTCTCCCATGTAAACTACCACTCAATTCACAATGAAAACTTAAAAAAAAGACTATGGCTAGAAGAGATGCTAAATTATTCACTGCATTGTATGCATATATTATAGCTTTTGTAATGATCTCATAGTTTATGGGTATTCTGAATTTTTTCTCCCCTTACATTATTTTTTCTCTTTACTTTTCAGTTTGGTTATGTTTCTCTCAACATATCTTCAAGATCACTGATGCTTTCCTCAGCCACGTCCAGTCTACTGATGAATCCATTAAAAGCATCTTTCCTTTCTGTTGCAGTGTTTTAAATGTCTAATACTGTTTTTGCTTCTTAGTGTTTCCATCACTCTGCTTATAATACCTGTTTACTTTGCATGCGGTCTACATTTTTCCATTAGAGTTGTTAACATATTTATCCTTCTTACTTAAAATTTTTGGTTTAATATTTCGCAAATATCTGCTGTATCTGAGTTTGTTTCTGGTGCTTGCTTGTTTCTTCAGATTGTTTTAAATTTGTTTGATTGCATGCCTTTTAGTATGTCTTGTAGTATTTTGTTGAGATAGCCCTTTAGTGTGAGATTTTATGTGTATGTGACTAGGAATTAGGCTGTGTTTGTTTTGCTATATTATTATTGTTTGACTGTGTTATGATGTCACAGACCTAACAAAATTCTTGCTAATTCCTTCTAGTGTCCTTGTTTTTACTTTCATTACCTTTGAATTTCCCTAGAGTCTCCTTCTCAAATATATCTTGTGGTGGTGATGATTATGTGCCGTGGAGTTAGTTCTGACTCATAGTGACCCTGTTTAGGGTTTCCAAGGCTGTAAATCTTTACGGGAGTAGACCGTCCCTTCTTTCTCCTGTTTAAAAGTTGGTAGTTTAGAACTGCTGACTTTGGGTTTAGCAGCCCCACTTGTAACCACTATGCTACCAGATTATATCTCAATTGTCAATTTATTTAATAAACTTTAATAAAAATGCTAATGGCAATATTTCATAGAAAATAAAATATTAATGTTATGTATGTTAGTTTGGTAATTTACTAGTGTAACTTGTTTAATACTTTCTTAAAGTAAAATGTTAAGTGGCATTGAGTTGGATCCAACTCATATTGACCCTATATAGGGTTTTTGAGGAGTGGCTGGTGAGTTCAAACTGCTGACTTTTCAGGTCAAACTGACCTTGAGGTCCAGTGCTTTATCCTACAATGCCACATCAGGATCTAATTTATTTTCAAAATGGCAGCTTTGCAATAGTCTTATAAATGCTTTACTTTGGAAGACATTTACATGCTTTTGAATGAAAACTTTAAGTGAGACGTAAATTATAAAAGATGAAGTGAAATGCTTAAAGAAAAGAATAGATGGGCTGTATTTATTATCATAGAATTAAAAGCAACATCTTGATCAGCTCTGAAAGTATTGAAACTCAGAATGAATTTTCAAAGCATAGTTTGGTTACGAAGAGAACGAAAGGACAAGAAAAAAGCACTGTTGTTTTTGACACCTTACAAAGAAATTGCAGATAGGGATTTTACCACATGGAGAAGAACAATTTTAAATGAAGTTTAGAATACTTAGAAAGTACTTCAGTAACATAAATGTTCCTACATTATGGTCCAGGTGATTTGTCCCTAAGATTCTAAGACCGTATCAAGTTAAAGTGGGTGTTGCCATTACTTGACTTATCTGATCAAGGACTGAATAAGCTTGGTAACTGGTTCTGTTTGAGCAACCTGTTGGAACCCTGGTTGTTGTTGTTGTTGTTATGTGCCATGGAGTCAATTCCGACTCATAGCGACCCTGTACAGGGTTTCCGAGGCTGTAAATCTTTATGGGAACAGAAAGCTTCCTCTTTCTCCCGCAGAACAGCTGGTAGTTTCCATCTGCTGACCTTGCGGGTCACAGCCCGATTCATAACCACTACACTACCAGAGCTCTTTAAGGAACCCTGGTAGCATAATGATTATGCATTGGACTGATATCTGCAAGGTCAGCAGTTCAAATCTACCAGAAACACTCCACCAGGGGAAAGATGAGTCTTTCTGCTCCCATACAGATTTATAGCCTCAGAAACTCTATACAGGGTCTCTATGAGTCAGAACTGACTTGATGGCACACCACCACCACCAGAGTAATCAAAAACACTCAGATCTAGAGTCTGTTCTCTGAAATGGAACTAGCTTGTGGGTGACAAGTGAGGAATCTCCCACAAATATAGTCAGGAGTCTGGAGAGTGGGCATGGGGAATGGCGGTGACTCTGGGATCACACTGAAAATAGGACTGTTTCTCTTCAGGCTCAGAGAATATCAGGGGCTCAATCCAGAGTTTTAGCGAAGGCCACACAGGACAATTTCAGAGCAACAGAGAGACGTACCTACCTTCCCTCTAATTCATCTCACTGCTGGGATATATCTGAAATCGTACCCTTGTGGAATCATTGTTTAGATGCTGAATCTAGCAACTATCACACAAAACCAAAAGATCAAACAAACAAACAAAACTAGAGACCTGTGGCATATGTAGCATTTCATCTATTTTATGTCTTAACTTTAAGGTAGGCAGATTTGATTTAAAATATACTTTGTGGCAAGGATTAGAGGAGCCAACTGGGAGAAAAGGGACAAAGACACAAATTTGTTGCTTGCACTATGCTATGTTATTTCAAAAGGATCCCTAGTGGTGGAGTGGACTAAGCATTGGTCTTCTAACTGCAAAGTCAGCAGTTGAAATCCACCAGCCACTTGGAAAAAAAAAAAGAAAGAAACAGTCTGCTTCTGTAAAGGTTTATAGCCTTAGAAACCCTGTGGAGCAGTTCTGCCCTGACCTTTAGGGTCTTTACAAGTGTTAGTCAAGTCAACAGCTGTGGGCTTGGTTTGTGTCTTAGTCTGGTTTCTCTAGAAAAGAAAAACCAGTGAAGGTGATATATGCATGTATAATGATAGGTTTGTAGTCAGGAAATGGCTCACACAGTCCTAGAGGTGGGCAGGTCCCAAGTCAGATATCAAGGTTACAGGCCTCTGACTCATAGTTGCAGGGCTCATGAACCAAGATTGGCAGGTCAGATGACAAGCACGCAGTACAGACGGGTAAGATGGCAGGTTGCTTATGACTTCCAGCATCACAGACAACTGAGCAGGCCACTGGCTCAAGTCCAAAGAACTTGATCAGAAGATGAGCCAGATGAGGGATCCATATCTAGCAGAAAACAAGCAAGTTTTTGTTCAAGTGTTCAATATATTGGACACAGGCCATATCCCTGAGAAAACTTCCTTTCAGTTGATCAACTGCTTATAGTAGATGCCAACATGTGGGATTACTATGTTTTAACTGCCAAACCACTGAGAATCCTAGCCCAGCTTGACGGACAACTTGACTATCACAGTTTGTTTTATGTACTTTAAAAGTATATTGTACTATGTGATTCTTTAAACTATCTATATGAAAAGATGCATTTGAAAAGACATGCTGAAGCTATGGGGTCATGTTCTGCATTGAGAACTATAATAATTGTGATTCCGCAAGAAACTGTTATGAGAAAATGGATAGTTTAAAACTACTAATAATAAAGAAATTGAGGTCCAGATTGTCAGATTCTTCTGAATCCTTAGCACATTGCACAAAGGTTACTGACCAACGTACCATGTACTCAAGAAGAGGCAAATAGGCACAAAGAAAACATGGTGGAAACACAGTAATCATAAAATTGTGCAACTTGCCTTTGTTACCCTGAACTCTCTTTAACTTAACCTTATGAAAAGAATTTAACTTGAAATAATTTGCCTTGCTTCCTGACATATAATTCCAAAACTTTAGCAATATCCTGAGTATTTAAAGTGTTTATTATTTTAAAACCTCGAGACTATCTATACTTGAGGATTTGTGCCCTACAGACCACCTACTAACATGATATCAGCTGATCTCAGAAGGGAGTCACAATTCAGTCAATCAGTTTAACAGTTGCTGTTAAGGGCCATTGAGTTGGTTCTGCCCCACAGCGACCCTGTATGGGGTTCCTGAGGAGCAGCTGGAGAACTTGAACTGCCGACCTTGCAGTTCAAACAGCTTCACAGTCTGGTGCATTAACCCACAGTGCCGTACCAGGAGTTGTTGTTGTTGTTGTTAGGTGCCATCAAGTTGGTACTGACCCATAGCAACCTTATGCACAGCAGAACGAAACACTGCCTGATCCTGGGCCAACCTCACTACTGTTGCCACACTTGAGTCCATCAATGCTGTCACTTGGCCAATCCATCTCGTTGGGGGTCCTCCTGTTTTTCTCTGACTCTCCACCTTACCAAACACGATATCCTTCTCCAGGACTGGTCCCTCCTGACAATATGTCCAATGTATGAGAGATGAAGTTTGGCCATCTTGCCCTCCAAGGAGCACTCTGGCTGCACTTCTTCCAAAACAGATCTATTGGTTCTTTTGGCAGCCCATGGCACTTTCAATATTCTCCTTCAATACTATAACTCAAAAGTATCAATTCTTCTACTGTCTTCCATATTCACTGTCCAGCTTTTGCATGCATATTAGGTTATTGAAAATACCATGGCTTGGATCAGGTGCACCTTAGTCCTCAAGCTGACATCTTTGCTCTTCAACACTTTAAAAAGGTCTTGTGCAGCAGATTTGCATAATGCAATACATTGTTTGATTTCTTGACTGCTGCTTCCTTGAGTGTTGATAGTTGATCCAAGAAGAATGAAGTCCTTGACAACTTCAATCTTTTCTCCATTGATAAGAATGTTGTTTATTGGTCCAGTGGTGAGGATTTTTGTTTTCTTTACATTGAGATGTAATCCATACCGAAGGCTGTGCTCTTTGATCTTCATCAGTAAATGTTTTAAGTCCTCTTCACTTTCAGCAAGCAAGATTGTATAATCTGCATATTGCAGGTTGTTAATGAGTCTTCCTCCAATCCTGATGCCACCTTTTTCTTCATATAACCCAGCTTCTCGGATCATTTGCTCAGCATACAGGTTGAATAATATGGTGAAAGAATGCAACCTTGTTGCACACCTTTCTTAATTTTAAACAATTCAGTGTTCCCATGTTGTGTTCAACCAACTGCCTCTTGGTCCATGTACACATTCCTCACGAGCATAATTAAGTGTTCCCGAATACTCATACTTTGCAATGCTGTCCATAGCTTGTCATGATCCACACAATCGAAAGCCTTTGCATAGTCAATAAAGCACAGGTAGACATATTTCTGCTATTCTCTGCTTTCAGTCAAGATCCATCAGACATCAGCAATGATATCCCTCATTCCACGTCCTCTTCTGAATCCGGCTTGAACCTCTGGAAGTTCTCTGTCAATGTATGATTGTAGCCATTTCTGTATTCCCTTTAGCAAAACTTTACTTTCATGGGATACAAAGAGATTGTCTGATGATTTCTGCATGCCATTGGGTCACCTCTCTTTGGAATGGGCACAAATATGGATCTCTTCCAATCAGTCGGCCAGATAGTTGTCTTTCAAATTTCTTAGCAGAGATGAATGAGTGCCTCCTGTGCCGTGTCACTTTCTTGAAAGATTTCAGTTTTTATTCCATCAATTCCTGGTGCCTTGTTCTTTAGTAGTCAATGGTTAATCTTATACTCTATTTTTTC
This sequence comes from Chrysochloris asiatica, assembly GCF_000296735.1. Classification (NCBI taxonomy): domain Eukaryota; kingdom Metazoa; phylum Chordata; class Mammalia; order Afrosoricida; family Chrysochloridae; genus Chrysochloris; species Chrysochloris asiatica. The sequence continues at coordinate 19,450,447 of NW_006408554.1, read as the reverse complement.
TTTTCCTCCTTAAGACTGGAGGAGAAGAGGAGATAGAGTATAACTGGCCTAAAATAGATACTTAAGTTTTTATTTCTGACTGGCAAGGTTTCTACTACACATACAGATTAACTGCTCAAATAAACTCAATAGGTCTTAATATCTTTGCACTTTGATAATTTTCAACAAATCCAGTATCATTTTCCTTTAGTTTTCAGCAGAAAAGGATGGTGATAATCTGAGTAAGAAGTGTTAAAACAAAAATCATGTTGTCAATAATATAAATCAAAGTTTATTTAATATGGGCATACCACACTTTATTGTACTTTGCTTTATTGCACTTTACAGATCTTGTATTTCTTACAAATTAAGTTTTGGCAACCGTGTGTTGAGCAAATCTATTGGCACAATTTTTCCCACAGCATATTCTCACTACATATCTCTATGTCATATTTTGGGAATTTTGACAGTATTTCAAACTGTTTCATAATGCCATTGCACAGTTAATACACAACAGTATAATGTAAACATAGCTTTTATATGAACTAGGAAAACAAAAACCATGTGGCTTGCTTTATTGTGATAGTTGCTTTTTTTTGCAGTGTTCTGGGACTGAACATACAATATCTCCCAGGTTTGCCTGTCTATGATTTGCAAATCAGAGTTACATTTCAGCTATATAGTAAAAAAATATGCCCAAGATAAGAGACCCTCAATGTTCTCTTATGTCAAATCATGTCAGCATTGCCATGGAAACACGAGCTGGAGTAGAACTGATGTACACATTTGTGGCCAGCAGGCTTTCCATACAGCATTGTCTTGAAGAATAATTAAAATAATTACTGATTTACATTAAATGTAATTCTTAGTATAATCCTTGGAACCTGCTTCCTGAAATGTATTGAATTCCTCAAAAGGGTACAGTGTCCAAGGCAGAATGTTTTATTAGATTTTCTAGACCATTGGTTGACTAATTCAAAGACAACTCTCAGGAACTATTTCCCCAAGGCACAACTTTCAAAAGGACATCAACGGGCAAATGGCCTACTTATGTCACTGCAACCCCATGGACTTACAGAAATCTGGATTTGGAGAATTAAAATTGTTTCTCAAAGGGAGGTGTAAAAATCAACCTCTGGTGGGATGTAAGATTTATTGTAATCTATCATGCATATTTATTCATCAACTGCTAAAGCCACTGATGATGAAATTGGAGAATTCTATCAACTTCTTCAGTCTGAAATTGATCAAACATGTAATCAAGATGCATTGATCATTACTGGTGATTGGAATGCAAAGGTTTGCAACAAAGAGGAAGGATCAGTTGTTGGAAATTATGGCCTTGGCGATAGAAATGATGCTGGAGATCACATGATGGAATTTTGCAAGACCAATGACTTCACTGCAAATACATTTTTTTTGTAATTAAAAAGAAAACTTAACAGTTATTTTGTTGAAAAAATATATAGTAAAACATACATCAACTTTCTATATGCACATTTAATAAGACTGGTTACATTCTTTGAGTAAATAACCATTCTCCACCCTCTTTTCCTGAATTGTTCCTCTCCCATTGACAAATTCACTGCCCTAGAGGTTTCTATTTAATCTTTTGTATTCTGCTCAGGCAGGCATTCTAGCTAAACTAAAGGATTTGGTTTTAAGACTTCAGGGGATGTTTGGGGGTTGAAGAGAAAAGGAAGATTTTAATATCATTTCAGATAACTGTGAATACTCTTCTTTGTTATTACACCAAAACCGGACATATGGTAGTTTCTTAAAGATTAGCTAAAACAAAGACTCAAGTTATATTAATGAACTTTTTATTAATAAACACATAAAAATAAATTGGTCTCTCTTAGAAGGAATGGAAATCCTATACAGTGTCACTATGGGTCAGAACCTACACGATGACACCTAACAACAACAACAACAACAATACTATGATTATTATGTGTCCTGGTATGGTGATGCAGAATAAGTATTGGACTGCTAACTCAAGGTTGGAGATTCAAAACTACCAGCCGCTCCTCAGAAACCCTAATAGAGTGGTTATGAAGCAGAACCTACTGGGTGGCATTTAATAACAACAACAACTACAGCAGCAGCAGTAGCAACAACATGATGAGTATTAGGACCCCTGGTGACTCTGTGGGTTAAGCTTTGGGCTGCTAAACTCTAAGTTATGGTTTAAAACTCACGAGCAGTTCCCAGGAAGGAAGACGAAGCTATCTTCTTCCCTAAAGACTTAACAATCTCAGAAATTCTATCTTGTTGTTATTATTAAGTGCCTTCATGTTGGTTTTGACTCATAGGCATCCTGTATAGAATTTCCAAGGAGCACTTTGTGAGTTTGAACCACCAGCTTTCAGTTCAAACCAACTTTATTATAGAGTGCTTGTCTTTCAGCGCCACACCAGGACTCCAGCGACTTGATGTTGTTGTTAAGTACTATCGAGTCAGTTCTGACTCATAGTGACCCTGCATAGGGTTTCTGAAGAGCAGCTGGTGGGTTTGAACTGCTGACCCTATGGTTCGCAGTCCAGTGCTAATCCACAGTGCTATGCCAGAAGTCCAGCAAGTCTATAGGACAGAATAAAACTTCTCCATGGAGTTTCTGGTGTGGCAGTGTAGGATAAAGCTATGCGTCCGCATCGACTCCATGGCAGTTGCTGTTGTAAAGTGCCATAGGTTTTGGATTTGTGATGATTATATCATAGGTTCCCTATGAGATGGAATTGACTCCATGGCCATGGATTTCTGTTTCATGTTTTTGATACTGGTTTATGATGAGTATAAAAGGAGCTCTGATAGTGTAAAGGCTGAGTGCTCAGCTGCTAACTGAAAGGCAGTGGTTTGAACCCACCTCCTCCTCCTTGGGAGAACGTTGTGGCAGTCTGCTTTTGTAAAAATTATAGTCTTAGAAATTTCATGGGACAGTTTTACTATGTTCTATAGCATCTCTATGAGTCAGAGCTGACGCTATAGCAACAAGTTTTATGATGATTATGTCTTGTCAAGTAATATAGTTGTTACCAATCAAAATGCTACTTAGAACAGATATATTTTAAATGCCTTTTAGGCATTCTATTTCATGCTAGCAAACTCTGACATTTGAATAACCATGGAGTCCTGGTGTTGCGCTGTGAGTTATTGCGCCAGACTGCAAAGCTGTTTGAACTGCAAGGTCAGTGGTTCCAGCTCACCAGCTGCTCCTCGGAAACCTTTATACAAGGCTGCTATGGGTTGGAACCAACTCGATGGCACTTAACAACCACAACAACAATCATGAAAATGAAGCTCTTGTAGCACTGTAGGACAATCTCTGGACTGCTAATCATCAGGAAAGCAGTTCAGACCCATCAGCCACTCCACGAGAGAAAGATGATGCTTTCTGCTCCCGTGAAGATTTACACCCTCGGAAACCCTGTACAGGGTCGCTATGGGTCGGACCCGACTCGATGGCACTTAACAACAACAACAACAAAACCTCATATAAGGTTGCCAGGAGTCGGAACCAACTAGAGGGCATATAATAATAATCATGAAAATTGAACCCAGGAGTCTCTTTTGAAGAAAACCTCTTTGCTGTGGGAGTTTAAACTTGTATGAGTCGCTGGTAAGATGATTTGCCCACCCTGCTTGTTTCACAGTTAGTGAAACTGTGAAACTGTGAAACAAGCTTGCATTCCTGTATTAGAGATAGACTTGTCTGATGTTTAGAGTAAGTCAATAGCAAAGGAAGACCGAATAGATTTTTAAGACAGAGAGACACAGTGCACATCTCTGTTTTTCTGACTAGGATTGCAAAACTGTTTCCATGAGGAATAGCTAAGTAACAGCTGCTGTTTAACTGTGTCTCACAGTTGTATAAAAAAGAAACTAGGGAGGAAAGCAGAGTTTGTAATGGAATTCATGGAAAGTTCTTACAGAGTAAGTTTCTAGAGTTTATCACAAATAAAACGTGTCCTTTAAACAGAATACCATGGGTAGTAACATTGCTTAGATTATATGCTATACTAATTCAGAGGACTTTCAGTTTAGGACCCATCTATTAAATATCTTGTCCTCAAATTCCAAGGTTTTGGGGTATACTTCTGGATTTGGTACAAATGCTAAGGATGAGCAATCTTGAATTTTGTTGTTATCATCCAGTTGTCCATTGGAGTTCAATGGAGTTGATTTATCAAGGAAATATTTTTTCAAAGGTCATTTGTCTTGGACGATGAATATAACTGTGTAGCCCCAATTCAGTATCTTAAGAACATGTTTTTAGTTTGGGGATTGGAAGCTAGAAGAAGAAAAATCAGGGATGTAACTGTCTTGTTCTAGAAGAGCAATGCCAAGGTATCAAGTTTTTGCATTGGAAGATAGTGCCCAATCAACAAAAGAGCTTTCTTACCCAAAATATAAGTAACTCTTTCTGAAATGAATAATGGTTTTGAAAGTTGCCTGATGATTTAATCAGCTTCTCTCTGATCCAATCAAACTCAAATTTTTGTGGGTTTTTTTTTTTTTTTTTTTTTGAAAGAGTGGTTGGAAATACATCAGAATTTATTTTTAATGACTTCTGCAGAATTTTTGAACATGTGTCTGCACAAAACAGAGTTTTTTCTTTTTACATACCCATATTATAGTGGAAATGTCTATGGGAATCTACAAGCATTTGCTATATACATACTACTTGAAGGGCCCATTCTAGGCTTTGAAAGTCATATAAAAGTGAATAAGGAAATTTGTCAAGCAATTAAAAATGAGCCACTGTTGTTGTTGTGAAGTGGTGGTTGTATGCTGTTGAGTTGGTTCTGCTTCATAATGTGTCTCTGTATAGGGTTTCCGAGACTGAAAGTCTATGGGAACAGAAAACCTCTTCTTTCTCCTGCAGATCCAATGATGGATTCAAACTGCTGACCTTGCAATTAGCAGCCCAATTTGTAATCCACTATGCTATCAGGTCTCCTTAGTCAAATTTAGTAGGCTTTCTAATTGGAAATTTTTAATAGGAATTGCAATCTAAATCATATACTTGTGAATGAAAAATGATGCATGTTTAAAAAAACTCTTAACACATTATCTCCTTCTCTCACTAATTCAAACTGACCTTCCTATCAAGAACGCAAAACTGGGATGTTTTAATTTCAAAGCACAATGTGTTTTGTTAATAACATGGGGGAGAAAGATGAAGCTTTCTGCTCCCATAAAGAGTCACAGCCTTGGAAACCCTATACAGGTACACAGGATAGTTATGAGTCAGAACCAGCTGGACAATACAGAGCAGCAACATCATATTGGAGATGGAAGGAACCCATGTGATACAGCGGTTAAGCGCTTGACTGTTAATCAGAAGGTTGTAGGTTACAACTCACCAGTCTCTATGAAGAAGAAAGACAGGGTTATCTGTTTCCATGAAGATATTAGCATGTGAAACCATATGGGGCAGTTCTATAAGGCAGCTACTAGTCAAATCAGTTAAATGGCACACAACAACATATTGAAGATAGGCTAATTTATCAGTTGTTAAATAGTGACATATGTTTGCAGTAAGTATACATTCATTACAGGAGAGATCTAAACTTAAAGCACCAGCCTCCTTTAAATCCCTTTAACACATTAAACTTACAACAAAACAAAACAAGCGTTTGTCAGGAAACATAGAAAGAAAGCAGCAGTAAATCCCAAGCAAGTCAATAGAACAACAAGGCACATTTAAACCATTTTAACTTCTCCCAATAAGAGCGATGGAACCTCTGAAGATGAACAATTTGATAAATTGAAGCATCCCACCTGTTAGAATAAAATGTAGCTTTTCATTTTGCTGAAAGTCCAGAGTAGCAAATTGGTTATTCGCTCTATTAGCTGCAATTTGGACTTTGGTCCTTTACTTTTTTAGAAAAAGAAAAAAAAAAAAGATATAAAAACCAGTATTTTCTTGCAGTACTTCTTCAAAAAAACAAAACCTAAAATAAATCTTAGCTAATAAATTATGTAGCATATAATACATTTAACTTGAAATGAAGTCAGATAGTTTATTCAAAAAAATTAAATATATGTACTTTTAATATTCTAAAAATATTTCTCATTCCATATTATGTAGTATCATCTAACTAATTTGTCCTCCATTACATAATTTATTAATTAGTACAAAATGTAATGTATTTAAGTATAGTAAATGTCAGTGTTATCACAAATTGATCTCTGTCAGACACTTGCAGGAATTTTAGTCTTTATCTCATGATAATTATAGCACCAAACCAAATCCACGACCATCTAGTCAATTCCAACTCATAGCAACTCTGTGCAGAGTTTCTGAGACTATTATTCATTCTGGAAGCATACAGCCTGGGAGGTAGCTGCTGGTTTTAATCTGCTGACCTTGCTGTTAGCAGCGCAGTGCACATCCCACAGTGCCACTTGTGCACCTATGACAAGAAAAATTTACTTAAGAAAAACTACTTCAATTTCCATGACAGTCAGTACAGTGTAGGTATTTAGCAAATACTTGCTTAATTCATGCATGAACATTTAATTGGATATTTGGATATTAATCCAAACAGCAGCAGCAACAACAAAACAAATCTTATTAGTAAAGTCAATTCCAGCTCAAGTATCTTTCTTCCATGGAGGGGTTGGTGGATTTGAACCTCTTATCCTTCAGTTAACAGGGTGAGTATTTAACAACTGTGCCACTGTTGGATATTGACATCCAATAAATGAACTACTAATTTTGAGCAAGGGAAGTGAGTTAGTTCCATAGGAAGCACTGGACTGCAAACTACAAGGTTTACAGTTTGAGCCTGTTAGCTACTTCATGGAAGAAAGATGAGGCTTTCTGCTTCTAAGAAGATTTAAAGCCTCAGACACCCTATACAAGGTCGTCATAAGTCAGAATAGACTTGATGACATGCAACAAAAGCAACAATACCAGTGTTGACCAAAAAAACTTGATGTGCAGCCAATATCCTGACTCCTTGTGACTACATAGAATGGAGCAGAAGATCTGCTCTATAGGGTTTCAAAGGCTGTAATTCTTTATGGAATCAAACTGCCACATCTTTCTCCCTTGGAGCAGCTGGTCAATTCAAACCACTGACATTTCAATTAGCCCACTGTCCCACCAGGGCTCCTATAAGTTTTAGCATTCTCTTTTAAACGCTATAATTTCAAAACCATTAAGTCAATAATGATTGTTTTTTTCTTCATGCTTCAGTCCTTAGCACACTAACAACATACTATAACCTCATGCTGTGTATTTAGTCTCTGTTATGTTAATTTAACCATTAATATGCAAGAGATAAATGCTTATCAATTGCACCTATGAGCTGAAAATTTAGTGGTATAGCTAAGTGACATTTAATGCAGTATAGCTGAAAACCAGTGCTGCCAGTAGGCAAGCCTATTATTATAATAATGGAGTTTCTAGATTACATATCACCAAGCTTGGCTTTGTCTTCTACGGTATTCACAAGTCCAATGAAAGGTAAAATAGTTTAATATCTTTTGCATTGTTTATGATTCTCATTTTCTTGCTTAATGGGCCTGCTATTTCACACACTATTCTCCTTTACTTTTTAATCAGCTTAAATATTTTAAAATACCCATAATGAGACAAGTCATGTTCCATGTAAAGGATGAGAATCTATGGACAGCAATATTTCTTTAGTTTTCTTTTCAGGGTGTAAAGTGATAGATAACATTGATATCATCTCGCAGAACTTTCATGTCTACTCAGTCTTTTGGGAATAAAGAACCATATGCTATTAGCCACTCCTCATTGTACCAGTTTCTCTGCTATTCATAATGTTTTCAGTGATTAAATATTCGAAAGTAGTTTGTCACTCCTTCTTCCTAGTCTGTCTTTGGAAGCTCTTCTGAAATCTGTCCACCATGGCTGACCCTGCTGTTATTTAAAATACCTGTGGCACAGTTTCCAGAATCACAGCAACTCACAGGCCACCACAGTAGGACAAACTGACAGACAAGTGGTGGCAGAATCAATGGACTCAAGCATCGCAACAAGTGTAAGGTTGGCCCAGGACTGGGCAGTGTTTCATTCTGTTGTACACAGGGTCGCTATAAATTGGTACCGACTTAATGGCACCTAACAACAACAACAACATTGTACCAGATATCTTATGCAAAGAGAAAGTTAAAATCCCAGAGATTATGATTTTATTTTTTATCAGATGAATATTTTAAAAGGATAGAAAATGTGTCTTTTATATATCTACATTCTTACAGATAATTAGCCTCAAACTTTCCATAAACTTATTTGTTTTTCATCCATTTATTCATTTATTGATCTGTTATTAAATATTAATTGATATATTTTGTGTGCTAATTGGAGTCTCTGGGTGGTACAAATGGATAACAAGCTCAGCTGCTAGCTAAAATGTTGGCAGATCAAGTCCAACTAGAGGCACTTTAGAAAAAAGCGCAGGTGATTTACTTCCCCCCCAAATCAGCCATTGAAGAGCTTGTGGAGCAAAATTCTGCTACATGACTTATTATGAGTCAGAATCAATTTTACAGCAACTATTTTAGTGGTTTCCAAGGAGCAGCTGTTGAGTCGGTGGTTCAAACTCACCAGTTGTTCTTTGGAAACCCTATACAGTTTTCTGTGGGTCAGAACTGACTTGACACTTAAAACAACATTAACAGTCTAGTGGTGGAAGTCCACATGTGGCGCTGTAGGATGTTAAAACACTGGACTGCAAGGTTGTCTTGAACCACAAGGTCAGCAGCTCAACCCACCAGTCACTACTTAGAAAATTCTATACAGGTCATAATGAGTCAAAACTGACTCACCAGCACTTAACAGCAACAGCAATTGGGTGGTGGTGGTTATGTGCCGTGGAGTTGGTTCCGACTCATAGTGACCCTGTACAGGGTTTCCAAGGCTGTAAAGCTCTATGGGGGAAGAAAGTCTCATCTTTCTCCTGTAGAACAGTTGGTAGTAGTGGGGGAATTGCACTGCTGATCACTGTGAGATCACTGTTGTTGTTGTTGTTGTTGGTGAGATCACTGTTAAGTGCTGTCAAATAGATTCTGATTCATAGCGACCCTGAATAAGGTTTCCAAGGACCAACTGGTAAATTTGAACTACAGACCTTATAGTTTATAGTCCAGTGCTTATCCTACAGTGCCATACAGGAGTGGTGGTGGTATGTGGACCCAGTCAGTTCCAACTCTTAAATACTCTTTATAAGCACAAAGCTTTTGAACTGCAAAGCCGGCGGTTCAAGCTCACCAACTGCTCCTTGGAAACCCTATACAGGGTTGCTATCGGTCAGAATCAACTCGATGGCGCTTAACAACAACATCTTTAAAGGAGCAGAAAGCCTCATCCTACTCCCATGAACTGGATGGCCGAATTGAACTGTGGACTTTGTGGTTCACAGTCCAATGCTTACCGTATGGAGCCACCATGCTTTGTGTACTACTCTTCCATATTACAGAACAGCTGGTCTGAATACTGTGGCTTTGTTTTGAGTGTGTCTTCCTTGGATCACTCATTTTGGGGGAAGCCATGGCAAAAACTCAAGCCTCAACTTTCGTTATTGAAAGATCCTCTGGGTAAATTATTGAACGATGCAGAATGCATCAAGAAAAGATGGAAGGAATACACAGAGTCATTGTACCAAAAGGAAATGGTTAATGTTCAACCATTTCA
>NW_006408554.1:19428863-19439503 GCF_000296735.1 Chrysochloris asiatica | reverse complement strand
GAAAGGATGTCATGCTGGGTAAGATGGAGGGTCAAAGAAAAAGAGGAAGACCCCCAACGAGATGGATCGGCCAGGTGGCATCATTGATGGTGAGGTGGGGATAGTGAGGTTGGCCCAGGATCAGACATTGTTTCGTTCTGCTGTGCATGGGGTCGCTATGAGTTAGTTCCGACTCGATGGCACCTGACAACAACAACATGCCAAAAACAGCCCTATACAGTGACCCTGAGGTGAGGAAGTGAAGCTTTCTGCCAATGTTCATACAGGTGAAATCAGAAGTAGATCCTTTCAACGTAGTCAAAGTTTAAATGATGGCAGCCTTCCCTGGGAAACATCTGACTGGAGCTTCATGAGAGACACTGAGACAGGGTCACCTAGAAAAGGTGGTGTGTTCAGATAATAAATGTTTATTTGAACCTGATCAATTTTGGATAAAAATTTATGAAGCAATAGATAGTTCATACAGTGGCACAAATCTAGACAATGGTAAAACACTGGCTTACAGTTAAAGGGTGGATGTCATGCGAGCACATGGAAGCAGTGTCTGCTTCAGTTTTGGAGGCCAGGACAGCAGAAGAGAATGATACCTAGTCTGCAACTCAAAAGATGAGGACTAGAACTAGCCTTCCAAATGAACTCTTGGAGAAAGAGAGGCACAGTTATCCCGGTTAGAAGGAAAAAGGGGGAGTCAAGGCCAAGAACAGTAGCAGTTATTTCCAGGGGCAGGGCTCACGGCGGCAAACTGGAGTGATGAAAAAAAAAAAAAAATAAGGATGAAGAGGTAAGCAGGGAACAGATCTGAAAGAGACATATACAATATAGAAAGGAGTTGATTTTTATTCTGAAGTTACAGGGCAGTCACTGAAGGTTTTTAAGCAGGATTATAGCTATAATTCAAGGAGCTCTGGTAGCATAGTGGTTACGAATTGGGCTGCCAACCACAAGGTCAGCAGTTCGAAACTACCAGCTGTTCCGTGGGAGAAAGATGAGGCTTTCTGCTCCTGTAAAGATTTACAGCCTTGGAAACCCTGTACAGGGTCGCTATGAGTTGGAGTCGACTCCACGACACATAACAACAATAACAATAGCTATAATTCAGAGGCAAGGTAAGTTGTTGACAAGAAGATATTGGCAGCAGTATCAGGTTACAGTGAAGGAAGCTTGACCTAGGGTAACAGCAAGAGGATAGGAGAGAGGAGGCCAATTTAAGACATGTTAAGAGTCCTAGTGTGGTGCCGTAGGATAAACACTGCACTGGTAACCACAATGTCAGCAGTTTGCTATGAGTTAGAACCAACTTGATGGCACTTCACAACAACAAGGAGAGGTTGTTAAAACATGTTGGAGTCCTGGCATGGCACTACAGGATAAGCACCAGACTGCTAACCACAAGGTTGGTAGTTCAAACCCACTGGCCGCTCTTTGGAAACCCTATACAGTGTTGCTATGAGTCAGAACTGACTCGAAGGCACTTAACAACAACAAGAGGTTAGAATTAACAGAATTAGATGCAGAAATAATTAGGCATATTCATCTTTCAATTTTTGTCCTAAGAACTCAGGAAACTAAATAAATTCTTGCTTCTTGTCTAGTGTAACTGTCTCAATGGGAGATAGCACTAACCACAGGGCTGCTCAAGATGGAAATGGGGAAAGAGTGAAAACTACCAATTATGTCACTGGTTCCCTGTATTACATTCTATGGCTTAAATGCAAATTCCTTTGCACATTTTTCTAGTCTCATTTTGTACCACTTCCCTTTCCAAAGTTTTATTCCACAGTCGTATTAAACATCTGTGTTTGTAATGTCGTTGTTGTTAAGTGCCAATGAGTTGGTTCTGACCCATAATGTCCCTCTCTGGGTTTCCAGGGAACAGCTAGTGATCTTGAACCACCAACCCTGCAGTCCAATCCCGCCTTGCAGTCCAGCACATTAACCCATGGTGCCACACCAGGACTAATAATCTGTACCTTTAACCTGCTATTATTTTCTTTGGCTCTTGTGTTACCTCTTCTTGGATACATTATATTTGTATCTCTGATCTTCCTCTATCCTGGCTCTCATCTCACTATAATTAATGATTCATATGAGTCTCTCTCATTGGCAGATGAACTTTTTGAAGACAGAAGCCTGATCTAGTGTACTGATCCTTGATGTCTGTAATAAAATAGACACTCAACACTTGGGTGAGAACTGACTGAATAACTAGATGAAATACTACTGAATTCAACCCCACTTCTTTTTCTGAAGAATAAAATCAAAAGATGAAAGTACAGAGTATAAGAACTCTTTGTTCTTCTCTAAGATTTGGAAGAGCTTGAATAATTCTTTCTTATCAGCTATTGAAAAGAGTTTGATTTTTATCCTGGTTGAATTGAATGTGAATTATTCAGCATTAGGGACAAACATCTTCCAGCTAAACTTTAAACAATGAATTTGTAAGTTCAAGATCTATAGGTTATTGTATATCTCTCCTTGCTTTTGAAAGACCAATTAGAATGATATTTTTTTAAAATATCTTTTTTTTCCCCTTGTTTAATTCTGTCTTCAAATATGATTCAGCTGAGGTATATTCTGAGAGCTGATTTCTTTGAAGTCAGGAAACTCCCCAGCTGGAGGACCTGAGTGGAAATATGCTCTGACTGATCATGATATGAATTTGAAAGGAACAATTAGGGAGTCATTTCCATTTTGATTCTAATAGCAAGCCTTTTTAGTTGTATGCCCTTCAACCTGTCTACATTCCAGTTCAGACTTCAATGGATCCTTATGTCAGGGCTGTTAAAAAGACTTTGAAGAGTACGTGTGAAATCATAAATGCTTCAGTAATAAGAAAATATTTCTCAGTCCATTACATTCTTAACCCCTTGTTTCTGTTTAACCAAGTTTATTAAAGGTCAATAAGAATATTTTTTAAAGTGTGGACTTTGAGACTTCCAAGAGAAAATATTGTTTCCATTTTAAGTATCCATTCTGAATAAATGACAGGTTTGCTATATTCTAAGTATATATTTTTTGAGTTGAACTGACAACTCATTATAAGAAAGCATTGAGCATAAACTCATTTGAAATGTAAATTTCAAAGCTTTGTGTTAGAGAGAACTTATGAGAAATTGTAATTGAGTTTTCTTTCTCAATCAGACTAATAAATAACATGATACCTGCATAATGTTTTGTTTACAAGGAGCATTTCTGCACATTTTTCTTACTTTTGATCATAATTATTCAGTGAGATAGGTAATCATATAATTTCATTCTATTGTTCTGGTGGTGGTGGTGGTTATGTGCTGTGGAGTCGTTTCCCACACATAGCGACTCTGAACAGGGTTTCCAAAGCTGTAAATCTTTACAGGAGCAGAAAGCCTCATCTTTCTCCCATGGAATAGCTGGTATTATCAAACTGCTGACCTTGCAGTTTGCAGCTCGATTTGTAACCACTATGTCACCAGAGATTCTGTGGTTCTAGAGGGGAAAAAATCCCAAACTCAAATATATATATTTCACAGTGATCTCTTTATTAAGTCTTAGAAAGGACAAAGACAGATCATACCAACTCAGGGAGATCATCAACTTGAGGTCTTAATGCTGTTGTCCAAAGGATTCACATCCATGTAGCTAATTGTAGAGCACAGAAAACAAAGGAAAATCAGCCCCAAATCACAATTGGCAGCAGATCAAGGCAGCACTATCACAGGCTGTATTATGGAAGCAGGAAAGGGACCATGGTTAGGATACATCCCTCCAACCTTGAGTATGACACATATCCATATGGCCCTGGTACCCCATTTTCCATTAAGGACACACCTAGACAAAAATGCCAGAACAAGAGATTGTACCTCCGCTAGCTAGAGGAGTTTAGTGATCCATTTTCAAACATACTCTATCTAAGGATAAATCTTTTTGCATTGCTATTGGTCAGAAACAGCTCAAAGCTAAATTTACATTAAGACTCAAAATGGATTTAGGGCTCCCACAGTAAACCCTGGAGGCCTACGGTGCTGCTGTGGGCTAATGCATTAGATTGCAAAGTCGGTTTGAACCACAAGGTCTGCGGTTCAAGCTCACCAGATGCACCTAGGACGCCCTATGCAGGGTCACTGTGAGTCAGAACTGACTCAGCTACACTAAACAACAACTGTAAATCAGCCTTCTGAGAACCAAGTGCTCAAAATTTAAACTTTAACACTCTATACATGGAGTCCTGGTATGGTGCTGTAGGATAAGCACTGGATCACAAGGTCCGTGGTTCAAACTTACCAGCCACTCCTTGGAAACCCTATACTGGATGTTTGAGTCAGAACTGACTTGAAGGCACTTAACAACAGCAACACTATACAAGGAGGCTTTAAAAAGTTCCAAGAAAAATTCTATTACCTTTTAATTCCATTTTCCATAGACTTTTTAAAAAGTACCCTGGTTTAATCAGTCTTGCAAGAAAAAAAAAAGAACAAAGAAATATATAAAAACTTGTAGATCTTAGGTGGCACAAAGAGCAAAGTGCTTGGTTACTAAACAAAAAGTTGGCAATTTAAATCCACATGTTGTTGTTGTTGTCAGGTGCCATCGAGTTGGAACCGACTCATAGCGACCCCATGCACAGCAGAACGAAACAATGTCCGATCCTGGGCCAACCTCACTACCGCCGCCACACTTGACGCCATCAATGATGCCACCTGGCTGATCCATCTTGTTGGGGGTCTTCCTCTTTTTCTCTGACCCTCCACCTTACCCAGCATGACATCCTTCTCCAATGACTGTTCTCTCTGGACAATGTGTACAAAGTATGAGAGACGAAGCCTAGCCATCTTGGCCTCCAAGGAGCACTCTGGTTGCACTTCTTCCAAAACAGGTCTATTGGTTCTTTTGGCAATAGCCACTGTAGTTAGTATCTGAGACAGAGTGAGAAGCAATATACGTTTTATTGACAGATCTGGAAGGCAGAGAGAATCCTTCTTTGAAAGACTGCTTTCCCCTGCCCCATACAGTCTGACCCCTTCTACCCCTCTAGGTATTGATTTATCTGCATTGTTACATTTTTTTCTCAGAGTTTTATGGCTCTCTCATCTGGGGATACAGTTTATGTTCTGAGTCCTGGAACCTTATATCCTGGGACGTGATTGCCCTCTGGTACTTCTTCTCCTGGCTTGTCTTCTTATCCTAGGTTCAAATAAACAGTGTGGCATTGAATTCTTAGCCTGTATGTCCCTGGTGCAGGAGCTCTGGTAGTGTAGTGGTTACGAATCAGGCTGCAAACCTCAAGGTCAGCAGTTCGAAACTACCAGCTGTTCTGTGGGAGAAAGATGAGGCTTCCTGCTCCAGTAAAGATTTACAGCCTTGGAAACCCTGTAGAGCGTCTCTATGAGTCAGAACTGACTCCATGGCACATAACAACAACAACATGTTCCTGGTGCACAGGGAAAAGTTTAGTCAGGGCAGTAATGATTAGGAACAGTGTTTAGAAGGGTTTGAACAAAGACGGGAAAAAACTTACTAAAAACTGTTCTCCCACACCTAGATGCACATCAGAAGAAAATTCTGACAGTCCATTTCTGAAAAATCACAGCCACTGAAACCTTATGGAGTGTGGTACTATTCTGAAACTCATGGGGTCACCTTGAATTAAAAAGTACTTCAAGGCAACATTGTTGTTGTTGTTGTTAAGTGCCTTCTAGTCGGTTCCAACCCATAGCGACCCTGTACAGGGTTTCCGAGGGTGTAAATCTTTACGGGAGTAGAAAGCCTGATCTTTCTCCCACGGAGCAGCTGGTAGTTTCGAACCGCTGATCTTAAGGTTTGCAGCCGAATGCGTAACCACTACGCTACCAGAGCCCCCTCAAGGCAACATGATTGTTTTATATATGAGGCGACTGAGATATGAGAAGGCTGGGTGACTTCAGTAACCTAACCAAACTGTGGAAGGAACTGCAAGGTCAATCCAGGCCTGCAATCAAATCTCTGCTTCTATACCTTCCATTTAAGACAAGAGTGTTTCTGTTTACTTTTTCTGCTTTCATTTCAAATCACTTTATTTTAGCATTGGTTTTGTTCCTGTTTTTGTTTCTCAGTATATTACTTAAAAGTCTTTCTGGTACAACGTATCAAGATTGTTCATGAAAATTTGTAAGCTGGTGCTCTTAAAATTATTTTCAGATCTTCCAGTACGCTGATACAGAAATTTACGATTAAGTTTTCCCCTAAGAAATGACTTCTTAATTGTATGAGAAAAAACAGAGATGCCTGCCTCTGAAAAATAGTTTCCTCAAGTATTCATTGGCATTTTTGAATTTGTGGTTCACTTCACCCATTTATGACTCCAGAAATGAAATGATTCTTGGCTGTGCATCCAAAGATTATCATGTAAGTTATTATTTATTTTTATAGCTCCAGTGTATCTGGTATTAGCTCATTATAATGAGTGTCCAGTTGGCTAAATGAATGCAATCTGGAAACAAGACATGCATTTTTAGTAATGATAAGCCAGTAGTTCTGCCTTCTGTGTAGGTGAATCAGGGGTTCCTTAAGTGAGGTTTAATGATCTAAAAATACTGCAGTGCCCTTTGCAGAAATCCTGTGATAATCACATTGATTGGTTCCTTTCCTGAGAGTAGGTGTAAAGAACCACTTTAGAGGATTGGTTGTTGATTTACTGAGTACCAGTTTGATATGTCAGTTTTCTTACCTGTACGAATGACTGTGTAGTAAAAATACGCATCCCCAACTTTTCTTCAGATATTAGAATATTAAGAATTCTTAAGAATTGTTATAGACATAAATATGCATCATTAAATGCTTTACACCTGTCTTTGGTCCTAAATATCAGTACCTAAGCCAAGTCCTGTTTTAGACAACAATTACATTTATCCTTTGCAAAACTGCTGGCAAGTAATAACATTGCCTCATTGGTTTTTTGTGGGGTTTTTTTTGTTTTTTTTAATTGAGGTGAAATTCATGTAATATAAAATGAGCCATTTAAAAGTGAACAGTTCAGTGATATTTAGTACTTTTACAAAGATATGCAATCACCACATCTATATAGTTTCAAAACATTTTCATCACTCAAAAGGAAAACACTGTGTCCATTGAGCATTAACTCTTCATTTCCTTCTGCCTTGAGACTCTGGAAATTGTCTTTTCTGTGTGTCTATGGATTTACCTATTTTGTATGTTTAAGATAAATAGAACCGTACAGTCTGATGTTTTGTTTTTGACTGCTTTCATTCAGCATAATGGATTTTCGAGGTTCATCCAAGTTGTAGTATATATCAGTACATCATTCCTTCATAGTGTTGTTGCTAGGTGTCTTTGAGTTAATTCCACCTCACAGTGAACCTGTGTACAACAGAAAAAAACACTGCTCAGTTCTGTACCATCCTGAGAATTGTTACACTTGAGCACATTTCTGATGCCACTGTGACAATACATCTTGTTGCGGCTCTCCTTTTTTTTTCTGACCTTCCACTTTACCAAGCATAATGTCCTTCTCTAAGAAATGATCCCTTCTTTTTATGGCTGAATAATATTCCATTGGGAGTGCAGTGGCTCTCTAGGATAAGAACTGGACTGCAAATCACAGGTTTGGTGGTTGATCCCACCAATCATGCCTCAGGAGAAGAATTGACTTTCTGTTCCTGAAAAGATTTATGGCCTCGGAAACTCTGTACAGGATCGCTATGAGTCAGAACTGACTTAACAATGACAACAATATTTCTTTGGATGAATAAATAGCAATTTGTTTCTCCATTCCTCTGTCCATGGACATTTGGGTTGCTTCTGCCTGTTAGTTATCATGAATACCATTAATGTAGCCTGCTCATATACATAGTTTTTGGAATATCTATTTTGGTTGAGAATATATGGAATACTAAATATGACAATTTGATAATTTCTACATTGAATTTCCAGTGACTGAATACATTATCTGAGTTGTATAGCTAGTCTCAGCATTCTTTTCTAAGTTATTCATCTCTCATTCACTGCCCCCAAAGTTTCTATCTGAAGTCTTTGTGTGGCCCTGTGGACTAATGTCCTGGACTGGGATTATAATGTCGGTTTGAACTGCAACATCAGCAGTTCAAGCTCATCAGCCACTCCTCAGAAAACCTGTACTGGGTCACTGTGATTCGGAACCAACACAAGAACACGTCTCAACAACAACAACAACAAAGTTTCTGTCTAAACTTTTGAGTTGCTATTGCCAATATGATGCCATATAGATTGTTCTTAAAAGAGCATAATGCTCAAGGTACTTTTTACTAATTAAGCTAAACTGCTGTTTAAATTTAAGAAGACTTCAAGGGATATATTTTGTTTAAGGTTTAAAGTTTATCTCAGGACAATAGTTTCAAGTGTTCATCCAGCCTCTGTAGCTTCAGGAAGTCTGAAGTTCATAAGAATTTTAAATTCTTTTCAGCATTTCCCTCCTTTTGATCAGCTGTTTTATAAAAATATCCCATATTGATAGCCAGGCGTCACTCAATACTTCTTGTCCCATGGCAAAGGAAGCAGTTGTTAGTGGAGGAAATTAATCATGTGTTTCATTTCCGTCTCCTGTTTTTGATTCTCCTTCTTCTATTTTTGTTATTGTTAGATGCCTTTGATATGGTTTCAACCCATAGTGATCCTGTGCACAACAATGAAACCCTGCCCGGACCTGCAGCATCACATTCAGATTTGTTATGTTTGAGCCCTTTGTTTCTGTCATTCTGTCAGTCTATCTCATTGGGGGTTGTCTTAGTTATCTAGTGTTGCTATAAAGGAAATACCATAAGTAGGCAGCTTTAATAACCAGAGATTTATTCTCTCACAAATTTGAAGGATTAAAGTCTGAATTCAGAGCACCTGTTGTGGAGAAAGGTCCTTGTGTCCTTTCAGCATCTATAGGTCCTGTGTTCTTTGAGTTCTCTGTGTATCCTAGCATCAGTCTTCTTCTGGATCTAGGAGATTCACATTGCAGGGACCTCAGGTCCAAAGGACACACTCCACTCCCGGCACTTCTATCTTGGTAGTAGTAGGTCCCTCTTTCTCTACTCATGTTGCTCTCCTCTTATCTCTTATAAGAGAAAACATGTTGGAAGCCACACCGTTGATCCAATCCCATAGATTGGATCAGGGTGGTAGCACGGGATAAGTTCTATTGTGGCGCTGTAGGATAAGCCCTGGACCACACGGTCAGTTTGAACTGTAAGGTCAGCGATTCAGACTCACCAGTTGCTCCTTACCTTATACAGGGTAACTGTGAGTCAGAACCAACTTGATGGCATTTAACAACAAACAACTATCCCACTCTTAATCCTCTTGTTGGTTTTTCACATCAAATCACATCATGGAGGAATAGCTACATCTCAACTGCCAAATCACTTAGAATCCTAACTCAGTCAAGTTGACACAAAACCGTAATTATCACAGGAGTTTTCCTCTTTTTCATTGACCCTCCACTTTACTAAGCATGATGTCATTCTCCAGCGACTGGTCCCACTTGACAACAAGTCCTTAATATGAAAGATGAAGTCTCACCATCTGACTTCTAAGAAGCATTCTGGTTATACTTCTTTCAGTATACATTTTTTTGTTCTTCTGGCAGTCCATTGTACTTTCAATATTATGCACCAACACAATAATTTAGATGCATTGATTCTTTTATGGTCTTCATTATACATTATTTAGCTTTCACGTGTATATTCGATTATTGAAAATACTATGGTTTGGGTAAAGGGTACCTTAGTACTCAAAGTGACATTTCTGCTCTTTAACACTTTATAAAGAGGTCTTTTGCAGTAGATTTGACCAAACATTTGATTTCTTTTGCAACACATCATTTGATTTCTTGACTGATGTTTCAATCAGTGTTAATTGTAGATCCAAGCAAAATGAAGTCTTTGACAACTTCAGTCTCTTCTCTATTACTTCTTATATTGCTCCAGGTGAATAGAGACCAAGTTTTTTAATGTTGTATTGTGAATTATGTGATAGTTTACATGGGCTAATACTAGCTTTACATTCATCATATCGTATATCATTTCCCAGTCATGGTTACAATCCCCTCCATGCATCAACCAACCAAAAGATATACCCTGCAAGCCCACTCCTCCCCCGCCCAGGCCATCAGCACACAGCCCTTCACCCTCTCTGGGTCTAAAGTCCCCAGCCCAGCCACTCTATCTTTCCACGTCATCGTCTCTGTCTCCATCTCTGGCATCGCTGCTTCTCTGGATGGGGTCCCGCACTCTGCTCTTCTCCCTTGATGGTCCCAGGAAAATCTGCTCCTAGATTGCAAAATCAGTCTCTCCCCTCCTTTTGCTACAAAACGTCTACCTTTACATTTCCAACCCTCATAGTCAGTCTTGATAACAGTTATTCACTATTGTATCACAAGAGAACTATCCCCATCTCCTTTCATCAGCCCCACCCAGACAGATTGGATACTACTCAGTGGAGATACTACAATCCTCCGCATCTTCTGGATCTAGGCTCGCTATTGAAAGCTTGTAAGCCAGTTACTTCTTGCCTTTGTAGCCACACACACACCCATTTTTAGTAGCCAATGTCCAAGTTGCCCATCCCTGTCTACTCTGGGTATAGAGGGGGTAGGAATGATCCTCACTGTAAAGATTTGTTCCCTCTTTTGAGCTACTACATCCATA
>NW_006408554.1:19426025-19427318 GCF_000296735.1 Chrysochloris asiatica | reverse complement strand
TCTCTCATACTTCCGACATATTGTCAGGGGGGACCAGTCACTGGAGAAGAATATCATGTAAGGTAAGGTGGAGTGTTATAGAAAAAGAGGAAGACCACCAATGAGATGCATTGGCCAAGTGGCAGCATCGATGGACTCAAGCGTGGCAACAGTAGTGAGATTGGCCAAGGATTGGGCAGTGTTTCGTTCTGCTGTGCATAAGGTCACTATGGGTCGGTACCAACTTGATGGCACCTACCAAGAACAACTCTTTTTCCCTCTTTTTTCTTCTTCTAGTTGAGCTCTGATCATCCAGTCATTGAAGACAGGTCAATGGGTTTTATCTGCAAATGTGGATGTTCTTATGCATATGCCCACTCTTCATATCAGCTGGATGCTTCACTCTCCACTCTAGTCCTCTGTGGCTATGTCACTGACTCTGGGTCCAAGAGTCCCCAGGTCTTGCTACACTGCTGGCCAACCAGGTCTCCACCCGGGTTCACAGGAGTCTATTGAACTTTGTAGGGCTTAGCTCTCAGCTTCTTTGCTGTTTTTCCCTCACTTACCCTTATCGGTGATGAACGTGTATTCCCATTGAGTCTTAGTCTTGGAAGGAGACACGTTTTATACCTTGGGGAATCACTTGCAAGCTTTTGAGACCCCAGAGAATTAACTGGTTTTGGGAATATACTTAAGACTGGAATTTCTGGATCATACAACAATCCTATGTCTAACCTTTTGAGGATCCAACCTGCTCTTTTCCACAGTGGCTAAAGCTTTATTCATTTCCACCCAGATTGCATGAGGATTCTAATTTCCCTACTTCTTTGTGAATACTTACTGTTTTCTTTTTTTTTTATTGTAGCAATCCTAGTAGGTGGTAACTCACTGTGGTTTTGACTTGCATTTCCAAAATGGTTTATAACATTGAATATTTTTTCATGATCTATTAACGATTTTTAAATTGAGTTTTTGTCTTTTTTATTATTAAGGTGTAGGAGTTCTTTATGTATTATGGATATTAAACTATTATGAGATGTATGATTTTTCAAATATTTTCTCATATTCTATAAGCTGGATTTTCACTTTATTGATAATGTCCTCTGATGCACACATAAATCCATTGCCAAATATCAGGTCACGAATATTTTGTTCCATGAGTTTTGTTTGTGTTTTTTTTATTTTCTTTTAAATTTAGTTCATTAGCCATTTTTGCTTATGTGTTCTACGGCCTTCCTGGACTTTTTTGTTTTATATGGATCTGACCCTTCTTCAGGCGTAAGGTCTGTTTTTGTTGCTGTTGTTGTTATGTGC
>NW_006408554.1:19422757-19425420 GCF_000296735.1 Chrysochloris asiatica | reverse complement strand
GAACTGTCTTGACGGTGCTTCACAACAACAACAATACATTTCCTTACTCAATTGCTATGAAGATTAGTTATAATGAAAATATGACTATATTGGGAGGTAATATGAAATACATATTATCTCTATTTGGGCATAACAAATTAACACTTAATGCTTTGAAACAGCCATTTTCCTCATGATTTTGTGTGCCAAAATCTGGCAAAATTTGGGCAGTTCTTCTCCATGTGGCTTCAGCAATGGTATTAATGTAGTGACTCTGTTGGAAGATCAAATATAGATTTACTCACAGCTAGAAGGCAGGATCAGCTGAATTCCTCTTACTCTCCATGTACACTCAAGACTTACATATCTCCTGAATAGTTGTTGAATTTTTCTCACAGAAGCTCAGAGCTCCATGAGCAAGTGGTCCAAGAGCCAGGGACTAAAAACATCCAGTTCCTTGAGAGCTAGGTCCAGAGGCTGGCACAATGTTACTTCTGAATCCTCCATGGTTGAATATAGTCACAGATCACACACAGATTTAAGGGGTAAGGGATGAGTCTATTGAAGGATGAACATTTGCCCACTAGCTATGGTTAGAAGATGGGCTCATCAGGGTTCCTGTCCTTCTCCAAGAAGTCTCAGAGTCTCTCTCCATGGTTGCTCCAGCCAGCTTTTCATATTGGCAGCTAAGGCTTCCTAGAGTGAGTGTTTCAAAGGACCAGAGGTAGAAGACACCAGTCTTGTAATGTCCAGGCCTGGAAACTAATGTTGCATCAGTTGTGCTGTTTGTTCTTAATAACTATAGTCATAGACTCTACTCAAAGATTGAAAAGTAAGGCACATGGATACCAACCTCTTAGTGGTTGTTGTAAGATAACTTCAAATCAATTCCAATTCGTAGTGACTCTTTGTGTAAAAGAATAAAGCACTGATTGATCCAGTGTCATCTTCATAATTGCTGTTATATTTGAGTTATTGTTGCAGCTACTGTGTTAATCTATTTTGTTGAGGGTCTTTCTCTTTTCTTTGACCCTCTACTTTACTGATCACGATGTCCTTTTCCACGGACTGGTTTCTCCTGATAATATGTCAAAGTATATGAAAGTCTCACCACCCATGCATCTAAGGAGCATTCTGGCTGTACATGTCCAACACAGATTTGTTCATTATTCTGGCACCTCATGATATACTCAATATTCTTTGCTAACATCATAATTCAAATGTAACAATTCCCTGGTCTTCTGTATTTATTGTCCAACATTCACATGCATATGAGGCGATTGAAAATAATCTGGCTTACGTCAGGTGTACCTTAGTCCTCAAAGTGTTGTCTTACTGTTTAACACTTTCAAGAGGTCTTTTGCAACATATTTACCCAATGCAATCTGATTTCTTGACTACTGCTTCCAGGAGTGTGACTGAGGGTCCAAGTAAAAGGAAATCATTGACAACTTCAATCTTTTCTCTGTTTATCATGATGTTGTTTACTGGTCCATTTATGAGGATTTTTTTATTTCTTTGGGTTCAGGTGTATTCCATACTGAAAACTATAGTCTTTGATCTTCTTCATTAAGTGCTTCAAGTCCTGGTCACTTTTAATGTTATTTGTATATTACAAGTTGTTCATGAACTCTCTTATACTGATGCTGTGTTCTTTTTCATATAGTCCAGTGTCTTAGTGATATCAGTGTCAAATAAATTGTGGTTTGCTTTAATTCAACACAGTGTTTGATCTTAGTTCAATTCAATGATAAATAAAACATGCTTCTACCCTAAAATATCTTACATTAGCATTTGAAACAGATTGTCTGATAGATGATAACAATTGTCTAAAATATAAGGCACAATGAAATGTGTGAAGGACAGGAAAAAATTAAGTGCTATGGGTACTCTGATAGAAGTATAATCAAATTGTATATATGAAAATATTTTACAAATAGTTACTACCTCTTATTCTTGTTCTTTTTATTGTATATTACAATAGCATTCATTTGGTGTTCAACTGCTACCTCCCATCTAGAATTGTGATCTGGAACAAAAAAAGTTCCTTAAGATAAGTCACTTTGAATCTGCGTGGTGTACTTTGATAGTATCTGCTACATTCTATTCTATTTGTTTCTTTTTTATTCTTGTTTTGAAAATAATTTTAGAAATGCAGGATTTTGTCTATTCATTTGATTGAACAAACTTCCGGTAAGTGAAATGTTGCACTTTGAAGAGCATTGCTCTAGAAGAGCCAAAGAACAAAGAGCCACCATAAGTTGTTAAAATTTATTCTTTACAAGAAGATCTGAGTGTAGCTTTAACCAAGGAATATAAAAGAACTTTTCACACAAATAATTTGTCCACTAGTTTCTCTGACTAAACCAGGTTTACTCAGTACCTTTTGATATATATCAGTTGATTCTCTGCCAATGTTTCTGCTAATTTTGAGCTCATCTAATAACACAGTGGGGGAAAGAGCCATAAAACCTTGTTAATTTCAGAAGGCTGTGCAAATACCATTATATCCTTGTAGAAGTCATCACATTTTATGATACCATGATAAGCTTACCTTCTTCTGGTTTTCATAGCAACTGTACATACATGCCTTTTTGAAAAAGGAAAAGATGTGGGAAAATATGAAATGAATCTGTTGATGATAATATAATAATGCTAAAATGTGGTTGTATCATCTGCATATC
>NW_006408554.1:19415290-19421142 GCF_000296735.1 Chrysochloris asiatica | reverse complement strand
GGCATCATTGATGGTGTCAAGTGTGGCGGCGGTAGTGAGGTTGGCCCAGGATAGGACATTGTTTTGTTCTGCTGTGCATGGGGTCGCTATGAGTCGGTTCCAACTCGATGGCACCTAACAACAACAACAACAAAAATGTGGAGTCATTCTTTAGTTATTCACTAAACATGTATCTACACAGTGCTTGAAATGCATCTGTGAACAGGACAACACAAACTTACCTTCGTAGAACATTCTGCAGGTAGAGGTAGAAGAAAGCAAGTTAACAGACTGATAAAATAAGTGTGAGTGATAATAAGGGCTGTAAAAGAAACAAACAGGAGCTGAAATCAAGAATACTGGGGCAGGGGGAGGGCAGTACTTAACATAGGTTGATCAGAGAGTGCCTCTGTGAGACGATGGCATTAGGAAAGTATAAAGGATGAAAAGGAGCTGCCTATGATCAGACCAGTGGTAAGAACATTCCAAACAGTAGATATAGTACAATATTCCAGGGTCAGTATACATTTACTTTGCATGGGAAATTGAAATCTCAGAGTAAATGAAGCCTAGTGAATTTGAAGGTAACGTTGTATGGCATGTGGAAGTGAAAATACTTGGCAGGGCCCTAGGGTCCCTTAATGGTGCAGATATTTAACAAGGTTGGTTGCTGTCAGAAAGATCTGAGTCTCAAGTGTACTGAGAGGCACTTTGGGAGAAAGTGCTTTTAAAAGATCAGTCACTAAAAACACTATGGAGTACAGTTGTTGTTATAAGTTAACATTGACTCTGCAAACACTGGCTGCAATACTCTGAAGAATTCTATGTTTAAAAAAACTGAATGATACACATCAAAAGAAGATGCAAGGAATATACAGAATCATTTTACCAAAAAGAATTCATTAATGTTCAAACCGTTTCAAGAGGATGTCGTTGGGAGCTGCTGAGTCATTCCAACTCATAGTGATCATATGTACAACAGAACAAAATACTGCCTAGTCCTGTGCCATCCTCACAGTTGTTTTTAAGCCAGATTTTAAGATTTTAAGCCAGATTCAAAAGAGGATGTAAAATAAGGGATATCATTGCTATTGTCAGATAAATCCTGACCAAAAATAGAGAATGCCAGAACAATGTTTAATTGTGCTTTATTGACTATGTGAAAACATTCATCTGTGCGGACCACAAAAATTATGGCTAACATTGTGAAGAATGGAAGTTCTAAAACATTCAGTTGTGTTCATATGGAACCTGTACATGGATCAACAGGCAGTCATTCTAAAAGAACAAGGTTCAAAATTGATAAAGTCATATGGTAGGGTGATACCCTTTCACATTATTTATTTGAATAATATGAAAAGCTGCACTATATGAAGAATGTAACATCAGGATTGGAGGAATTAGGAAAGTACAAAGGATAAGAAGGAGCTTCCTGTGATCAGACCAGTGGGAAGAACATTTCAGATAAGGATGCATTACAATGTTCTAGGGTCAGTACACAGTGGTTTCAAAATTATATAACCTTGCTTAATGAAAATGAAGACCTGAAGCATTAATAATGAAGTTCAGACTATAGATTTCAGTATGCATTGTGCCTGAACATGAGGAAAATGAAAATCCTCATAAGTGGATTGATAAATAATATCACAATAAAACGAGAAGAACTGAGAGTTGACAGCGATTTCATTCTGTTCAGTCAACATCCTTGGAAGCAACACCCAAGAAAGTAGTTGAATTTCATATTAACACCGAGAAAATCTGCTTCAAAATATCTCTTTAATATTTTAATAAGCCAAGATGTTGCTTTTATGACTAAGGTGCATCTGACTCCAGTCATGGTCTTTTCAGTCACTTCATATGCACGCAAAAGTTGCATGGTGTAAAAAGAAAATAAGAATTACGGTGTTTGAACTGATGTGTTGGTGAAGAATATGAAATATTTTGTGGGTTACCAAAAAAATAAATAAATAAACAAATCAGACATTGAATAAATGCAACCAGAATTCTCCTTAAAAGTGAGGATGGTGAGATTCTTTTTACTTGTTTCCATTGGACATGCCATTAGGAAAGACCATTCAACAGAAAAGGACATCATATTTGGTAAAGAAGAAAGCTAATGCAAATGAGGGAAACCTTCAATGCAATGGACTGACAAAATAGCTGCATCAGTGGACTCAGATAGACCAACAGTAATGAGAATGGTGTGGAATAGACATTGTTTTATCCTGCTAACTTACGGTTGCTCTGAGTTGGAGATGACTTGACAGTAATTAGCACTCTGGTAGCATAGTGGTTACAAATCGTGCTGTGAACCTCAAGGTTAGCAGTTAGAATCTACCAGTTGTTCTGCAGGAGATAGATGAGGCTTTCTGCTCCCATAAAGATTTACACCCTCAGAAACCCTGTACAGGGTCACTATGAATCAGAACCGACTCCAAGGCACATAACCACTAACCACCACCAACATAGGTCATGATGGCATCTGTTTAACACTACTGACTTCTAATCAGGGCCACAGTGGATATTAGATCCTGATAGAAAAATGTGGAAACAAAGTGAAATTTTTTAAATGTACAAACTTACTGGACAGACTGAGACAAGCTTCCCCCTGCCCCCTGAATTCTATTACCCTGAAATACCTTTTGAACTTTGAACTACAAGTATTCCTGGAGGTCACCTCTCAGGCAAATAACAGACTGGCCCATAAAGTGAAGAATATCACTTGTGAGTGCTGCTCCTTTGAAATATCATCTGTTGGATACCAAAAAGTCAACATTTACTCTAAAGCAAAGATGAGCAGGTAAGGGGTGTAGGAAACTAGATTAATTCAAAATGGAATAATTAGAACAGAAATAATAAGAATGTTGACATATTATGAAAAAATGTAGCTAATCTAACTGAACCATTTGTTTGTTTTTGTTGTTGCTAAATGCCGTTGAGTTGGTTCTGACCCGTAGCGACCTTGTATAGGGTTTCCCAGGAGCAACTGGTGGGTTTGAACTGCTGACCTTGTGGTTCAAACTGACCTTGTGGTTGAACAAATTATTCTGTACTCCACACCAGTACTCCGAACCATTTGTTTAGAAACTACTAATTGGTAATGGGATTTGCTGTGTAAACTTTCACTGAAAACACAATAAAATATTATTTTAAAAAGAGCAACATAGACCTTAAAAAAGCAGTTTAATTTTGTTCCTTTAGCCCAATAGAACTCAAATTCAAGTGTTCAAGCAGAGGAGGACAAGGTCCAGTTTATGCTTCTTAGAAGCTCAGTGTGACTGCTTTGTGCAGATCTAACATGATTAGAGCAAAATTGCAAATAAGGGGAACACCCACCTTATTCTCTTTGAATACTAAGGGATTGTGTGTTCCTTTTCTAAATTAATTCCATGGGTTTTTTTTTTTTGTTTTGTTTTTTTTTGGCTCTTGTTAAATAACACATGCAAATTTGAAGCTACTTAAATCTGAATTAAAGAACAGGATTTTATTTTTATTTTGACTATCCTATCCTATATATGGAGTCCTGGTGTGGCTCTGTGGGTTAATGTGCCAGACTGCAAAGCCATTTGAACTGCAAGGTCGCCAGTTTAAGCTCACCAGCTGGTCCTTGGAAACCCTATAAGGCACGCTATGGGTGAAAACTGACTCTACGGCACTTAGCAACAACAACAACATCCTATATATGGAGTCCTGGTAATTTAAAGATTCAAATGGACCGTACTGTGCAGTGTGGGATAATACACAGACAGCAAGGTCAATTTGAATCTTTAAATTTACCAGCCGCTCCTGGGAAACCCTATACAGGGTTGCTATGAATTGGAACCAACTCAACAGTACTTAACAACAACATCCTGTAAATAGTAGTCAATATGAAAAATGCTAGTCATGTTTTTCTTTCTTTTTTGAACAACATGTGGATTGTTTTGAATTTAAATAAAAGTTTATTTTATGTAAATATCAGTTACTCCTGGGAAGTGTCCGAGGACAAATTATGTTTATTACTCTAGTTCTCAAGTGTGTATGGGGGTGTTGGGAAGGAGAGAGGTCATGTTTTCCTAAAGAAAATATTTTAGTAAGTAAATGCTGAGAACTTATGCACTAATTCTTTAAAATAGACCTGAGATATCGTAAAACTGCTACAATAAAGTGATAGATTGATGGTTATACTTTATGTGCTATTCATTAAAGTATTACATTTTATTTATCTAGACATTGAACCTCTTTAGTGCTATTGGATTACCCTTGGAAAACTAAAACAAGAAGAATTAGTATATTTGAACTGTAATGTTGGTGAAGCACATTAAGCATTCTGTCCTGCTGTAGGATAAGTACTGGAACCCAAAGGTTGATTTGAACTGCAGGGTTAGTGGTTCACATTCATCAACTGTTCCACAGAAACCCTATACAGATTCTCTATGAGTCACAACTGACTCTACAGCACTTGACAGCAACATCTAAAAGAATAAACAAATTAGACTTTGAATAAATATAACCAGAATCTTCCTTAGAAGTGAAGATGATGAGCTTGTTACTTACTTTCGTTAAACATGCCATTAAGAAAGATCATTCAATAGAAAAAAACATCATGTTTGGTAAAGAAGGCTAATGAAAATGAGGGAAACCTTCAATGCAATGAATTGCCAAAATAGCTGAATCAATGGACTCAATAACAACAACCGTTGTGAAGAGGTGTGGAATAGGCAATGTTTCATCCTGCTAGTTTTAAGATTGCTGTGATTTGGACCCAACTTGATGCTAACTGTATCAACTGTATCAAGGTTTCTGAGTTTCTCATTTAAAAATTCATAGGACACAAAGACAGCTCACTTGCTCAACATTAATTGGAGGCTTTTACAAACGACGTACAAAAATGGCTGTGGAAACGTGGAAATATGTGTATATTCACTAATGATTCAACAGACATCACTTCCAGTTTGATCACATGAATAGATTCCTATTGTTGTTATTCAGTACCCTCAAGTTGGTTCTGGCTCATAGTGACCCTGTATAAGATTTCTGAGACCATCTTTCTGGGAACAGAAAGCCTCACCTTTCTCTAACGGATCAACTTCTGTGCTCAAATCACTGACCTAGTGGTTCTCAGTACGGTGCTTATCCCACAGAGCCACCACACTCCCAAGATTCTTACTAGGCTAATAATATTGATAATGATGATGAATCAAACTGTGTAAGCCCAGTCTCTTATTTAGATACATTATTCATCACTTTTTTTTTTAATTAAAGTGTTGTTGTTGTGGTTAAATACTCTCAAGTAGGTTCCAACTCACAGCAACACTATATAGGATTTCTGAGGAGCAGCCATTGGGGTTGAACTAGAGACCTTGTGGTTCTCAGTCAAGTGCAGATCCTACAGCAGCAACACAGCCATGAAAGTCCCTATGTAATTTGCATCTGAGCTTGGATTGCAATTTAGAGAGTGAACAATAATATTAAGTCTAAATGAAATATAGCCTAGAAATAATGGAACTCTTCAGTTAGAAGGAACCTTGGAACTCATCTAATCAAGCCCTTTATTTTGCATACTGATTGGTCAGGAGAGGTCATGTAGCTTCGTGGTGACCCTTTTGCCACTTTAGAGCATTAGAAACTATTTACTTGAAATGCAGTATATTAACAACCCAAATAAATTATCTTTGTTCAATTACACTTCAATAAAATATTTTTATCTTTATCCAGAGTGTTTGCATCTTCTAAAGGAGAATTGTCCAATTGATGCCTTTTTGTATACAGTTTGCCCCCACACCCACCCCTTTTAAAATTTAGTGCCAGGACATGTCCAGAAAAAATATAAAATATCTGAGACAAATGAACCAGAAGTAGACCTTCTCTCCATGCTGGAAGGAGGGCAGGCC
>NW_006408554.1:19396505-19398333 GCF_000296735.1 Chrysochloris asiatica | reverse complement strand
TATGTGAGAGATGTGTCTCTTGTAGCTTGCATATTGAAGGATCTTGTTTTCTTATCCATTCTGTCACCCTCCGTCTCTTAACAGGTGCATTTAATCTGTTTACATCCGTGTAATGATTGAAAGGTATGGATTAATTGCTGTCATTATGTTTGTTTGTTTTTGTGGTGTTGCTGCTTTCTTTGGTCTGTGTGTCTTCCTTTGCTAAGTTCATGCTTTTTGTGTTCTTTCTTGTGAGTTTCCTCATAGTTTTAATATTTCCATGTTCTTTTTGGATTTTCATTCTCTTGGTATGTTGTGAAGTGTCAGTTTTCTTTGAGATTGCCTTATAGTTCATTAACTTTTCTCTCCATTAGTGCAGTCTATTATAGCCTGTAATCTACCTGATCTTCTCACCATCTGTATCTCTGTTCCTTTGTGTTTAACTTCTTTTACATTGTAAATGTTTTGATAATAGACTGACCTCCCAGATTCTCTGAGTTTGTTCTTATAGTTTTATTCTGTTCTTGACTTTTCCTTCTGTCAATTTATTTCTGGGAGGTTCTGACATATATGCCAATCTCTGGTTGTTGTCTGTTCTTGTTGGTTCTCAGTCCATAGAACTCCCTTTAGGATGTTTTGTAGCGCAGGGTGTGCTTTCGCAAAATCCCTTCGCTTCTGTTTATCCTGCAATGTTTTAATTACATCGTCATATTTGATTGATAGCTTTGCTGGATAAAGGATTCTTGGTTGGCAGGTTTTTTCTTTAAGGGTTTTATATATATATCCCCATTGCCTTCTTGCTTGCATGGTTTCTGCTGAGAGATCTGAGCTTAATTTGACTTGCTTGCTTTTGTATGTAACATTTCTGTTTTGCCTAGCTGCTTTCAGGAGTGTCTCCTTAATCTTTGATTTGGAGAGCTTCATTATGATATGTCTCGGAGAATTTCTTTTGGGGTCTATCCTTCCTGGGGTTTATTGAGCTAATTGAATGTTCATCTTTTCACTTTTTAGGATGTTAGAGAAATTTTCTTCCAGCAGTTCTTCAGCTATTTCCTCTGTGGACTTGTGTGATTCTTCTTGTTCTGGAATGCCATTAATTCTGATTTTATTCCTCTTCATATTGTTCAACATGAATCTTAGACGTCCTTCAGATTTTTTATCCTGTTTTCTGTTTGCTCTTCTATCTTGGTGGTATTGAGTGATTTGTCTTGCAGTTCACTGGTTCTGCCTTCCATCTCTTCTCTTCTACTCGTTTTTCCTTTCAGAGTATTGTCTGTTTCTTATATTCTATTATTGATCATTTGGATGTTTTTCTGTAGGTTTTGAATTGTTTCCAATGCTGTATCTATCTTGTTTGATTGTACCTGTAGTGCCTTCCTGACTTCTTCCTTACTTTTCTCAACTCCACTGTAAAGTGTTTTGAAACATTTTATAATCATTTTCTGAATGCCTGAGAGATTTCCAAGGCCTGCCCTCCTTGCAGAATGGAGTCCAGGTCTACCTCTAGGTCATTTGTCTCAGACATTTTCTCTTGTTTCTGGACATGTGCTGATATGGTCCTCTGCTTTTTCTTCTTGGACATACATGTTTAGTGTTTATCTGTGGCCTTAGTACTTAATTGAATATGTGTTTTGTTATTTTTTATTCTTTCTGATTGCTTCCAAGTAGATGTGATCAGGATGTGGGCTTCCCTTTTCACTCTTCTTATTGCTTAATTTAGAGTAAATTTCACAGGCATTGTCTGCCTCCCTGGTGTATGGCAGTTGGTATTGGTTCTTGCCTGTGTTTTGGTGTTTTATAGAGTGTGATTGTAGCTTGACTATATGGCAGCAGTTGCTGTCTCTTCTTG
>NW_006408554.1:19377003-19396028 GCF_000296735.1 Chrysochloris asiatica | reverse complement strand
CAAACAGTGGCAGGGGATGGGGGTTGGGCACTGCCAATAAACAGCAAAAAAAAAAAAGAAAATCAGAACAAAGCAAAACCAACAAAGTATATTGTCCACCTTTTCTCTGCAGTTCCCACTGCATTTTTCTGTGGTGTGTCTGCTCTCCCGCTTGGTTTTGTCATTTGGTCTCGCCCAAGTTGTTGGCTCTGGGCCGCCAAGACTGGCAGATTCAAAAGTAAGCGATGTCTTACTAACACTTCAAGTTCCAATAGGTATAAGCCTTCAAACTTTTAAAGGTATTCCTACCTATGTGGTTCTGAGTTTTGGAGCTCTACCCTGGATCTGCTTTGCCTGGTATTCTGTGGTATTGCTGATAGTGAACTTCACTGCACCTGTACCCTAGCCACCATCCTCAATTCTTAACAAACATTTTAACATATACTTCTTGTTGTTAAGTGCTGTCAAGTTGGATCCAACTCTGGTGGCCATGTATAGGATTTCTGAGACTTTAAATTGTTGTGGGAACAGAAAGCCTCAATGTTTCTCCCAAGGAGTGGATGGTGGGCTCAAACTGCCAACTTGTGGTCCACTATCCAGTGCATATTGAATGGAGCCACATGCTTAGTGTTCTGTTTATGTTGTTGTTGTCAAGTTGATTCCGACTCATAGTGACCTTATATAGGGTTTCCAAGGAGCAACTGGTGAGCTTGAACCACCAACCTTGCAGTTCAAATGACTTTAGGTGCTGTCAAATCGAGTTTCAACTTATAGCTATCTCATGTGACAGAGTAGAACATCACCATAGGATTTTCTTTATGATAACTAAGTGCCAGGTCTTTCTCCTGCTGAGAAGCTAGGTGGATTCAAACTGACTATCTTTCTGTTAGTAGCTAAACACTTTAACTGTTACATGACCAGGCTCTTTGTCCTATATATTGTTGTTGTTGAGTGCTGTAGAGTCAGTTCCGAGCCATAGTGACCCTGTATAGGGTTTCCAAGGAGCCTTTGGTGAGCTTGAACTACCGACCTTGCAGTTCAAATGTCTTTGCAGTCTGGCACATTAACCCACAGCACCACACCAGGACTCCATACACATACACACATATATATGACAACAGCAACTCAAATAAATTTATATATATGTATGTATGTATGTATGGTGGTGGCGGTGTGCCGTGTAGTTGGTTCTGACTCGTAGTGACCCTGTATAGGGTTTCTGAGGAGCAGCTGGTGAGTGTGTACCCCAACCTTTTGATTCAAACTGACCTTGCAGTCCAGTGCATTAGCCTAGAGCACCACACAAAGTCTCTATCACTCTCTATATATGTATTTAAGTTGCTGTTGCCATTTTGATCTCATGCAGATAATTCTTTAAAAACATTCAATTCTCAAGGCAGTTATTCTTTACTAATTCAGCCCAATTGTTGTTTGGTTTAAAGGGGTCCTGGTGTTCCACTCTAGGATAAGCACGGGACTGCAAACTGCAAAATTGGTCATTTAAACACATTAACTAGTCCTCAGTAATCCTATATTGGGTTTCTATGAGTTGAAGTTGATTCAATGACACTTAACAACTATATATACACACACAATGAATTAAAATATACACAGCAAAACGTGCACCAATTCAACAATTTCTTTTAGTCAATTTCATCGCATAGGTTACATTCTTCAAGATGAGCAACTATTCTTACTGCAATTAACCAAATTAGTCTATCACCAACATTATGATAAACTCATTTTCCCTAAGATTCTTATCTAACTTTTTTAGTTGCTTTTTCCATTTTTATCTCATATAGATAATTCTTAGAAAAAGCACAATTCTCAAGACAAACATTCTTTACTAATAAAGCTAGATTGTTGTTTGGTTTAAAGATGACTTCAAGAGTCTAACCGTCACATACATGTATATGTTGTTGTTGTTGTTAAGTGCTGTTGAGTCAATTCCGACTCAGCAACACCTGCATAGGTTTTCTGAAGAGATGCTGGTGGGTTTGAACTGCCAACCTTGTGGTTAGCAGTCCACTGCTTAGACTAGAGTGCCACACCAGGACATAAGGACAGTTAGACCCTTATCAGATAAACGTTCCTAAAAATATTTTTCTAATCAATAATTGTCTGTTTGCTTTCTTTATACAGTCCTTTGATGAACACAATTATTTAATTTTTCTGAGGTCCCGTTTTTCTGTTTTGTTTTTTGCTTTCGTTTTTGTGTCAGATATTCCATTTTTAAAAGCTAGGTCTGACACTTGTGCCCTTCTATTTTCTTCTAAGAATGTAACACTTTTTGATTTTGCATTTATGTTCTTACTGCATTTTGAATCGGATTTTGTGTATGGTGTGTCCAAAAGTTTTAAATGGTTGATTTTTTGAAGGGAGATTTCCATGTCTTTCTTTGAAAACATCTTGGATTGGCAGCTGAGTGTTTTAACTATTTGTACCACCCACAAGACATAGTGTCATTATGACTAATGTATAATTGTTGTTGTTGTTATGTGCCGTGGAGTCGATTCCGACTCATAGCCACCCTGCACAGGGTTTCTGAGGCTATAAATCTTCACAGGAGCAGAAAGCCTCATGATTCTCCTGCGGAACAGCTGATAGTTTTGAACTGCTAACCCTGAGGTTAGCAGCCCAGTTCGTAACACTATGCTACCAGAGCTCCTTAACGTATAATTAGTATCCACAATATTTTTAAAGTTAGTCTTTACCTACGTTAGAGAATTATTGAAGCAAATGGAAAATTAGAAAGACAATCTAGAAAAAACATTTCATCTTGACATGAAAGTTTAGTTTGATTGTTGAGATTCAGAAATACATTTGCCCACCAGGTTGGTGTGTGAGGAGAAATTTAGTGTCAGCTGGGCTAGTATGATGCTTATGCTGTTTCATTGTGGATTTACTTGAGAATGAAATATTTTCCAGGTGATTTTGCTGTTGTTGTTAGGTGCCATCGAGTGACTGTAGTGACCTTATGCAT
Organism: Chrysochloris asiatica; assembly: GCF_000296735.1. Classification (NCBI taxonomy): domain Eukaryota; kingdom Metazoa; phylum Chordata; class Mammalia; order Afrosoricida; family Chrysochloridae; genus Chrysochloris; species Chrysochloris asiatica. The sequence goes on along the minus strand of NW_006408554.1, from coordinate 19,393,066 downwards.
AACAGGATGAAACACTGCCTGGACCTACGCTAACTTCATAATCATTGCAATATTCAATGTCTGGGTGCTATCTGACAGTGTTCCATTCCTTTCATACGGTTTTCAGTGACTAAATATTCGGATGTAGTCTCTCTCCTTCTTCCTAGCCTGTCATAGTCTGGAAGCTCATCTGAAACCTGTCCACTGTGGGTGACCCTGCTGGTATGTAAAATACCAGTGGCTTAGCTTCCAGAATCACAGCAACACGTAAGCCACCACAGTATGACAAACTGACAGATGAGTGGCAGCATGTGAGTGTATAGGAATTTTAAATGTCAAGTAGCCTAATCCCTGAGATTTCTATTTAGAGGATTTGGTGAAAATGTAACAGTACATAAATTGAGTACTTGATTTTTTGCAAATAACACACCTATGTAAATAATGTATCCACTCACATATAACATATTATGTTGTGTGTTAAAGAAAAGTGTGTGGTATTGTGTGGATGACCAAAAAATTATTATGCGTAAGAATATGGTAACATAGCTGCATGCTGCATTCCTTTTTAGATGTATGTAAACCCACTCCTAACTTATTGGCTATTTTGTCATCTAACATTTCACATTTACAACCAAAGTGAAAAATCTGACTACTATTTGCATTCCCCATATATATCTGTCAGTGATGGCCACAAGACTGGGTCAGAATAAGACATGTGAGGACCCTAACCACTGATGGTCTGTAATGATCCCTTATCTGCTTATTCAATAAACCGGGATATGTGAGTTATATATATATGCATGTATATCTATATATGTGTGTATGTATATAAATACTCTTCAAAGAAGATGTGGGATGTCTCCTCCTAGCTTTACCTAAATTAAACATACAATTATCATTAGCAATTTCCCAGTGTTTCTAAAAATATCACTTAGGCAAACATATGGGCTAAAGAAAAAAATATATGAAAAGTCTTCAAAATATTCATGGTAAAGTGGAATTAAAAGATAATGGAGGTGCATCAGCCCTTGTCCATGGGGTTGGGTGCCTAATTTCTCAAGATCAAATAAAGAAAACTTCACTCTCGCTAAAAAAAAAAAAAAAAAAAAAAAGATAGTGGAATTTTTCCACAAACTTTTTGAAGCCACCTCACGTGTGTGTGTGTGTGTGTGTGTGTGTCTTTTATCCATGATATAAATTCTCTTTAAGTAATATCAGTTTCTTAAAAGAAAGTCAGTCTGAAGGGAAATGGAAAATAAAATATATTATATAATGTTTACTGTCTAAATATTCATTTACTTTATTTCTTTGAAGAATTGTTCAATTTTCTTATATGAGGATACATAAATAATCTGATAAAATATAAATAAATATTTTGATAAATATCCTTTTTTGCTTCCATGGAAGACAATTTAAGAAACATACTTGTTGTTGCAAAACAGAAATGTTATGCATTATAAATACTGAATTTTATGCCTAATATCTTATTTTTTAGCATATATAGAGTAATACAAGTGTGTTCCATACAACAGTGATACAAATGAAATTCACTTGATATATAAAACTTTTTACATTAGATAAATATTAGTATTTCCCATATTTTGGGATGCTTGCTATGTTAGTATTAAATTACCTATGTTGCTATTATATTAAATATATACTCGCTTATATCTGCCTATATGTCAGACACTTATTTTAAAGCTGAAGTTCTAAGTATTATTGTTTACAAACTTTAGAACATAATTCTGTATATAAGTGTGATACAATTTAAAAAGTAACTTGATTGAATGAATGAATTAATTCAAATTTCCTGCCTTTTTCTTGTCATCTGGGACTAGAGTTCCCAGTTGTTATTTATTAGGATGTGCTCAAAAGCATACCCTTGTGTTTGTCTCATGGCAAAGAGCATTCATTGCTAGCCGTGCTGTTTGGAGATGTTGGATCAGCCCATGCTGAGTTATAAGATAGTTCTCTCCAAATGGAGGCGCTCTGATAGCGCAGTGGTTACAAATTGGGCTGCTAATCTCAAGGTCTGCAGTTCGAAACTTCCAGCTGTTCCACAGGATAAAGATGAGGCTTTCTGCTCCTGTAAAGATTTATAGCCTCGGATTCCCTATGCAGGGTCATTATGAGTCGGAACCAAATCCATGGTACACCACCACCACCATTCAAAATGGATTGTTGTTGTTAAGTGCCATCAAGTCTATTCCAACTCTTAGTGACACTGTATAGAGTTTCCAAGGAATGACTGGTGAATTTGAACTGCTGATCTTGTGGTTAGAAGTCCAGTGCTTATCCTATAGTACAGACCTGTTATTTATTAATACTCTTTCAATCTGCCGTTACCTAGTAAATGATAATCCAGGATCCCGTCGCATATTGGGTTAATGCAGTAAAAATGAGACTTGACAACCCACTGCCACTTCTTGTTTATTAGAAAGACAGAGTACACTCCCAAGAGAACTACTGAGACTAAGAGTTTCAGTTACATAAGACGGGACTACAGGAAATTGATGTCAGTGAAGGTGTTGCAGGTGTAGGGGCCTCATAGCTTAAACAATCTTGTGTGTGGGTGCTCTTGGGACTCTGTGTGAGTTTTATTTCTGACTGGCAGTTTCATGCACTGGAGCTATATGGATTTCATTTATTGCCCTGTCAGTTCCTTTCCAACTTGTGTCCTGTCTGCAGAGTTTCTATGGGTCTTAGCTTTGGAAAACTAGTGTCCCTATTTTGTTGATACTCTCAGTGCTTGTTTGCCCTGATTATTGGTAACCTGTTCCTGCTCCGAGGTGTGAGATGAGAGTAATTCTAAGGTTGGGATAGCTAAGATTTGGTAGTTAATGTAATGATAGAATTTGGTACTTATATACTGATGTAGTCATCTTCCGTTTTGTGATCTAATGTGGTCATCTCTATTTTCACGTAATGCCAATTTTCACAAAATGATCTGGGATTTGGAAACTAACCATGTCCGTAAGTGCAGAGTGAGTGCATTTTGAATTATTATCACAATAATACTTGTATTTGTGTCATTTCAAACCTCTGTCTCTGTACACTGGAGGGAAGAACCATTGAAAGGCATTATAAAATGAAAACATTATTCTTTATCTCAGTTTTTTTTTTTTTTTTTTAGCTAGGAAGTTTACCATAAATAAGCTTTGAATAGAGATTGGTGCATTATATTTTCTCTTCTCTTTACTATTGGATTTCTTTCTGAGTTGTTAGTGCAAAGGGGTGAACTTTATGATCTCTCAGTTCTTTGTAGCTCTAATTGCTATATATCTTTTTATCCTGCAATACAGTATATGTTCTGATTGAAGAAGCCGATTTTCTAGTTTGCTGAACAGGTAATAAACTACTGTTAAAAACTAAGATATTCAGAATTGTGCAGTGTACATATTAGTCAATCCACTATGACATTTCAATGAATGTTGAACCTTTTTAACTATTTAACTAGTCCTATTTATAGCATTAAAATGATATTGGGACATATATGAGTGGGCTTTAAAAAGTTTATGGAAGAATTCTAGTATTTTTTATTTCCATTTTCTCATGAATTCTTTGAAGCTCCCTTGTACATGTCAATGGCTTTAAAATTATACACATGTAGAATAATAGAGTCAGCTTCTGTGATTTGAAGGACAACTCCTAGTTTGAGTGACTGAGAGCAGACAGGATAGCTTTTTGTTGTTAAGTGCTGTTGAGTAATTTCTGATGCATAGCCACCCTGCATAGGGTTTCCAGGGAACAGTTGGTAGGTTTGAACTACCAACCTTGTTCAAACTGACCCTGAGGTCCAGTGCTTATGCTACAGCACTACACCGGGACTTGTTTGTTGTTATTGTTAAGTGCTATAGAGTTGGTTCTGACTCATAGTGACCCTGTGTAGGATTTCCAAGGACTGACTGGTGAGTTTGGACTGCCGACCTTGTGATTCAAACCAATCTTACAGTCTAATACTTTATTCTATAGCAGCATACCACAACTTTCCCATTGCAGAGTGTGCCAGAGGTTTCTACTCTTTGGTTTTGTGGATGCTGGGTTCTACATGCAACCAGGTACTACATGAGCCCAGCTATGCTCCATTAGTAAAACACCATGGAATCATGGCCACTGCAGATTGTAAGACCTGAGCTAAGATCTGCATGATTCAGAGCATTCAGAGGGGAGAGCAGTTGAAGGTCATTGACTCATATGTGAAATGGGCACAGTAACTTCTCAGTGGTGTGCTCTAGGAACAGATAGATGGCATATCACCCCCAACTTCACCTTTCATGTATTGAGCCAAGCTAAAAACATTCTAATGACAACTGATCATTTACACCAGGAGACCTGAGTGCATTAGAGACAAAATGAGTGGATGAGAGATTTGGTGATTCATTTCTGAAGACCCAGTGTAAATGTCTGCCTGTTTGCCTATAGATGTGGATGATACTCCCTAAGTACAGGCTGAAAGTGAGTTTTGGAGTGTGGGGTAGTTAAAAGAGAATTCCAAATGTACACGCATCTACTCCCTATAAACTGAGCACTTTATATCTTTAAATGACATTTTTGTGATGGAATGTAGGAGCTTTAGATGATTTAATTTTATCCAAATAAGAAAAATGTATTGATTCTGTAGATCTCAGTGAGTGAAACTATTGCTCTAGAACTTGCAATGCAAAGAATAGGAAATGTTGGGTATCTTTAGATAGGAATCCTGTCTTTTCTAAAGTAAATTTTGTGACAGCTTGAAAAACAGATCATCCCCATGTTCAAGGATTCTGAAGGAGTGATTATCTGAGTCTGAATAGAAGACTCTTAAAGGCAAATCTTGACTCTATGATCATGAATGATCCTTTTGGAGATCAAAAAGCAAAAAACCCAAAACATTATGGGAATATAAATAGCTCTCTAATCAACTTTGAAACGGAAATGTATATTTTATTAAAAAATCAAGTAAAAGAAGTATAGTAAACATGGACCCCCTCTCCTCACACACACAAACACACACACACACAGAGTATACAAGAAAGGAATACAAATTTAAAAATTACATCATACTATTTGTAAGGATTATTGAACATCATTGCATTTCTTCTTTCATTTTAATTGTGCAAATGAAGCTACCTGATCAAGGGAGTATTCTCTCCAGTTACCTGGCAGTCTCAGATATCTTCATCTCAAGTGTAGTAATGGGATTCTTGACACTTTTTACCTTTAAACAGGGTTGGAGTGAACTTTTTTTGCTTTAGTGGGGAGTCCGGGCTGCTGAAATTAGAGTGGAGAATGGATTCATGAAGGTTAAGTCCAAGTTTAGACAAAACCTAACCAGGTAGGTAAAAGTTAAAACTTAGGTTGCAATGTGTTCTAATGACAGAAATCAGAATATGTTTAATGTATAAAACTGTCCCTAAACATAAAAGTTGGAGTCCTGGTGTGGTGCTGTAGGATAAAGCACTGGATTGCAAGGTCAGTTTGAACCACAAGGTCTGTAGTTCAGACTCACCAGCTGCTTCTTGGAAACCCTAATCAGGTTTGCTATGAGCTAGAACTGAATTGATGGCACTTAACAACAACAACATGCATACAATTTAGAAAAAGTTCTGACAACTCAAGATAGGAATGACCATTCCCTTCTACATCCTACATATACTTCTCTTCTTACACATGAAACATTTTATTAACCTTTGCCAATTCCAACCAATTCATTAGATTTTGTGTTCTTTGAAGGGAAAGGCAACGTTTTTTCTGCCTCCTATGGAATTATGCAATCATGAGTTAAATAAAAGATGTGGTCACATAAGGAGGCTGAGAAAATGCACAAGCCAATCAGTGGCTCTAGACGTTCTTTGAGAGAAAACATTTTTACTGAATCAAAACCAAACAAAACCTATTGCCTTTGAATAGATTGTGACTCATGTCAACTATATAGGACAAGTAGAACTGCTCGTAGGATTACCATGATTGTAAATCTTTATGGGAGCAGACAGCCTCATCCTTCTCCCGTGGAATGACTAGTGGGTTTGAACTTTGATCTTGCAGTTAGCAACCTAATGCTTAGCCCACTGTGCCATCAAGACACTTTATGATATTACCCTTGACAACATTAAAGCTTATGATATTTGACCTAGATATTGAAGAATCAAAAAGGAAAGATAACTTTATATCTTTTAAGATTACTTTATCTTACATTGTCTTAACCTTATCTGGGTCCGTACCTACCAAGACATTGTGCTTCATGTTATAGTTACTGATAAGCATGGCCTTTCCACCTTATATCTTGAGGAGTCCTCAGCTTCCATAGAGATACATTTCATCTTGGTAGCTCTTCCATTACCTTTCTGACTGGATGGGGTTTCTACTACTTCCTAACTGAGGAAGAGCTTCTACTACCTTCTAACCTAGGAGGAGCCTTCTCAACTGTCCTACTAAGGCAAAACATTCATGGTTGTGAACTGAATTAATCATCGGAACAACTCAGGGAATCAGCCCTATTTGCATATTAACTCTTCTCGTTTAAGGGATTCAGATGTCTCAACTTAAGGACAGTGAGGCAGATGGATGACTTGAGTGGGGGGAGGGTTGTACCAATGGGAAGAACAAGAGTCAATCTGGCTTTTTATTACTTGATTCAACAACAAAATCAAAGCAATAACCAACCCCTTGGAAGGGAGGATGGTGAATCTTTGGCTGGCTTACTGTGGACATGTCATCAGGAAAGAACGATTACTATATAAGTAGTTCATATTTGGGTGAAGTGGTAGGTCAGAGAAAATGAGAAAAACCTGGAGACATATTGATATGGTGGCTGCAACAATGGAATCAAACATAACAATGATTGTAAGTATGTTACAAGACCAGGCTACATTTTCTCTTTTTTACACATAAGGTTGACATGAGTTTGAATTGACTTGAGGAAAACCAAAACCACCCTCACCCCCCTGGATATGTAGTCTTTTGGGTCTTTAATAATAAAAACTACAAAATATCAGTATGTAGCCCAGCTCCAGGTTAGTCTGCAGAGTCAGTACAGAACACTGTTAAGAGATCTGTGGCAGGTTTTAGTTCTCTGTAGGTACGCATCTTCAATTAAACATTTTACCTGCTATACAAAACAAAAAAAAAAAAAGTCAGCCACAGGACAGCGTTAGTTCAGTGTTAGTTTGATAGCTACCATTTGCATTCCTAGTAAGAAATATTAGCTCAGGGATTTTAATGCAATTAGAACTTAAATTTTATTTCTTGCAAAGAAATAGGTTTTCATTAGCATTTGTCATCTGAGATTATTTCAGAAATCCCTAGGTTGCCAAAGTATATATTTGGTGCATATCCTGGTTCTCCTCAGTTTGCATACTGGAATTTATTCATTCATTATCATGTATACATTCATTCTGCTATTACTCAGTAAGTTTTCATAGATGTATGAGTCTTATGTTTTCTGCTTAGAATATACAACTATATATATTGTATGTTATTACTATATATGCTTTTGACTGTTGCTTCCATGAGTGTTGATTGTGGATCCAAGCAACAGTTGTCTTTGATAACTTCAATCTTTTCTCCATTTACTATGATGTTATTTATTGGTCCAATTGTGAGGATTTTTGTTTTCTTTACATTGAGATGCAATTCAACTGAAGGCTGCTGTCTTTATCTTTTATCATTAAGCGAATATTTTAAGTCCTCTTTGCATCCAGCAAGTAAGATTGTCCCATCTGAATATTGCAGGTTGTTTATAAGTCTTCCTCCAATCCTGAAGCCACATCCATCTTCATATAGTTCAGCTTCACAGATAATTTGCTTAAAATACAGGTTGAATAAGTATCTTGAAAGGATAGAACCCTGGAACACAACTTTTTAAATCATTAAACTGAAAAAGTTTAAGTATTCCCTTGTTGTATTTGAACAACTGTTTCTTGGTCTATGTACAGATTTCTCATGAGCACAATTAAGTGTCCTGGAATACCATGTTATTGATAGCTTGCTATGATCCACATAGTTGAATGCCTTTGCATAGTCAAAAAAGTGCAAGCAAACATCTTTCTGGTATTCTATGCTTTTAGCCAAGATTCATCTGATATCAACAATGATTTTCCTAGTTCCACATCCTCTTCTGAATTCAGCTTGAATTTCTAACAGCTCCCTGTTCATATACTGCTGCAACCATGTTTTAATGATCTTCAGCAAAGTTTTACTTGCATATGATATGAAAGATATGGTTAGATGATTTTTCACTTTCCATTTGGACATCTGTCTTCAGAATGGGCACAAATATGAATCTTTTCCAATTGGCTGGCTACGTAGCTTTCTTCCAGATTTCTTAGTATAGGTGAATGAGCGCCTCCAGGACTGTATCACTTTGTTGAAAGTCTCTAGTGCAGTTTGGACTTCTTTCTTAAATATTAACCCAAGGTTGGAGACTGAGAATCCTTCCCAATGGGTAGAAACCATGCCATCCCTTTCATCTGGAGGAAGATTTATCTTTATTAAACTGAAGAGTGACTATGTCTTTTGCCCTGGAGTGAGGCATTATCTATATCTTCCAAATTTGTTGACCATACAAACATCTTTGAAAAGATAGTTCAGAGCACAGGCCAGTCAGTGCTTAATTCCTAAGATGTATAAAATTGTAAGAGATCTTTGGAGACTTGTTTGCCAACAAAGATCATTCACTGATCACACAGCTGTATTCAAGCCTGAGGCTCTTTTATACTAGCCATTCCTTGGAAACCCATGCAGGATCACTGTGAGTCAGAACCAACTCGACAGCACTTAACAACAACAACAACAACCCCCATTCCCCCCAATAAGCACTTGATATACAGCAGCATTTTTCAGAAACTACAGATTTGGGTTTTATGGAAGCCTTGTTCCTTCATAATTTAAGAAGCAAACCTTGAATCTTCATTACAAAATGTAGGGTGTCAATGCAGTAGATGTCATTCCTAAACACATGTCTTGCAGAATACAAAGTCACCTTACAGTCCCTTTTCAGCAGCCATCAAGGCAATCAAACTAAGTCATTTCTGATATTAAAATCTCTGCATGACCCAAACACATTTGCCCAAACACACCCAAAGTATATTCTGTGATGCCAAATTCTATAAAGAAATGTTGCCTTTAAATAAAAAAAAAAAGCAGTACATTTTAAAAGAAAGAAAGGAAAGAAAGCTGGTAGCTCTGTAGAGTATATTCTTGTTGAAAAATGGTTATTTGCATATTAAAGTCTCTTAGAAGTCTGGAATAAAGAATCTGTTTAATGATTTCCCAAATAATTTGACATTCCCAAATAACTTGATAATAAAAATCTTTTGTTTGGCAAATCATCTGTTACTACTCTGAGAGAGGCTGAAAAATTCAAGACTATAAACTAAAGCCAGACTCCTATACTTGATTCTAGGGCTTTCTCTCCACCATCTGCCCTCCCCAGCTCTTGTTTCCTATCCCCACCCCAACAGAAAATTCTGATAACTTTCTGCAGAGTTTGCAGGTCAAAGGAGAGATGTTTGATTTTCTCAGAATTTGATTTACTTCTAATTTGTATTTAAGTTTTTTCTTAGGTTATATAGTGATCTGTCTTTCTTTTCAAATATAGTTATTTGTTTTTTTGGTAGTAACACGCATATTGCCAATGACTTATTATTATTGTTGCTAGTTATCTTGTAATTGGCTACCAGACCTGATACATGTAACCGAAAAGAAACACTGCGTGGTCTTATTCTGTCTTCATGATCTTTCATATGTTTGAGCCCATTGTTGAGACCACTGGGTCAACTCAACAAGGATGGTTTCCCTTGGTTTTGGTGACACACTACTAAACATGATAGACTCCTGATATGGTGCTGTAGGATAAACACTGGACTGAGAACTAAAGGTCAGTGGTTCAAACCCACCAGCTGTTCCTTGGCAACACCCTGCTCAGGGTTGCTATGAATCAGAATCGACCCAATGACATTTAACACCACCAAACATATAATCATTTTTTTTTTCATTATGTTGTTGTTAAGTGCTGTTGAATCAGTTCTGATTCATAGTGACACTGTGTAGAGTTTCTAAGACTGTACAATTTTTGCAGAAATAGAAAGCCTTGTGTTTCTCCCACAGAGTGGCTATTAGACTTGAACCACTGACTTTGTATTACATTGTTGTTGTTCTGTGCCTTCGAGTTGGTTTTGACTAATACCAACCCTGTATAGGATTTCCAAGAAGTGGATGGTGAATTTGAACTGCCAACTTTGTGGTTCAAACTGACCTTGCTTTCCAGTGCATTATCCCACAGTACCACACCAGGACTCATTGTAGTCCACTGCTTACTCTACAGATCCACTACACTTCCAGTATTTTAATTTGGTTAATGTTATAGAAGTAAAGGTATTGGAGTGCACTGCAAATTCTTACTATGGATACAACACAGATTGACAGCAGCAGCAGTTAGACCTAACTTATCAAACCTGGACATTGTTAATATCTCAGGCACACATATGGAAGAAAGGCTAGAATTATGTCAAGAAGTACATAAATTCATAAAATAGAGAGTTGAAGCTAATTAACGCTCTCATCTTTTTCTTTTTTTTATAAATACTCAAAGGACCTGAAGTTAGTAGTTTGATAATTAGGCTGTTCTTCATTTTCAGACAGAAATTAGACATGATTAGGAATGCTGAAGTACTGGGCAGGTCAGTTGTGCCTCATTATTAGAGCCATTTAATGCATTTTAATGGTGGTTGATAAGGTGCAAAATGCTACGTAAGCCAAAAGAAGAAGTTTTATCCCATTACTTGTTAAACATAGATATAAATGAACTCATATTTGCATTTTTGTGCACTAATTCGAAAAATTAAACATTTCCTTGTAGATAGGAGCGGTAGAATGTGTAATTTGTGAGAAATGACCACTGCTGATGCCAGCACCCTTTCACACTGTGTTCCTTAGATCCCCAGAGATAAATGGGCCTTCTAATCACTAATGTAGCCAAAAGCCATCTTCAGCATTTTGATTCCTAAAGAATTGTGCATTAGGTTACAAGGTCAATTGCTTGTGTAAATGGCTTGTTTCATTTGTTCTCTAACTTTTTTTTAAAAAAAAGCAAGTAAAAAAGAATAATTTAGATATAAGTATTGTGTTATTTTGTGCATAGGGTCACTATGAGTTGGTACCGACTCGATGGCACCTAACAACAACAATTGTGTTATTTACATCTGGTATGAAGATTTGACTAATTTATATAGGCAGAAAGTAAATAGGACAAAGAGAGTTCCTGATAAAGATTCCATTTTCTTCTCTTAGTCTATATTTAGTCTTCTGCTGAAACTCAGATATTTTAGATAAGATTCTTACATTTTGAAGTGATTTTTCTAGAAGTACTAATGGTTGACATTGGAAAACATCAGTAAATATCTTCTCTGACCTTTCTACTTACCTGATTTGGGACCAATGAGAAAGTAGGCACTATCACTTCTTTTTATTTGTTTGTGTTAACTGACAAAAACCTGTTGGAGTTTGTAGCTTATATCTGAGGTGTAGTCCAAGTGAGTTTATGAACAAGTACATCAGGTAGAAGTTCAGGTCTGCATAGCAAAGGTACAGGATTGCTGCTTTTGTTTAGTCCAGGGCAGGAGTACAGATACTAATAAAAACCCTCCATGTTCTATCCACAGGTAACTCATTGCATAATTATAGACAGTTGTTGTTAGGTACCACTGAGTCAGTTTGGACTCACAGCAACCCTATAGAAAACAGCACCGGTCCTGTGCCATCCTCACAGTCATTCCTACTGTTGAGCCCATTGTTGCAACCGCTGTACCAGTACATCTCGTTGAGGGGCTTCCACTTTTCCGCTGATGCACTGGTTTACAAGTGTAACAATTATGAAGCAACAACCACGCCTCCTACATCTCTAGTCCTCATTTAGGTTTGATAATTCGTTGCAATGACCACATAGGACTCAGACACCATACTCAAAGCTATGAGATTTAGTAGGGAAGTTAACAGGTTACAATTCAGGGTCAAAAATGCTCAAGCCACAGTTGTTCCAGTCAGCTGCTGATAAATGTCCATAGGATATACTACTTCATCATAAATCACAGCCTGAAGGCCCTTCATTTGTGGGCTGGGAAGTGCTCCACTGTCTTGTGCTCTGGTTCTTGGTTCTGCTGCTGGTCCTCTGCCACTTCTCTCATGTGACAGTCTTTCTGTCCCTGAGTTGAGGAGGTTCAACACACAGGGATCTCAGCATCCAAAGGATGCACTGTACTCCTGGTTCTTTCTTCTTAATGATAGTGAGATCCCACCTCCTGCTACTGAGATGGTTCATTTTATACGAATGCTGGAGTGTCCAGTTTTTACAATTACAGTTAACTCTGCTAACATCCAAAGTGGATTCATGTCTTCTGATCTGTATCTTATCCCACCTTCTTTTATCAAGACCCAGCAGGGGTGAAACATTGGTAAGAGTTACAGACTATGACTAGAAGAGACATTAGATAAAAGAAACATTACACCACACCAAGCATGCTATCCTTCTCCAGGGACTGGTCCCTTCAGATAATATGTCCAAAGTATGTGAGACAAAGTCTAGTCATCCTGGCTTCTAAGGAGCAATATGGGTGTACTTCTTACAAGGGAGATCTCTTTGCTCTTCTATTCATGGTCTATTTAATAGTCTTAACCATAATTCAAAGGAATCAATTCTTCTTTAGTTTTCCTTACTTGTTATCTAACTTTTATATGTGTTTAAGTAAGCTGAAAACCAAACCAAACGAACAGATCATGGCTTGGGTCAGGTGTAAGTTAGTCTTTAAAGTAATATATTTGCTTTTTAATAATTTAAAGTGGTTTTAGGCAGCAGATTTGCCCAGTGGATTATGTTATTTGTTTTCTTGACTGCTGCTTCCTTGGGCAGTGATTGTGATTCAACTAAAATGAAATCCTTGATCGTGTCAATATTTTCTGCATTTCTCATGACGATGATCATTGGTTCTGTTGTGAGGGTTATTTGTTTTGTTTATATTGAAGTGTAATCCATACTGAAAGCTGTAGTCTTTGATCTTCTTCTGCTCTTTGTTAATGCTCATTGTTCCCTGAAAATGCACTGCTGTGTGTTGTGTGTTGCCCCAGAAAAGCAATGGACAAGTCAATTGCTTTTTTTTTGTTTGTTTGTTTCCTGTGTAAAAGCTAAATGGCACTTAAGGTAACATTTCTGGAAAAGAAATAGAGGTAAATTCCAAAGACATTATGACATCATATCAAAGGGGAGAAAATCCCAGTGTCTTTGACCACTCCGAAACCACTATTCAGGGCTGTTCACATCAAGAAAATCCCCTGAGAAGAATATGGCAGTGATGGGGCTAGCGTGGGTTTGGGCAATGTGGAAGTACTGAGGAGGTATCTGTCTTGATTATGAAGTCATCCTGTGGAATCACACTGATGAACTGTGGTCTGTGTATGGGGTTTGTGTGTGGGGTCTCCGAGGTAGAAAGGTGGTTACTGATCATGATTCCTAGCTGTTTATACTAAACCCCTGCTTTTCTTAATATCAAAGAAAATTTTAGTGAGGTTGTAACCAAGCAGGACTTTTTACCGTTTGTAATCTGTTATAATAACAGTGAATAGCTCTTGTTGCTGTTGTTAAGTGCCGTCAAATCAGGTCCAACTCATAGCAACCGTATATAGGGTTTCTAAGAATTGACTGGTGGGTTTGAATCACCAACCCTGTGGTCAACAAGTCCAGTGCTTAACCTGCAGCACTACACCAAGTCTCCAGACATGGTAGCTATTGAAGATATGGGAAGGCAACAAATAGTTCATAAATCTCATGGTGGCTTTGAATAGCAAGGATCTGTACTGCACCTTTAATGGTTATAATACAGCTAGCTAACTTGATTAGAACATGCAGGCACCGATCTAAGAGCGTAATATAATGTAACACATTTGATGCAAATTAACTCATTTTAAAACTCAAATTAACCCAACAACTTGGGTATTAGTATCATCATCTGTATCTCTTACTATGAAACTGGAATTCCCCCAGTTAAGAATGGCAGAAGCACGAATAGAAACCACCTCTAGAGCCAGAGGTCATGACCCTTATGTTCCTTCTGCTTCTTACTCATATCATATAATCACTGGTTGCCCCTAATAAACTAATAAGTCCTTGTGTTGTTGTTGTTAAGTGCCGTGGAGTCGGTTCCGACTCATAGCGACCCTGCACAGGGTTTCCGAGGCTGTAAATCTTTACGGGAGCAGAACGCCTCATCTTTCTCCCGCGGAACCGCTGGTAGCTTCGAACTGCTGCCCTTGCGGTTCACAGCCCGATTCGTAACCACGTCCTAGTCTAGAAAAATTAATTTTGTGGCTTATGGTTGCTTGGTAAAATTTAAAAGAAAGATAAAGAATGCTATTTATTAGAGAGAATGTCTAGCATTTGCTCTGATTTCAATAGTATTTTTTATGACTGAATCTTAGGTTTAGGGGTTATTTGTTTTAACCTCTAAATGTTTGCCTTTAATGTTTGTATTTGAAATGTTACATGATTTATGTAGCTGTTTACTAGCTTTAGTATTGGTCTTCTTTTTCCTTCACTAAGTAAACATCATGAGAGAAACGCTTAGCAGTAGAGTAGGAACTCATCAAATATTTGTAAAGTAATTAAATGAATGAATAAAGTAAAATAAAATTATTTATTTAGATTTTAGTGGCCTATTATCTTTTTAACTATACTTTTAAACAGAGCAATTGTTAATAGCTTAGATATTTTAGGGAGTTCATGCTAATGGACTGTTGAAAATCTTTGCAGGTTCATGATTTTATTAAATGATATACTTAATGACTCATCTTAATACAAATATATGCTTAATGAGAGTCTTATTCTTAACACAAATAAGTACTTATTTATTTTTAATTGATGCAAAATGAAGTGAGCACTAAAGAGTTAAGTGTTTAAAAATAGCATTTTTTCTGATGTTCCCAGCAGCCTTTGGACTGAGCAGCCCTGTGTAGGTTTCTCTAGTCTCTAGAATTTGTAAATGTGTTTTCCTTTCTGTATGATGCTCATTTGTACCCTTTTCACCCTGTTAATTTCTGTTCTCCTTTTCAACTTAGCTTTGATGACTCTTGGTCCAAGAATAATCCTTGAACCAAGATACACATCTTGTACTTTTACTCTGTTTCCTATTCTAGGGCACAGCAAACTGATTGGACCTATTAGTCCATTTTCTCCAAGCGATCATATGGCTGAGTTTCCCTAGCATTCAGTGCAGGGTCTGCAACAGCAAATAATTTCAATCAATTTGGGGTGAGTTAATGAATGAATGAGAACAAGAGCTAATCAAATATGAATACTGTAACAATTTTTTTTTTTCAAGCAATAGGAGGCTAAGATATGAATTTAGAGAACAGACAGGTACAGGAGGCAGAAATTGAAGGGAAAAAACCCCAGACTTATCAAGAAAATTCAATGATCATAGTAGGTTTTCACTTATGAAGCGTTGGGCAAGTACATACCAGTTCATAGCAGATAATTATCAGCCTTCTGTGAGGATATCAGAAACAAGGGCAGTGGAGCACAGCACCAGGACAAAGAGCACAGACAGTACTTGGTAAGGAAACAGCAGCTGCAGAAATATCAGAGAGGGTGCCAAACACAGGAATAATTTCCAGTTGGATGGAGAAATCCTTGCAGCATTGTTGTTGTTAAGTGTCGTCGAGTCGATTCCGATGCATAGAGACCCTGTATAGGGTTTCTGAGGGGCAGCTGGTGAGCTTGAACCATCAGCCTTGCAGTTCAAACGCTTTGCAGTCTGGCACATTAACCCACAGTGCCACACCAAGATTCGTTGTTGTTGTTAGGTGCCATCGAGTCGGTACCGACCCATAGTGACCTTATGCACAGCAGAACGAAACACTGCCCGATCCTGGGCCAACCTCACTACTGTTGCCATGCTTGAGTCCATTGATGCTGCCATTTGGTCAATCCATCTCGTTGGGGATCTTCCTCTTTTTCTCTGATCCTCCACCTTACCAAACATGATATCCTTCTCTAGCGACTGGTCCCTCCTTATAATATGTCCAAAGTATGAGAGACAAAGTTTGGCCATCTTGGCCT
>NW_006408554.1:19372925-19376528 GCF_000296735.1 Chrysochloris asiatica | reverse complement strand
ACACAAATTAAATACACCACAAGGTAGAATCACATAATTTAGCCCTATTATGTGGCACTGTAGGGCAAGCACTGGACTGCTAACTGTAAGGTCAGCAGTTGAACCTCATCAGTTGCTCCTTGGAAACCCTGTACAGGGTTACTGTGAGTTGGAAGTGACTTGATGGTGTGAGAAACGTTGTCGATACTGACAAATGCTCAAGAATTCCAATCTGTATTCGTTTTTGCAAGAATGAAATTTCTTTATTTGATTTTGCAACATTGGGTGCCCAACCCAGTAGACACAGACATGCTGCATGGCCGGCCCACCAAGAATTTTATTCCCCTGTTTCAAAAACCTCCTCCATCAGTTCCCCTTTTGCTGAGTACTATGGAGTTTTACAATCTACTCCGAATGTCCCATTTCCCCTACCCCCAGTTCTGCATGGTCTTCATGACTGTATTCTTATTTAAAGTTCCTAGTCTTAGAACAGATTTCTCTTCCCTCTCTCCCCAATTCATCCTGCTTACATATCCCTGGGTGTGAATGAACAACCTATGTCTGGTCTAGCCATCTCAGGAGCATTTTATTTCTGAAGATGTACCATGTTGACAGTTTCTCACAATGGCACTTCACAACAACAATAACAATGCATAAAGTCCAGAAAAAGGTATGAGTAAAAATTAGAGACCACAGGGGACTACAGCTCTAATATAAACAGTATAACTGAATTTATTCTTTCCTGCAGACAGAAGAAGGTCCCTGTAACATATACTTGTGGTTTTCATTCCTCATTTCTTGCAGCTACTTCTGTGCAAACCTAGGATGTCTTCTGAGATCTGTGATGCTCTTGATAATGAATTAGCATGAGGATGGCCAGGGTATTGTTACTGGAGTTCACTTTCTGGAATGTTTCTTCCTCTAGCTTTGCCATTTACAGTTCATACTTCAACTTGCCTAAGACTTTATAGTGAAAACAATGGCATTACCTTGGACCAGGAACATCCACTATTTCTCCTCAAAACCTTGGACCTTAATGCTGTCTTGTCTGTGTTCTTTTCCTTGGAAGAATTGGGTGAAGTTGCATTATGACCCATCCAATGAGTATGTCATCAGCTCTGTGATGGAGCAGATGGGAAAGTGATGCTTAGAAAGTGACCTGCTCATTTCGGAGTAGATTTAATCTGTCATCTTCCCCCTCCTTTATTCTTGATTTCTTTAAATACAACACCATTTTTATATTCTCATGCTTTTAATATGTTGACTCATTATAAAAGTGTTTACCCTCTTAATATTTGCTACTAACATCTGGATTATTTTTCTTTAGACCCAAGTTTATGTTTATATTAAATTTTAGCTCTCATTGTTCTTGTTTTTTACTTTTTTAATCTCCTCTGTGAGATGGTAAACATTTTGAAGATTGCACTATTTCCTTGCAGTTTTTCACTCTGCTTGACCCAGTGCCTAACATCATATTTTCCTCTATTTAGAAACAGCAGTAACAATAGTTATTACCATTATGAGTTATAAACGCACAGTGTCCCTATATGACACGTACAACTGGACTTTTATTTTCAGCCCTCTTTTCTATTGCTGTTTTCCCTTAAAAAATATTATAATATGTATTTTATACTCTTACTTTTCTGTTTGCTTCTTACTCTAACTAGTTTCATTGATTTCTCTTGAATATTTTCCCCATCAATCTTTTCTCCAAAATTTAGTAATCACTAAGGGTGCTAGATTGTTATCTCATGATTTAGCATGGAAAACAATTAAGGGGGAAGGACAAGTCAAGAAAGGAACTGGGATATACAAATCCAGGAAGACAATAAGATTACCAATTTAAATCTACATAGAATTGCTTCCTAATGAGTTCACGCCCAGTTTCAATAGCTGGTCTTTGCAGGTTCCAGTGAATCTCTTAATTGAGGTCTTTTACAATACACATTTTCTTCAGGGGCAGTGTTAGGCAGTTTTTAGGAGTTAAATTTTGGTTATCAAAGAGCTTTTTAACGTGTGCAAAATTTCCTTTAAAGTGAAATTTAATATGACAAATACAACATTTTATAATAATAGAAATGGTGAGAGATAGTCTAAAATTTGAGAAAAATATCAGTGAAGGAATTAGCAGGATGGTTAACAATCAGTGTTAACAATCAGTTTTCATAATACATAGATGTCTTTCTGAGCAGTATTAAGGATGACCATGGTTATTTGAGTTTGTAAAACTTTTTTTTATGTGAGTAATTTCAGTATTCATTTCTTAGAATCCATGAGCAGAATCATTTAATTAATTCTGAATATATTTACTCTGAACTTCGGTATGTGTCAAAACATCTTTTATCCACAAGATATTCTGTACTTAACATAGTGTTAGTAGTTATATTAATTATATTAAAAGAAAGGGGAAAAAAAAGTTTCCTAGGTGGTATAACATTGTATATTGGTAATATTCTCATAAAAGCCTTGTAACATTTTTTTTTAGTTGAGTTGGTGTTATGTAGTTAATTTTGGTTCCATGTAAGTCTGGCTCAGCAACAATATGTTGATTTTCTGTACAAGAGTTGTGGAGATCTTGAGTTAGTCCATTGATTTCTACATTTGAAATGTTATCATCCTCTTCATGAGTATGACATAATCTATTTTAGTTGAAATATTTTGGTCAAGTATTTTCAGCAAGTCCGTAAAGTAAGAATTTATCTGCAGATGATAAAACTTAATCTGGCTATGATTCACTGAAAATAGTTCTTAAAATTGAAAGTTCAGGTGGAAATTAATTATAAATTAATGTAGAGCCAGATGAAAGTAATTAAAGATTTAAGCAAAATACATTTCTTAATATGATGGTTAACTTTATTTTCAAAGAGGTCCAGATATAATTGTGAGTTATAATGTCATATAGCAGAATACACTCAAGAATATATTAAGATTATCAAGTTTCTAAACACCTGAAGAGTAATAAAGTTTTTTCTATGAGTAAATGATGTAAATTCCCCAGTGAAAACATTGGCTTTGATAATAATACATATAAAAGAAAAAAGTTATAACTAAGTTAGCAAAATAATGATAAAACATCATTCCATGTAAAGTTTAACCCAAAGAAAATTTTACATTTCTCTTGACTTGACATATTTCATGACATTTGTATCATATTAAATTAACCTTTTTTTTTTGACGTTTTTCTCTTAATGAAACAGAAAAAAAAAAATTCATGGTTTTCCATGATATTTCAAAATTGTCAGGAGGAACAATATCTGAGTTATTTAACTAAAGATCGTAAAGATAAAGAAATTAGCTTTTTCTAAAACCTGGAATTTGCTTTTGAATAAGGAATTTATTCTGCTGAACTCTTTAAAGAATAAAATTAATTCTGCAACCTAATCAGTAAATATTATCTTAACAGTGAGAAACCCAGTTCTTTGCTATATGTTATTTGACATTCAAGCTCTTAAAGATCTCCTAAATTAGCCTATTAATTTTAATGGTAATAGATAAAAACTTTAAACCTACCAAATATATTGCCTTTTTAAAAAACCTTTTTAAACACTGTTTTTTGTTCCAAAAATTTTATAGTGCTTATTGTTCAAGTCGGGCTGCGAACCTTAAGGTCAGCGGTTCGAAACT
>NW_006408554.1:19370131-19372130 GCF_000296735.1 Chrysochloris asiatica | reverse complement strand
GAGCGAGCCCTGGTGTGGCACTGTGGGATAAAGCACTGGACTGTAAGATAGATTTGAACTACAAGGTCAGTGGTTCAAACTCACCAGTCACTCCTTAGAAACCCTATACAGGGTCACTATGAATCAGAACCAACTCGAGGGCACTTAACAACAAGAAGATTATATATAGTTGTTGTGTGCCATTGAATCAGTTCCAAGTCTATAAATCGTTACTGGAGCAGAAATCCTCATCTTTGTTCTGTGGAGCGTTTGGTGGATTTGAACACACATATATAAGCTTTTAAAAAATGGAAATTTCCCACAAACTTTTTGGAGTCCTCTTGTATGTATACATACCTATATACATATGTATTTATGCATCTATACACGTATACTCCGCGGGAGAAAGATGAGGCTTTCTACTCCCGTAAAGATTTACACCCTCGGAAACCCTATACAAGGTTGCTATGTGTAGGAACTGACTCGACGGTACTTAACAACATACATGTATACATATAAAGATATATACATATAAGGAGTCCTGGTATGGTGGTGTGGAGTAAAGTATTGGACCACAAGGTTGGTTTGAACCACAAAGGTCAGCAGTTCAAACTCACCAGTTGCTCCTTGGGTACCCTATACAGGGTCGCTATGAGTCCGAACCGACTTGTGGACACTAAAACAACAGGAAAAACTGTGGAAAAAAATCATTCTCTTTAATTCCATTTGTCCATAAACTTTTTGAAATCCATTTTTCACACACACACATTCTTTCTCTATGGTAACAAAAAATAAAAGTATATAACCTTAAATTATAACAAATATTTATTAGCTGAATTAAATATCAGTAAGTTACCTAAGGATCTAAGAAAAAATTTAAAGCCTATATACCACAAAATATAATTACTGCTGAAATAAAGTTTGTTTAAATATTCTAAATTTTTACAATTTGTTGTAATTTCACCAATCTAAGTTTAGTCCTTTAAGATTTTATCAACTGGTCTTAGAAATCACAGAGTTTTTTAAGTGGACCAATTCATTGGTTTAGCTTATCCTGTCATGGGGATCTTTAATGCTCATTATGAGCACCAGTGACTACCCTAACAGCTTTTACTGGTTGACCTGCACCCATATTTTACAGTATATAGTGACTCAGAGGAGTCCTGGTGTGGTGCTGTGGGTTAATGCTCCAGTCTGTAAAGTTGTTTGAACTGCAACTTTAGGGTTTCTGAGGAGCAGTTCAAGCTCACCAGCTGCTCCTCGGAAACCCTATACAGGGTCGCTATGGGTCGGGAACTGACTCCATGGCACTTAACAACAACAGTGACTTTTGAAAAATGAATTATTTTTTAGCTGCCAAGTTTTGAGGTGTAGAATTCTTTCCATGTAGACAGAATTGTACACCTATCCTAGGACAAGTCAAAGAGAAAGCAGATCTGATAAAAAATTAAACAGAAATTAACTATTCAGGACTTCTGGTGTGGCGCTGTAGGACCAGTACTGTAATGTGAACCATAAGTTTGGCGATTCAACCATCAGTGGCTCCTCGGAAAACTTGTATGGGGTCCCATTGTGACAGTAGTTTTAGATTCCTGGTAGAAGAAACTGAGGCCACTTGGAGAGGTGAAGCAGAGTTTCAGATTTTATTAAGCCCTCTGACTCAGAGGAGTTAATTTCTCCAGATTCTGAGCCCCGATTGGACAACACAGACCTATATGGGGTCAGAGTCCCGGAAAGGGCCAGGCTGAATACCTGTTTGAGGGCAGGGGGAAAACTAGGGGGGGATTGGTACCATTTGGTGACTTGATTAGCATTTTAGCTTGCCTTCTGGGTGGGAGAGGGCAGTGAATGATTTTTACCTTTTCCTGTTCACTCCCCCCTTTGATGACCTTTGGGACCTTTTTCCCAGGGGCATCATCTATGTAAGGAATGGTATTTTGGTATTGATTTGGATTGTTGGTACCCCTTTCGATTGATTAGTTTTAATGGCAGTTCCCATGGCCCTGATTGCTAGTGGGAG
>NW_006408554.1:19367222-19369270 GCF_000296735.1 Chrysochloris asiatica | reverse complement strand
TGTTTGGCCCACCTTGGTGGTGTGGGTGTATAGATTACACAGATTTCTCCCTTTCCCACACCCCAAAGTCTAATTAAAATGAGTCCCACAGCAGACATCCTCATGGTTTGGCCATGCATAGATTAGCCAGCTCCTGGTTTGTGGCTGTAGCAGGGCGGCTTATACATCTCAATGTTTCCTTGTGAGGATTGGTAAGGTCAGCTTAAGCTTCTCATGGAGATGAGGCTTTCTTCAGCCTGCTATGGTGAATCCAGGTGGGGACTCCTTTTACTTTGGCTGTTGGGCTTGGGATAATTTCTTGTTCCAGCCCTCAGTAATCTTTGCAGATGCTTCTGGATGCCCACTACCCGAAAGGAAAAACAAAGCAGCTACATTTATTACACTCTGAGCTAAATAGGCCCAAATGTTTTTCAGCCTGTTGAAAGGAATAGTGTCTTATGAGAGTCCCATTGTGCCCAAGTTGAGTCCAGCTAACTTGACAGCTGACGGGGTGGCTAGAAGGAGTTACCAGGGTCCAATCCACTTTTTTCTCTAACTGGTTTTCAGGTCCATCTCTCCATGTTCTGAGCAGAGTATGATTTCCAGGCTGGAAGGGATCAGGTTACCTGTAGGGAAGGAAGCAGACCTGGGAAGAGCAATTTTACAAATAATAGAAAATGGAGGTGTTGTGCACACTGCTGCACCTTTAAATCTTGGCTGAGGTCAGGTAGATGGTTGAGGGAAGCTGCCTGCGAAGGTTTACTGTATACAACTTTATAAGGGCTCAATTTAAGCTCACTTCTGGAGGCTATTTGAAACAGGGCTAAGGCAACACTTAGTCCCAATGTAGATAAATTTCCTGACAGTTTTGTCATTTGTTTCTCTTTAGCGTACTATTCATTTTCTCGAACCTCCACATTGAATGCAATCTTCATTGAATCTGTAGGTGTTTGCTGCTCTGCTGTCACTTTGGACACTCTGGAAGTCCAAACTTGGGGGCAATCTCCTTCAAGAGGATATTCATTATTTCTGAAGTTCTTAGTTCTGGTAGGGGAAAACCTCTACCCAACCAGAAAAGGTGTCTACAAAAAAAAAAAAACAGAGAATATTTAATTTTCCAGTTCGGGGCATTTGCATGAAGTCAACCTGTTAATTTTCAGGGGGTTGTTTGCATTGGTATTGGTGAAGGACAGACTGTTTGGGGATTGTTCTTGAGGCAGGTAACAGTCAGAGCTAACCTCCTGAATGAGTTTAAAAAAAAAATTTATTGTTTTAGTGCCATGGCCTACTGACCTAAGTCAGGGCCTTTTTCCTGTAGTGGGTCATCTCATGGACTCATTTAAGAAGAGCAGGGGCTAGTTTTCACAGGATCAGAACCATTCTATTAAAAAAAGCCATTTACTTTTTAGCTTTTAACTTCTCAGAACCAGAACAATTCCATTGTCATCTACTTTTCATTCTTTAACCCCTCTTTCCAATCCTTCTGCCTCAGTTCTACTAAAGTCCTCTGGGTACACATTCCGTTTTTCTTGCCAACATTTCTAATGCCATCGTCAGTGCAATCTGAACTGAGATTTTGAGCTGAGATCCCCAGCAGGAAGGCTATTGCCTCTACCTAGTCTTGTAAGATTACTATTACATACCCTGTTATCCAAGTCCCTTTTTCCATGTAACTACTTCTGTTCATGAATAACATCTAGTCCACCAGGTATAGTCAAACAGGTCTGGCTGGCTAAAGAATAATTGATAAATGATTTCTATAATCTTGGTTCAGCCCTCCAGTTGCCACATCAGGGGATGATGGCAGGTTTAGTTTGCCCATAATTCACAGGGTCATATTCAGATTGTCCAGTAAAATAACCTGGTATTGCCTATCCGTCCTGTTGTGAGCCATAGGTTTCCCTTCTTTAGCAGCAGGGAGACGGCTTGATGGGGACAGAGGTGAGCTAGCCAGAATGAATTTCTTGGCCTCTTTTCTAAGAGGATATTGGTTTCTGTGGGATGGTCAGTTTCCAGGCTTCAATCAGACCTCAACGGGGATGCTTGTTGGCTCTCCCCGGAGTTCCGCT
>NW_006408554.1:19343144-19366792 GCF_000296735.1 Chrysochloris asiatica | reverse complement strand
CCAGATCCTCCCCTGAGATTTGGGCATTTATTTTTTCAGTGTCCAGGTTTTTGCATAAGCACATTGGTCCTTGCTTAAGGCCCTTGTTCTTTTCTGGGGTGTTCCCTGGGATCCCACAGGCTTACCTCTAGTGGTCTTTTAGGAGGACAGTTATAGCCTGAAATTTCTTATGATCTCGACTGTTAAATACCTCCAAGGTGATGTCCACCAATTGGGATGGATTCATGCCAATTGCCCTGCCAAAATTCTGCCGTTTCTTTCTAAAATCCTGGTGCTTTAGGAAATAAAAATCATGTTAACCATTCACCTATTTGCTGAGTTCTCAGTATCAAGGTCTGTGTACTTACAGTAAACCTGGTATTCATTTAAAGAATTCAGAGGGGTCCTCAGTTGGCTTCTGCTGAATTGCTTGTACCATGTTCAAGTTTTTTTGTTGTTGTTATTTAGGACTCCCCTTTTTCAGACCTCTGAGAATGCACCTTTTTAGTGCTCCAGTATGGCATAGTGGCTACAAATCAGGCTGCAAAACACAAGGTCCGAAACTTGAAACCACAAGCTGTTCCACAGGAGAAAGATGAGACCCTCCACTCCTGCAAAGATTTACAGCCTCGGAAACCCTGCACTGGGTCGCCATGAGTCAGAACTGACTCCACGGCACACAACCACCACCACCACCAGTCGTGGCAGGCCCATCTAGATTTTAGTTTGTGTCAGCTAGAGAAATTGACTTACTGGGGCCAAGCGTCCTGTTCAGGTTTTTAGGATGAATGCTGTTTCATCCCATGCCTTATTTAAGACCAGCCTTTTTTATCCCTAGTCAGGAGCATTGTTAACAGAGCCTGAATATCTGCCCAATTAGGATGATGGGTAGCAAAATAGTGGTTATTAAATTTGTTATTTTGTTAGGTCATCCTAGTGTGTCATTGTGAGTCAATGCGCTGGACCAGCAAACCCATCCGAACCACAAAGGCAGTGGTTCAAGTCCACCAGTTGCTTCTCAGAAAACTCATACAGGGTCACCATGAGTCAGAACCGACTGACCAGGCAGCACTGAACAACAATATCTCAGTAAGAAGGATTTGATTTTTTCCTGTTTAACAAGTCCAAGATAGAGAAAGAAGTATGTGCCCAGTAATATCCTGTGGCTTGCCCTTCTGTATTTAATTCTGTGGGAATCTGCAGAAGGGGTATTGCCATGCCTCTGCTCCGGGTAGCCCTCTACTGAAATGGGTCCCTAGAAGGGTATGGTATAGAGAAATCACTTCCAAACTGCTTTCCTCAGTGGCTGAATATGGCCAGGCAGGTTCACTAGGTCTAGTTATAATTTTCTCTAATGGCAGCTTCTGGGGTATCAAAGGTTGTAATAAGACAAGGTTACAATCAAAAGCTGTATTTCACAAAAAGTAACCATTTATATCTCTTTGTATATTCACGTACAGGCCTGCTTAGAACTGTTTTTACCTAATATTCATCTGTATTCATTTTTCCTCTGCCTGGCTTTCATATTAGCAGTATAAGTGCATTATAGTACATATACATGATGTAACTTACATATTCTTGGAATTCCAGGTTGTTTTCAGTTTCTTAAACATACAGGACAAAAACATAGTAATTTTACAAACAAATAGACAATCTGACACAGTGGTTTAATAATTGAAGCTGCAAAATGTTGTCATAATTTTATGGATCCATTTAAAGGTTATTTTTTCCCATCATCTAGATTGTACATTGGCCAAGCTGTATTACAATAAAACATAATTTCCTTAGATTTCATAGGAGGGTACCCATATAGAAACCAGTTAGAATTACACCTTACAGTGCTTTTCTTTCAGATTGAGGCCTATATTATATTTTAGATACAGAGGTTAACCTTAACAGAAACAGATGGTACACTTTTAAGAAATTACTTCCTGTCTACTATGAGTCCTGGTAGCATAGTGATTACGAATTGGGCTGCGAACCACAAGGTCAGCAGTTTGAAACTACCAATGGTTCCACAGGAAAAAGATGCGGCTATCTGCTCCCGTAAAGATTTACAGCCTCGGAAACCCTGTTCAGGGTCGCTATGGGTCAGAACCGACTCGAAGGCAATTAACAACAACAACAACCATGAGTCCTAGTGTGGCTCTGTGGGCCAATGTGTCAGACTGCAAAGTCACCTGAACTGCAAGGTCTGTGGTTCAAGCTCACCAGTGGCTCCTTGGAAACCCTACACAGGGTTGCCATGGCCCGGAATCGACTCTTGGGCACTTAACAACAACCATGCCCTGATGTGTGCACCCATAATAAAGCAAAAGGGGATCTCAAAGTGAAGGCAGAAGTGAGTGCAGGAGGTTAGGGCTGATGACTCCCAAGAAAAGATTCAACCAGCAGACTTCTCTGCTTCATTCTGGGTGGGCGTGCATATCTTTTCAAATGCAAATGTCTCAACTCAGATTCCAGCTCAAGACACCACCTCAAAGTTCTAATGAATTCAGTCAAATGTAGGACAAAGGCCAGTTTACAAACTTTCTGTAATCATAATTCCCAGTATTCAGATTACACATTTTACAATAAACAGAAGCCAATATCCATAAAGTAATCAAACACATTAACCTTTAAAACACTTAAGTTCCCTCCACCCTGGACTATCCCCATTCACATGCATTTGGCCGTGGGCCAGTTCTGGTGGGAGTGCATCTTTTCAAATGCAAATATCTCAACTCAGGTTCTGGCCCAAGATACCACCTCAAAATTCTAATGAATCCAATCAAGTATAGGCCAAAAGCCAGTTTACAAACTTTCCTTAACCATAATTCACATTCTCTCTCTCTTTCTTTTTAATCTGTCAACATACATCCCAAGGCTGCAGACTCACCAGGAGAATTTCCATTGTACTTAAGTGTATACAGTGCCCTAGGGCCCACTCAGATTCTGTAGCCAGCCAGACCAGGAGTGACAAACCAGCCGTGTTTCAGTTACATGTACACTCACATTCAACCAGTCACACAGAGTTTATGGCAGTTCTACCATGCCTTTTGAGGAGTCCCTGACTGAGGCCTCTAGGTGAGGCCTTGGAAGGGGATCAGCCTTCCATTTTTGTCTGTAGGGACAGGCCAGACTGGGTTTAAACCATGCCCCGGGGCCATACCTGTTCCAGAAGTCTTGGCTGGTTTCTCTGGTTCTACCTCTCCTTTTGAGTCTGGTTAGGAGAGGTGGGTGTGGTGGCTGGCTGCCCTCACTCTGAGGAGGAGGGACCATCGACCATGGGGTTCAAACCAACCTTGAGGTCCATTGCTTATCCTATGACAGGCCACACCAGGACTCCATAAATAGCTAAAGGTGGGAGTCCTTGTGTGACACCTGGGCTAATGCATCAGACTGCAAAGCCAGTTTTACTGTAAGGTAGGTGGTTCAAGCTCACCAGCTGCTCCTTGGAAACCATATACAGGGTCTCTATAGGTTGGAATCGATACAACGGCACTTTTACAAGAACAACAGCATATGATTGGTAGGAAATTACACATACTTCTTTATTTCTTTTTTTTTTTTTAAAGTTAGAAAGTAATCATTAAGTTGGTTATATCAAGCCTTGAGAGAATCACGAGGCTCTTCCGAGACTCTTCTGCATGATTTCAAGAAGGACATGCATAATTCTAAAGTTTATTTTGAGTGTTTGTCCTGATAATTGTTTTGGACCTGGCTTCCCAAGCAGCAAGCAAAAGTCTTTAGTAAGCAAAATTACATTGTTCTCGGAAATTGTTTACTAAGTAATTTTGTTATAGGTACAGTGGAGAGTACAGGAATGACTGCTTGCATTCCTGATTCAGAGGTTACATTTGATTCAAAATGGAGCCTTAGCCTTGGACTTTAGCATAACCACCATCTCATGTTTGGGTCCTAAGTTATTTTTGGGTAGTCTTGTGACTCTATCTCAATGACTAGTTCTATATGAAAGAAAACTAGTTCCTTGTTTTTCCAAACAAAAGAAATGAATAGGTGGTCTGAATTTAGAATGATATTTAACCATATTTCATTCTCTTTCTATGTTATAATACAGATTGTTGTTGTTGTTGTTAAGTGCCGTTGAGTTGGTTCTGACCCATAGCAAACCTGTATAGGGTTTCTGAGTAGTGGCTGGTGAAATTGAACTGCCATCCTTGCAGTTGAAACTGACCTTGCAGTCCAGTGCATTATCCCACAGTGCCACACCGATCCCAGGGGACCTTGTCCATCCCTGCTGAGTCTCTCCAAATAATAAAAATAAACCTATGTGGAATGATATATTGTACCATCGTAATGGAGAACAGTTAGCCGGGGCACATTTCTTATTTGATTTCCATTCTCTTTATAAAGGTTTATGTGAGTTAAAAGTTTTCACACACCCTTTCTTTAAAAACCAGCAGAGTATAAGGAAAAGTGAATATTTATTAGTCATGTTAATGAGTGAATGAATGGTTTTCTATGTGTTCTCTGTTGTAGTTCCATTAAGTGAAAGCACTAAAACAAATTAGGGCATTTCTTAATGTGTATATTAATAGATTCAAGCCTATTAACATTCAAAAATCAATTAACAAAGCAAGACTTGAAGGCATGCCTTAAAGGTGATTATAAAACTTTTGTCATAATTAGTTTTGAGTTTGCTTCAACTTCATTACTTAGAAAGTTAAAAACAAAAACCTATGGAATATAGTCATGGAAATTTTAGCAAAACCAGTGATCTGTTTTGCTAAACTTGTTGGTCCTAGATCTAATCCTTGTAATTTTCAACATTGAATAGAACCTAATGGTTTGCGCTTTATTTATCATATTTATGATATGAGATGATAAACCCAAACATTGTCACTGCAGTGGTTTATTTCCTCCATAGAGTTTGAAAATTTCACTCTTCTAATCTATTACAGAAGACTAGAGCCTTCAGTATGGATTGTACCTCAATAAGGAAAATGAAAATCCTCACAACTGGACCAATAAATAACACCATGATTAAGTGGAGAAAAGGTTGAAGTTGTGGAAGACTTCATTTTGCTTGGGCCCACAATCAGCATTCGTGAAAGTAGCAGTTGAGGAATCAAAGGGTATATTGCATTAGGCAAATATGTTGCAAAAGACTGTTTTAAAATGTTAAAGATCCTTCAATTGCTAAGCATCTCCTACAGTTACTAATATCATGGATTTTACATTTAAAACTGTTCTTAATTTTTTTTTTTTTAAATAAGTGAATCACATTAGCATTACTACCACACATAGAAAACTTGACATGTAGCTACTTCTTTTGAAAGAATCATTTGCCTCTGGTATATGACCCCAATTCCTATCCCAATAAAAAGGATGGATTTGGATGAAAGATAGATCCCTCTAGCTCTGTAGTAATCATAGATCTTTCTTTGTAGCTAAAAGTCCAGGATAATCACTTTATAGAGGAGAATCAGCTATAACCAGTTATAACCAGTTGTTAGCTTCTTTCTGCTAACAATCCCTTGAAGTACTTTACATATGTGTTAAGTGCCCAGTAGGGGTGTTCTGCTACCCCCAGTAGTTGTGAAATAATTGCTATCTCTTGAAATATCTCCTAGAATATGGTGGCTGTCTGTCAAAAGTAATACCTGAAACACTTAGCTGTATTTTGCATATAAAGCTTAATAAAGACAACCTTGCATGATTTAAAAAAAAAAAGTTTTAAAGATCAAAGATATCAGCTTGAGGACTAAGGTGCACCTGATCCAACTCATGCTATTTTCAGTTGCCTCATATACATGTGTAAGTTGAACAATGACTGTGGAATGCTATTGAAGAATCAATGAATTTGAATTATGGTGTTGGTGAAGAATATTGAAAGTACCATGGAGTGCTTGAAGAACAAACAAATCTGTTTTGGAAGAAGTGCAGCCAAAATGATCCTCACAATGATTGTGAAACTTCATCTCTCAGTCTTTGAGCTTGTTTCAGGTATTCTCAGTTCTGGGAAAAGGACATCATTCTTGGTAAAGTAGAGAGTCAGCAAAAAGAGGATGACCATCAGTGAGATGGATTGACACGTTGGCAGCAGCAATAGCTCCAGCATTACCGTAGTGAGAACAGGGCAGGGTCAGGCAGTGTTTTGTTCTGCTGTGCATCGAAGCAGTATGAGTCAGAACCAACTTGTCAGCACCTAACAACAGCAAACACAGTCCTTCCTCTCAGTTATGGTAAATATTAGTGTCCATAAGAAATACTGATTATGAAAAATGATGGTAAGTCAGAAAGGTTTGTTATTAGGGTTCTAGTTCATACACACACAGGCTCATTCTAAACAAAATGGTTTAAATATGTCTCTGTGATCAGTGGAGTACTGATATGGTGCTATAGGATAAGTACTGGACTGCTAACCACAAGGTTATGGTTTAAACTCACCAGCCACTGTGAATAAGTGTGGTGGAGTTGGTTCCTATTCACAATTAAATTGAAGGCAGAGAGATAAACTTCATTAGGGTTTGGCAACTACTGGGAGATATTTCAAGGGAGTAATCTTGATAGATTTTCACAAATGGACACAGAATGATCCTGGGGGCTTATTATGAAGAAGTTTAATAAAATAATTGACAACTGTATTGGTGAGAAAAAGACCAGGAAAATTGCACCTATGAGTGTTTTTCCTTCACAACATGACACCTGCTCATTCTTAGAGGGTAACAAAGGCTGTCTGTGGGAATTCTGTGGCAAGCTTTACTCCATCTGTTCTACAGCCCAGATCCCACTCCTGCATATCACTTTTTGTTCCCAAACTCAAAAAACATTTCAATGAAACACAATTTGAATTCCTTGAGGCAGTTGTTCGAACAGAACATGGGAACACTGAATGGTTTCAAATTTAAAAAGGTGTGTGACCGGATTGTATTCTTTCACCATACTTATTCAACGTGTATGCTGACCAAATAATCTGAGAAACTGGGTTATTATGAAGAAAAACGTGGTATCAGGATTGGAGGAAGACTCATTAACAACCTGCGATATGCAGATGATACAACCTTGCTTGCTGAAAGTGAAGAGGACTTAAAATATTTACTGGTGAAGATCAAAGAGCACAGCCTTTGGTATGGATTGCATCTCAATGTAAAGAAAACAAAAATCCTCACCACTGGACCAATAAACAACATTCTTATCAATGGAGAAAAGATTGAGTTTGTCAAGGATTTCATTCTTCTTGGATCAACTATCAACACTCATGGAAGCAGCAGTCAAGAAATTAAAGGACATATTGCATTAGGCAAATCTGCTACACAAGAGCAAAGTGTTTTTTAAAGTGTTGAAGAGCAAAGGTTGTTAGTTTGAGGATTAAGGTGTGCCTAACCCAAGCCATTGTATTATCAGTAACCTCATATGGATGCAAAAGCTGGACAGTGAATAGAAGAATTGATGCATTTGATTTATGGTGTTGGAGGAGAATATTGAAATTACTATGGGCTGCCAACAGATCTGTATTGGAAGAAGCACAGCCAGAGTGCTCCTTGAAGGCCAGGGTAGCCAAACTCTGTCTTTCATATTTTGGAAATATTGTCAGGAGGGACCAGTCACTGGGGAAGGATATCATGTTTGATAAGGTGGAGGGTCAGAGAAAAAGAGAAAGACCCCTAGTGAGATGGATTGGCAAAGTGTCAGCATCAATGGGCTCAAGCGTGGCAACAATTGTGAGGTTTCCCAGGACTGGGGGCAGTGTTTTGTTCTGTTGTATATGGGGTCGCTATGAGTTGGTACCAACTTGATGCCACCTAACAACAACAATAATAAACTAATATCTCTCAGAATAAGTCCTGTTTGTTCTTTTGGTGCTCTATATGCTCAGAAGCCTTTTTCCTTCTGGGCCTGAAACCTAACAGTCCTCTTTATTCATTGTCCAACTTCTACATGCATATGAGACTATTGAAAATACCATGGATTGGGTCAGGTGCACCTTAGTCCTCAAACTGACATCTTTGCTCTTGAATACTTTAAAGAGGTCTGTGAAGCAGAATTACCTAATGACATATGTCATTTGACTTCTTGACTTCTGCTTGCATGAGTGCTGATTGTGGATCCAAGCAAAATGAAGTCTCACAACTTCAATCTTTTCTTCATTTATCATGATGTTATTTATTGGTCCACTTGTGAGGATTTTTGTTTTCTTTACATTGATGTGCAATGTGGTCTTTGATCTTCATAAATAACTATTTAAGTCTTCTTTGCTTTCAGTTATCAAAGGTTGTATCATTTGCATGTCACATTGGATCCTGATGCCCCATTCTTCTTATAATCTAACTTCTTGGATTATTTGCTCAACATTATTTGCCACATTATTCTTCTTAAAATCTAACTTCTCGGATTATTTGCTCAACCCATGCCTTGTATTATTCAGCCTTTCATTATTCAAGTCTGATGAAAGAATACATTAAGTACTTTATACATATCTTCTTGTATTTTTACCCATAGAAGAAGACATTCTTAATGATATGTTAAACACATATCTTGAACTTCACTGTACACTGTATACTTTTACCCATACAGGAACACTTTGTTAATCACATGTTAAACACATATCTTAAACTTCAGTGCATATTAATTGTCTTAGTTATCTAGTGTTGTTATAACAGAAGTACCATAAGTGGATGGCTTTAACAAAAAAATATTTTCTCATAGTTTAGGAGGCTAGCAATCTGAATCCACAGTGCCAGCTCTCACTATTAACGCACAGTTTAGTTAGGAGAAGGGTCCTTGTTTCCTTTAAGCATCTGCAGGCCTGACATTCCTTGGAGCTGTTCCAGTGTCTTGGCATAAATCCTACCCTCGATTTATGAGGTTCCCAGCTCAGAGATCTGGGTTCAAAGGACATACTCTGTTCCCAGCACTTCTCTCTTGGTGGCAATGGATCATTCATTCTTTGCTCACTTTACTCTTCTTTCATCTTGTAAAAAGAGGTACTGTAAACCATACCCCTGGGAAACTCCCTTATATTGGATCTGGGCTGTGATGGGATTAAGAATCGGGCTTCTAACCTCAAGGTCAGCAGTTTGAATCTACTAGCTGCTCTGCAGGAGAAAGATGAAGCTTTCTGCTCCCTTAAGGAGTCACAGCCTCGGAAGCCCTATTCAGGGTCACTGTGAGTCAGAATCAACTCGGCGGCACATAACCACCATCACCAGCCTGTTACAATGGATTAGCTTATTGCATCAGAGCATATCATGGAGGATCATTACATAACTGCCACATTACATGGTTACAAACCACTGATGATTATGGCCGAGTCAAGCTGACACAATTTTAGAGGGCACAGTTCAACACGTGACACTAATGAACTGTCTTCCAAAGTGATCATTACAATTAGAATTTCTCCCTCTAAGGTATAAGAGACCCCATTGTTCTACCAATACTGGATGGTATTTGCTGACTGTAAACTTTTGCTTATCTTTTGAATATGAAGTGTTGTTTTAATTTTCATTTATCTGATTAGTATGAGCTTCAGTATCTTTTCAAGTATGCTTTATGTATTTAAAAAATATTCCATTAAAGTGTGCTCATTAAAAAAATAAAAAAATAAAAAACAGAATCAGGTAGAAACAAAATCATCTATAACTCTTATGGTGCTATAGGGTAAGTATTGGCCTGCTAACTACTAGGCTACCAGTTCAAAACTACCATCTTCTCCAAGGGAGAAAGGTGACGCTGTCCTGCTCTTGCAAAGATTTACAGTCTCAGAAATACTGTATCGAGTTAATATAAGTCAGAATTGACTTGTCTGCAGTGACTTTGGAGTTCTTATAGCTTCATTATTATATATGACAACAATTTTCATTTTAATACATATCATTACTAGCTCATTGTCCTCTGAATACTTGTTTTTCATGGCTATGGCTGTATATTAGATATTATCTTAAACTGAAGTAATTCAAGAATATTCATTTAATCTAGATGTAGTATAAGGAGTTAGGAAATATATGTTGCTATATAATTTATTAGCCTTCACTGTAAAATAAAATATGACATAATATTCAACTTGTTTTAACTTTGCAAATAATTTATCACTGAAATATTTTTACTATGGTGATTTCTATAGCTACTCAATTTTTATGAAAGGGGAAAAAAAAAGAACCTTTTTTTTTCAGTTAGTAATTCTCCTGGCACCTTGTTCAAGATTATTATATTATTAATTAAGGAATTAGTACCAAGAATGGAACAACCTGTTGTACTAATTAGTCATTAAATTTGAAATATACTCTTTTTGTACCATGGCAAGGATGTGATTTTAGAATCACAGTTCCCTGTAACTGAGAGTGTATCCGACCTGGAATAACAGCTGCAGGAATTCTGTAGAATAGAGCTGCTGAAGGCTGCACAAAACTTCTTGGAATTGTTTATTCTGAGATTTTGTTAAGTGACAGTGATGGTCCACTCACCAAGTCAGCCTTATAAGAGGACTTCCTTTGCCTGGAGTTTTAAATTTGTTACTTCTCTAAACTGGCTGTAGTGATTTCTTTAATAACATTAAAAAAAGAAGAAATCTCAGCACTTTCATTGTGAATTGGGTGAAAGTTTCCAAAACAAACCAGTTTTCTATTGAAGCATTTGTACACATTTTGTTTCATACCATTGACTCCAACCTGTGTTATGTATCATTTATCCTACTTTCTCCCTGTGCTTTCCGTTCCTATTCCTTCTGTCCTAACCCTTCCTGCCTTCTGTCCTTGGGCAAATGATGCCATTTTAAGCTTGAATGAGGGATTGTTCTAAAGAGTGCATACAATCCTCGTGCTATTTTTCTTCTTAACCTAGCCATTGTTTGGCTGAAAACTGAACCAAAGGGATAAGTTCGTTTCCAGACCTGAAGGATGACTAAGGGTCATAGTCTCAGGAGTTCCAACAATTTCTGTTATATCAGTAAGCCTGCTCTCTCCTATGATTTTGAGTTTTGATTCACATTTTCTTCCCAATCTATCCTGGACCATGTAATGTAATCCCTTTCAGAATAGTTAGTAGTGGTAGCAGACATCATCTAGTCCTTCTGGTTTTAGGCTCAAGGAGACTGATGTTTGCATGGGCCATAAGTCCACTGGATTAATTGTTTCAATGCATCTTTGATTTTCTTCACTCTTCTTTCTCCTAGACAGAGAGAGTCTCATAGTTGCACTTGTGAGTTTTTAAGACTCTAGTCACTACACACCAAAGTAGGATGTAGACTTCTGCTTTGTAGACTAGGGTATGCCAATTGACCTTGATGTCTTCTAAGACTATGATCCAGATCCAGTGACTCATTTTCTCATAGTGTTGTTATGGCTAATAAATATAACTAACTGCCCCCCGCCCCCGCATGCTCTACTATATTCATGGATATATTTGCAGCGTAAGTAGGAATATATCACATATAGAACTATCCTCTGCTAAACTTATAGATAAGGAAGCATCAGAAATTCATGGAAAAATGGAATTACAAGATAAGGAAATTGGGTAAGATGGTGGAATAGGAAGACACACTGAGCAGACTCTGCTACAAAGACATGGAGACTGAGTAAAACAAACACAGATGACAGTCCTGGAGCATTCAGATCTGGCTCAAAATCAGCCTTTCAAGGTACAACAACTTGTCTTCCTTTGCCCAGAGTAACAGAGAGAAAAAGGGAGAAAAGAATAAAATGAGGATATGGAATGTGTGGCTAATTGCTTTCACGAATGGCATCCTTTGCCATGAGGCCAGAAAAACTGTATAGTGTCCAGCTACCATTAACAAGTCCTGGTATGGCACTGTAGGATAACACTGGACTGCTCACCTCAAGGTCGGTGGTTCAACCCCACCACCCTCTTCATGGAAACCATATACAGGATTGCTATGAGTTGGAATAGACACTTAACAACAACCAACCCTGAGTTACAGCAAATATAGACTTGTACACATACTCTCATCTCCTGTCACACCCACTGAAACACAGGGGATAATTTCCTAAGAGCTGCCAACCTAGCAAACAGAGTAGCACATATGCCTCACTTGCTAGGCTATATCAAAGAATAAACAAAAGCAAAACAAAAAAAAAGCCTGGTAAAACCACACCCACAAACAATTGCCAATTAAATTCAAATACAGCAATGCAGCAATGGTTTTGAGATAACAGACTACCTTAATTCACAAGAAGAAACAAGATAGAGAAAACATAATCAGTGTTATCTATCACATACATTTAAAAAATGACATGATGTGTCAATTCATGCAGAAAAGGCATTAGACAAAATCCAATACCCATGCCTAATAAAGACCTCAATAAAATAAGAATAGAAGAGAAATTATTCAACATGTCGTTAGATGCCATCGAGTCCATACGGACTCATAGTGACCTGTGTACAACAGAAACACTGCCTGGTTCTGCACCAGTCTCACAATTGCTCCCATTGCTACTGCCACTGTGCCAATCCATCTCATTTGGGGTCTTCCTCTTTTTTACTGACTCTCCGTTTTACTGATCATGGTTTCCTTCTCCAGAGACTGGTCCCACTAGATAGTATGTCCAAAGTATGAGGGATGAAGTCTGGCTATCCTGGCTTCTAAGGAGCATTCATTCTGATTGTGCTTTTTCCAACACAGATTTAGTTGTGTGTTCTTCTGGCAGTCATGATACTTTTAGTGTTTTCCTCCAACACCATAACTCGAATGCATGGATTATTCTACAGAATTCCTTATTCATTGTCCAACTTTCACATGCACGTTTTGTCAAAAGAATCCTTCAATATTTCAAGTCAAGGCTCGAATTTTTTCCTCCGTTCTTTCAGTCTGAGAAATGCTGAGTGTTCTTCCCTTTTTCTTTTTCTTTTCTAACTCCAAATTTTTGTACATTCCATTATAATATTTGACTTTGTCTTCTTGAGCTGCACTTTGAAATAGTTTTCCTGATTTCTTCAATTTGCTTTAGCATCTCTATACTGGAGTTTCAGTCTCTTCTGACATCCATTTGGTCTTTTTTTTTTTTCTTTTTTGTCTTCATAATGACCTTTTGTTTTCTTCCTCTATGATGTTCTTGATGTCATGCCACAAATCTTCTGGTCTTTGGTCATTAGTGTCTAATTCATCAAATCTGTTCTTCAAATGATCTCTAAATTCAGGAAGAATATGTTCAAGGTCATATTTTGGCTCTTGTGAACTTGTTTTAAATTTTTTTTTCTTTTTTTCAGTTTCAGCCTGAACTTTCTCATGAGTAATTGATGATCTGTTCCACAGTCTGTCCCTGGCCTTATTTTGGCTGTGTATTCCATCTGGTGAAGTCCACTTAGCAAGAAAATTAAACAACATCTTATATATTGTCTTAAAAAGGTATTTGCAATAAAGAAATCATTGGTCTTTCAAAACTCTTATCATGGGATCTCTAGCATCTTTCCTATCATTAAGGCCTTGTTTTCCAACTACTGATCCTTCCTCTTTGTTTCCAATCTTTGTATTCCCATCATCAGTAATTATCAATGCATCTTGATTGCATGTTTGATCAATTTCAGACTGAAGTAGTTGGTAGAATTCTTCAGTTTCATCATGACTGGCTTTAGTAGTTGGTGTGTAAATTTGAATAATAGTGAAATTAACTGGTCTTCCTTGTAGACATATGGATATTATGCTATCACAGATAGAGTTGTACTTTATGACAGATCTTGAGGGTTTTTTTTTCATGATGAATGTTATTCCCAGCATAGTAAACCATGTGATTATCAGATTTAAAAAGGTCAATACGAGTCCATTTCAGCTCACTAATGTCAAAGATATCTATGTTTATGTGTTCCATTTCATTTTTGGCAATTTCTGATTTTCCTAGTCATAATTAAGGGCATATGTACAAAATGAACAGCCAACATTAGTCTCTTTAGAGAGAGACTGAAAGCATTACCTTTGTAAGACAGAACCAGACAAGAATATCCTTTATTATTACTCCTATTTATTATTGCATTGGAATTTCTAACCAGAATAATAAGACAAGTAAGGTAAATAAAGGACATTAAAATTGTCCAAGAAGAAGAAACACCATTTCTACTTGCAGATGATATGATCCTATACATTGTTGTATTGTTGTTAAGTGGCATTGAGTTGGTTCTAACTCATAGTGACCCTGTATATGGTTTCTGAGAAATGGCTGGTGAATTTGATCATGCAGTTCAAATAGACCATGTGGTCCATTGCTTATCCTATAGCAAGCACCACACAAGGGCTCTGATCCTATCCACAGAGAATCCCAAAGACTTAGCAAGAAAATTATTGAAACTAACTGAAAGATCAGCAAAATGGCAGGATCCAAGATCAATACACAGAAATCAGTGGGATTCCTTTACATTAACAAAGAGAATTCTGAAAAGGGAAAAAATACCATTTATAATAGCCACCTGCATGAATAATTTTAATAGGACAATCAGTATGAGGTTGGTCCCAATCAATTATAGGTTAAAGCTATCCCAAATGTCTGACTTTTCCAATGTGTTATACCACTGCACAATCCCTGACACCTCTCACCACTCGTCCTCTCCCTAGACTCCAGGGTCCTGCTGTATGCTGCCATGTCCCACGGAAGTCACAACTGTCACAGAAATGACTCACAATTGTGGAGACTGGCAAGTCCCAAATCCACAGGTCAGAGGTCAGACTAGAAGATTTTCCTTACCCAAGGAACTCTGGTAGCGTAGTGGTTATGAGTCAGGCTGCTAACCTCAAGGTCAGCACTTTGAAACTACCAGTGGTTCCATGAGAGAAAGCTGAGGCTTTCTGCTCCCATAATGATTTACAGCTTTAGAAACCCTGTGCAGGCTTTCCGTGAGTTGGAACCAACTTCGTGGCACATAACCACTACCACCGCTACCACTGTGAAGTCTCAGGAATGCAAGAACCCAAATCAGTAGGTCACAGGACAGGCTGTTGAGGCACGAGAATGTGGAAGCTGCTGAATCAAGTCACTTGATAGGCCTCAAGTCCCGGAAACTGGAGTTCAGATGTGATAACCCATATGTAAGATCCATAGCAAAAGCATTCCTATATGTTGGATTCAGAACATACCTCTAAGCAAAACTAAAGATGTTGACTTGAGTCACGCCCTCTAGTAAGGTGGAGGCATTCTTAATCCTTGCTGTTGTTACATGACATCGAGTCTGTACCAACTCATAGCGACCCTACATGTAATAGAATGAAACACTGCCTGGTCCTGTGCCAACCTCACAATCATTGCTATGCT
Organism: Chrysochloris asiatica; assembly: GCF_000296735.1. NCBI lineage: Eukaryota > Metazoa > Chordata > Mammalia > Afrosoricida > Chrysochloridae > Chrysochloris > Chrysochloris asiatica. Next base: position 19,351,619 of record NW_006408554.1, on the reverse strand, counting down.
TGTGCCCGTTGTTTCTGTCACTGTGTCAATTCATCTCTTAGGGTAACTTCCTCTTTTTTGCTGACCCTTCACTTTACCAAGCATGATGTCCTTCTCCAGTCACTTGCCCTTCTGGTAATATGTCTGAAGTATGAGAGAGTCTGGCTATCCTGGCTTAAGTTTCCTTCCATCTTTATTTCATCTAAACCCTAGAGTCATCGCCAGAATTTAACCAATGACTGGAAGAAAGAGATGATCTAGTATTAGAATCCAGGGGTAGATTTTGCTGACAAGGCGTATAGGCAAAGACTAAATATTGATAAGATCTGGTTCTGACATGATTCAGTCAGACAATTTTGACAGAAGTTCCTGATAAGTGAAAATAGAAACCATAAATCTGTTTAAGTGCTAAGCTCAAGGTGCATTTGTTGCTGTGCAATGCTGGTCTGATGTCTGTTTCCAAAGCTGCTTCCTTGTCCAAGGTAGTTTGATTTTGGTACAAATGCTATTTTGATGATACAAATCTTACTAATTTAGATTAAATGCTAGAAAACACAAATATGCGGCAGCACTATTTATCCCAATGGGTCATTGATGCCCATTTGTTGTTAAATGCCATCAAGTCGGTTCCAACCCATAGCGACCCTGAACAGGGTTTCCGAGGCTGTAAATCTTTACGGGAGCAGAAAGCCTCATCTTTCTCCCATGGAACAGCTGGTAGTTTCAAAGTGCTGACCTTGTGGTTCGCAGTCCGATTCGTAACCAATACGCTACCAGAGCTCCTTATGCCCATTAGACTAGGAAATTATTGCCACAGTTCTGATGCCCTGAAAAAGCAATATGCCTTCTCAACTTAACTAAATATGTATTATATTATCTTCTTTATTTCTCCCAGTTTCAACCACTAACCAGTCTAAATCAAGACTTCTCAGATAATTTAATTCAGATTTCCTATTTAGTTCCTGTGAACATCTTTACGATGGAAATAATGTCTTATTTGATATGAGGCTGCAAAGCAATCAAAGCGAGTAAAAAAGTTACTTTTATGAAGATTTAAGTTACACTTTTATTGCACTCAGGAAATAAGGAGTCATTCATTCCAGGGGTCAACCCACAAAGGTACTTCCTTATCACAAAGGTGTTCATTGCCACTTCAATGAGTTGTAGACCTGACTCCTGATGCTCTCTGTAGAAATGATACTTCTTGACCTAAGAAAATACAGCTGTCTTAAAATAATAGCTCTTGAAATGAGAATGGTATTAGTGGTCATCTTTGGAGTCAAATCGATTTTGGCTAGTTCTGTTCATGAAAAATCCCATTTGAAGTATTTTCAATACTAGACCACAGACCTTCTGCAGAGACTGACTCTAGTTCATTAGTGCTGGCAAATGAAGCCTCACTCTGTTTAGGCAATTTGGAAGATAAAGTTAAAATTATGCTTTACTTTCTCAGGAGTAATACAATGATCAGATCCTGAGAAATTCAGAAGTCCAAGCTAAAAAAGATACTTTGGATCCTTCAAGCAAAAGGAGCTTTTGTTTTGTTTGTTTCCTCTAGGAAGGTTGCTTCTAGTTTCAACTGTGAGTTTGATCCATGAAATGAGGGCTCTTTACTGGAGAATTGTACATTGATAAAGTTGATTATCAGGGTTTCATTTTATAGCCTCATATTTTCAGCTGTAGAATCAGAACTGGACTATAAAACCACAAGGTCGGCAGTTCAATGCCACCAGCTGCTCCTCTGAAACCCTATACAGAGTTGCTAATTGTTGGTACCAATTTGATGGCACTTACCAGCAACATTTCATGCTCGTAAGGAATATCCTGATGAATTAAGCAATTTTGGAAATGGGGGAGCAGGTTGGATGGTAGATAGGAATCTGGCAAAACTCAAGGTATTGCAACCACAAGCAAATATATATTAAAATGAGAAGTTTTAACCTAAATTTAGTCTTGGATGATTACAGCATATTACCTGTCTGTTTTACTTATTCAAAATACAGTGGATCATTTGAACACAGGACATGAACATAACTTCAGGAAAAATAGTCACATGCATGTAGTCACATAATTTGGAGGCAGCATTTGCACAGTTTCTGATTTCTTTTATTGTAGGTTTGTTAGTCCTTTGGGTGTTCCATTTTCATTATTGTAAACACTCAATTTCTCTACTCCAAATGAAAGAATCCATGCTACTGTAACCCATATGCATTCGTTGAAACAAATTGATGATTCTAAATATCAAATCCAAAGTCATGCTTATACATAATGAGCTAATAAGCAAGCTAGGTTTTTATACCCACCAGTTGTATGATCATAAGCAAGTTATTTAAACTCAGAAATTCAAATCTGCGACCTGTAGATTGGGACCATTATGATCAAGTCTATGATCCTCAAACAGTAGGCAGATCAAGCCTTTGCTACGTGCTAATATTGATCAGGACTGCTATTTTTTCCATTGAAAATATATGTGGAAAAAGCAACAAACCTGCCTTGAAACAGAATAAATCTGAAACCTACTCTATGGAAAGAGTTCAGATTTGGATATGAGATGGATGGTGTTCATTCAGACCCTGTCCCAGCCAGTTAATAGCTGTGAAGCTACAAGTCCTTTAGTTAACCATTCTAAACATCAGCTTTTCATTGATAAGAGTGGATAATAGTGCTATCATTTGTTGGTTGTTGTTGGTATGTGCCGCTGAGGCGGTTCCAACTCACAGCGACCCTGTGTAGGGTTTCCAAGAAGCAGTTGATGGTTTGAACTGCTAACCTTGTGGTTTGCAGTCCAGTGCTGACCCTACTGTAAGGACCTAACTGATTTTACCTGATTTTGCCTACCTAGAGACTGCTTGACTAAATTCTAGTCAGGCTCAGAAAAGCATTTTAAATAGACAAGGCCTCAGTTTTTAGTTCCCTCCAGAGACGAGGTCAATCTCCATTCTGTACATTAGCCTGAACACGTCCTCCTGTTCCAGGAACGTGCTAAATCAGTTCATGCTGCCTTAGAATATCCTTTCACCCCTAGCAACAGCAGGAACTAGATAAAGAATAGACAGGACCCAAGGCCAGATGCCAGATGTTTTCCTTTACCCTAGCCTAAGAACAAAAACCACCAGTACTGACCAATTAAACTGTAACTTCTCATACTTTGCCAATTGTTAACCAATCAGAAATTGTATCTATGGTACTGCACAATTATGCCCCTAAAACCTTATAAAAACTGGCTTGTACTGTAAAGGGGGGTCGCCTTTGTCTCCTGCTTTTGTGAGTGAAGGTGGATCCCAGTGTGTTGGCAAATAAACTTCTTGCTCTTGCATCGAACTCGAGTCCTGGTAATCTTTTTGGGGTCTCCTACTGGATAGGGCCATCTGGGGCCTAACACTACAGCACCACACTAGGAATCCAGTGCTATCATTAAGACTTGCTATATGTTAATCCTACTACCTCTTTTACTGATGAGAGGGCCTGAAGGTGAAATTTCCCAAGCAGTGTAGGTTCAGACCATTCCCTACTGCATAAGCATGCTACTGGGCTTCCACGTCTGACCAGGTTTTCATCTAGCTTTACCTTGATTTTGATCATTGTTGGGCCTGGACTTGAGGCTGGGAAGCATGGGATCTCCCCCATCAGGGACTCCCTCTCTAATTCATACTGGCAGGGGTGACAGTTGTTAAGTGCTGACTCATACTGATCCTCAAGGAACAGTTGATGGGTTTGAGCCACTGACTTTTCAGTTAGCACTCCAGTAGCAAACCAGGACTCTAATCCATGGAGGTGGTGATGTGTGGTGGAGTCGCTTCCGACTCATAGTGTCCCTGCATAGGGTTTCCGAGGCTGTAAATCTTTGTGAGAGCAGAAAACCTCATCTTTCTCTCACAGAACAGCTGATAGTTTTGAACTGTGGATCTTGAGGTGGGTAGATAATCAAGGCGTGGAGAGAAAGTCTTTGCCTTTGGTTCTGCACTTAATCCTTTACTGGTGACTCTCAAAACGTCTAGGTCCAACGTTTCCATTTCTTTCTATTTTCTTTATCTTCTCATATGTTAATGTATCTCCAGTGTGCCTTATTTCCCAGATGCTGTCATCCTGGTGTGGCACTGTGGGTTAATGCACTGGACTGCAAAGTCAGTTTGAATCATAAGGTTGGTGGTTCAAGCTCACCAGCTACTCCTAAGAAACCTTATACAGGGTTGCTGTGGTTTGGAACTGACTCGATGGCACTTAACAACAACAATAATCCCCATCCTTGAAAATCAGTTTATCTTTCATTATACTCCCAGTGACATCTTCCTTATTTGTAGGAGTCTGCCATGTCCGTAGCCACCCACCATTTGACCCATTTGTCATATTCTGCATGCTGTTTTCTATGTAGAATAATCTGAAAACCAACTCATGTATCTGAAAGCAAAGCACTGATAACTATCTCTAGGTGTTGCTTCTAAATGTAAACATCTAGTCTTGGTTCTGCCTTCAGGAACTTTCCAGAAGGATTCTGACCTTTCCCATACTGTTCTATTGCAGGTTTAATCCAGAACTGGTTGAGATAATACTTTCTGAACAGTTGATATGTTGTTGTTAAGTGCCGTCAAGTTGGTTCTGACCTTATAGGGTTTCTGAGGAGCAGCTGGTGGACTTGAACTGTTGACCTTGCATTTCAAATGGCTTTGTAGTCTGGCGCATTAACCCACAGTACCACACCAGGACTCTGAAAAGTTGATACAGACAGTGGGAATTTAGAGGAGGAGGAACATTTCAGGTTTGGATGGTCAACTTTATGAAGAAGATGATAGGAATTTGTTCTTAATGACAAATTGAATTGAAATAGGAAACGAGAGAACAAATAGGCACTTCTAGTTGACAAAATATTGGGACCATAAATGTATAGGTAAATGATTTGTACTGGAAGGACATGGGTAATTCTATGTGCCAGTTTGGTTGGGAGATATTTAGTGCGTATCTACTAGATGCTAGGAACACAAAAAAAAGTTTAAAATACACTCGGCTCTTCAGCAATGTAGAGAAGTAAGAATTTAATAGGAAAGCAAAAGTGGGATCATAGTGAAGGTCCTGTAAATGCTAGGAGGTTCATACTTTCTTCTTTAAGTAAACGGAAGTCCATCAGAATCAGTGGTTCAAGCTCACCAGCTGCTCCTTGGAAACCCTATACAGGGTCGCTATGGGTTGGAATTGACTTGATGGCACTTACCAACAATAAGGCTAATTAAAAATTTAAAAAATACTTTATAGGTATTGGTCAATTTATATATAATCTTATTCTCTTAGGTCAAAATGGATGTTTTTGTGGAAAATATTCAAGTGATAGTGGCTATTTTTGTATTTAGTTCTTTTATTTCTATTACATTTTTCCTTTAAAACCATAAAAGAATAACCCTGTAGAAGACCTAAATTTTATGCAGATAAAGCACTCTAAACTTTTGTTCATGAAGTGCTATCATTAGAAAACTTTGGTATATAAACATAAGTTTTGATGAGAAGGTTAATGTAATGGAAAATTAACAATAAAATTGAAACACATTTTAGTACTTAATTCACATGGAATTTAGGACAGAATTTTCATTTTTACTATGAAGAAATGTTAATTGCTGAAAGAAATGTGCACGTTACCTTTTTATTCCCACATCAGTAATTTTTTGTTAGTTGTCCCACCTCTTTCTCTCTGGTTGATGCTCACTTATTGTCTCTTCTTTTACTCTCTTCCTTCTCTCTCTCTCTCTCTCACACACACAGAGTTTTCCAGGCATAATCACAACACTTTTCTTTACCTTTTCCCGTCCTTTAAAATAAGCCTCCCAAATTCTCTCCGTTAGGCTTTAAAATATTCAAAAAACAATTTTAGTACATTTTATTAGACTGTTTTTGTTATTGCTTCTATTTCTTTTAAATTGTTGTTCTATTATTAAGCACTCAGCTGTTTGTAGTTTTAATTTTTAATGAAGTCTGCATGTATATATACCCCTCATATATACATGCATTGTATATGTACATGGACTACATATATCTATATCTATCTATCTATGTAGTCCTATCTACCTAGTGTGGGACTATGGGATAATATATGACTCTTGGTTTGGTACTGCAAGATAAATACTAGACTGCTAACCACAGGGTCACTATGAGTCAGAACCAACTTACCAACAACAGTAACAACAACAAAAACAACAAATATATTGTGGCACTACAAGATCATACACTGGACTGCAAGATCAGTTCACAGCACAAGGTCAGCAGTTAAAACCTACTGGCTACATCTAAACAGGATAGGTATGCGTTGGAAATGACTCGATGGCACTTAAAAAAAGAAAGAAAGAAAAAATATATGCATTGTAAAGGATAAGGAAAGAGATGACTGAAAATTATGTCAATTTTCAAGCATCTGAAGTGTGGTAAATGCACACTGTTCCTTTTTAAAGAACAAAGCAAAATATGATTGACTCCGAAGGTAGTGCAGAAAGAAAGAACCTGAGCTTCTTTAGGTAGTGGTTTTTCACTAAGGACACTTGTAAAAATCAAACCAAACCTGTTGCCAGTAAGTGGATTCTGAGTTTTATGTCCCCAGGTGTTACATAACAAAACTGCTTCATTAGGGTTTGCTTGATTGTAATCTTTACAGAAATAAATTATTGAGCTTTTCTTCCATAGAGTTGCTGGTTGAGTTTTAACTGCCAACCTAAGAGATAGCAATCAATGTGGTTGTTGTTAGTTGTCGTTGAGTCCTTTCTGACTTATAGCTACCCTATGCACAAAAGGTTGGGACACTGCCCAGTCCTGTGCCATCCTCATAATCATTGTTGTGTTTGAGCCTATTGTTGCTGTCACGGTATCAATCCATCTCTTTGAGGGTCTTTCTCTTTTTCACTATCCCTCTGCTTTATCAAGCATGATGTCCTTCTCTATGGACTGGCCCCTCCTAATAACATATCCAAAGTATGACCATGTATAGGGTTTCCGAGGAACAATTGGTGGGTTTGAACAGCTGACCGGGTTGTTAGCAGTCCAGTGCTTATCCTACAGCACCATACCAGGACTTCATATAAAGGTTGTTGGTAAGTGCCTTTGAGTCAATTCTGACTTGTAGCAACCCTGTATAGAGTGTCCAAGGAGCAGCTGGTAGGTTTGAACTGCTGACTTTATGGTTCACAGTCCAGTGCTGACCCTACAGTGTCACATCAGGACTTCAAATAAAGGTTATTGTTGTTGTTTTTAGGTGCCATCAAGTTGTTTCTGACTCACAGTGACCCTGTCTAAGGTTCAAACTACCAGCTTTGTAATTCAAACTGACCTTGGGGTCTAGTGCTTATCTTACAGCACCACAGAGGATATTTATCCATGGCTATTTATCTTTCCATTTCTCTTCTGTCAGTTTGTCGTACTGTGGTGGCTTGTGAGTTGCTGTGATTCTGGGAGCTATACCTTGGGCATTTTAAATACCAGCAGGGTCACCCTTGGTGGACAGGCTTTAGCTTATCTTCCAGAGGAAGACAAACTAGGAAGGAGAGATGGACTACATCTGAATATTTAGTCACCAAAAACCTTATGAATAACAATGGAACACTGTCAGAGCAGAATATTGAGCATTGAAACATGATGAAGAGCCCCAGAATATTGTCAGATACAGTGCTGGAAGATGTGCCTCTTAGGTCGGAAGGCTCTCAAAATACGACTGGGGAAGAGCTGCCTCCTCAAAGTACCATTGACCGTTAGGATGTGAATGGAGTAAAGACCTCAGGAACATTCATTTGCTGACAGGGCACAATTCAAAATGATAAAAATATCTGGAAACATCCATTAATAATTGGAACATATAATGTACGAAGTATGAATCTAGGAAAATTGGAAATTGTCAAAATGAAATGGAATGCAAAAACATCGATATCCTAGGCATCAGTGAGCTGAAATGGAATGGTTTTGACCATTTTGAATCTGAGAATCACATGATTTGCTATGCCAAGAAGGACAAATTGAAGAAGAATGGCATCACATTCATCAGTAAAAAGAACATATCAAGATCTGTCTGAAGTACATATCTGTCTGTGATAGAATAATATCCATATCCATATAAAGAAGTCCAGATAGTACCACTGTTATTCAAATGTATTCCCTAATCACTAAAGTGATGATGGAATTGAAGAATTCCACCAACATCTTCAGTCTGAAATTGATCAAACATGCAATCAAGATGTATTGATATAATTATTGGCAATTGGAATGCAAAAGTTAGAAACAAAGAGGAAGGATCAATAGTTGGAAAATATGGCCTTAGTTATAGAAACAATGTTAGAGATTGCATGATAGAATTTTGCAAGACTAACACCTTTTTCATTTTAAGTACCATTTTTAAACAACATAAAAGGTGATTATACACATGAACCTTACCTGATGGAATACACAGAAATCAAATTGACTATATCTGTGGAAGTAGACAGTGGAAAAGGTCCATATTATCAGCCGAAGTAAGGACGGGGAGTCTGTGGAACA